>NW_027094086.1:152885715-153300038 GCF_029207755.1 Chamaea fasciata
AGGGACACACAGTGACTGCACCAGGACACGCAGTGACACACAGTGACATGGGCACACAGTGGCAGGGACACGCAGTGATGGCACCGGGACATGCAGTGACATGCAGTAACACAGGCACACAGTGCCAGGGACACGCAGTGATGGCACCAGAACACGCAGCGACACACAGTGACACAGGCACACAGTGCCAGGGACATGCAGTGACTGCACAGGGACATGCGGTGACACACAGTGACATGGGCACACAGTGCCGGGGACATGCAGTGATGGCACAGGGACATGCGGTGACACACAGTGACATGGGCACACAGTGCCAGGGACACGCAGTGATGGCACTGGGACACCGGTGACATGCAGTGACATGGGCACACAGTGTCAGGGACACGCAGTGATGGCACTGGCACACACGGCGATGGGACACGTGGTGACAGTGCTGGGACACACGGTGACACGCGATGACAGCACTGGGACACAGCGGCTCCTGCGTCACAGGCGCCACCCCCACGCGGGGGATTCCCGTTGCCACCCGTGTCCCCATGCGCCGTGTGACGGAGGGACGTGTGTGCAGGGGGTCCCATTCCCACCCCCTTCCTGGGGGTGCACCCCAACACCCCTCCCGTGTCCCAGGCGCGTCCCCTGGGGGTGTGACGGGTGTCACGGGGTCACACGGGGCCACGGGGGCCCTGGGGACACGGGGGGTGACAGGTACCACAGCACAGAGGCCCCCGCCAGTGCCAGCAGGAAGCCTGGGGTGTCCCCAGGGTGGTCCTGTTGGGGGACCCCAACCCCAGGGGACTCTGGACCCCAACCCCAGAGTCCGGACCCCAGCCCCGCAGTCCGGACCCCAATCCCGTAGTCCGGACCCCAATCCCATAGTCCGGACCCCAATCCCGCAGTCCGGACCCCAATCCCGCAGTCTGGACCCCAGCCCTACAGTCCGGACCCCAGCCCCGCAGTCCGGACCCCAATCCCGCAGTCCGGACCCCAATCCCGCAGTCCGGACCCCAGCCCCGCAGTCCGGACCCCAGCCCCGCAGTCCGGACCCCAATCTCGCAGTCCGGACCCCAAACCCCGCGGTGCCGGCGGCCCCCCTGGCCGTGGCCGTGCCGGCGGCCGCGGTGCGAGCGGGGGCGGAGGGGACGGGGGGGGCCCGGGGGACAGCAGGGGAGGGGCGGGGGGGCCGGGGGGCGGCTCCAGCCACCAGCCGCTCCTGCCGCTAAATTTATCGCAGCTGCCACGGCAAAGTGGGACAAACCGCGGCCCGCGGCGCAGGGGGCGGGGGGCCCGGGGCCTGCGGACAGCCCCGGGGGCCGAGGGGGTCCCGCCTCTGCGGGGAGAGACCCCGGGCCCCCCTCCGGGCACCACCGACCCCGACCCGTGTGGGCCACGTGGGCTGGGGGGGACCCACACCCCACCTGAGCTCGCCCGCACCTCGTGACCCCTAACTGGGGACCCCCCGCCCCCGCAGGCAGCTGGGGAGGGATAGATGGCAAGGGAGAGTGACCAGGACCCCCCCCAGTCACAGCCCCCTCCCAAACACACCCCCAAACCTCAGCCCCACAGATACACCTGGCAATCCCCTCAAATTCACCCCCCGCCCCAGCACCTGGCCAGCCCCCCCAGCATAGCCCGGGCCAGCCCCGGGGACCCAGCGAGGGCCGAGGGTCTGTCCTGGTGTCCCCCTCCCTGTGCCAGCCCCCCGCACACACAGTGGGGACACGCAGAGCCCCCCGTGACCCCCGGCAGTGGGTGGCCAGCCCCCAGCCCAGCATGTCCCCCAGCCACGGGGACAGCCCCCAGCCCCTCCCTGCGCCCCCCAGGCCAGCAGAGCTCGGGGGTGCCATGAAGAGGGGTGGGGACACCCCCCTTGCCCCCCACGCACAGGTGGGACCCCCGCCCCTGGCGCACATGTCGGGATGGGGCCGATATGCGGCGACATCCCGATGTCCCCCCCCGCGCTCGGTGCCACCCCCCGCCCCCCGGCCCGACACCCGTCAGTCACGGTGACACAGATGGCGGCGGTGCCGGTGACACGTTCGGCAACACTCGACGACACGTCCCGCCCTGGTGACGCGTCCCCGACACCTGCGGTGACACCGACACCCCCCGCCCCCCCGGGACACCCGGCGTCGCACCTGCCGCGACCCAGACACCTGCGCCCACGGCCACCCCAAATACCCGGGCCGGGACAGGGGGAGGCCCGCCAGCCCCCCGAGAGCCCCCGAGAGCCTCCCGAGAGCCCCCCGAGAGCCTGATTTACCCCCCGACACCCTGATTTACCCCCCTGCACCCCCGACACCCTGATTTACCCCCCGACACCCTGATTTACCCCCCTGCGCCCTCAGCACCCCCCAGGGCACCCACACCCCCTCCGGCACTGCCCAGTCCCTGCTCCCCTGCCCGTGCCACCACGGCGGGACCCCCAGCACCCGCCAGGGACCCCCAGCACTCAGCAGGGACCCCCAGCCCTGCTCTGGCTGCTACCTGACAGTCCCAGACCCCCAAACCTTGCCCCGGCGGGTACCCCACAGCCACCGAGCCCCAAACCCGGCCCCGGCGGGTACCCCACAGCCACCGAGCCCCAAACCCTGCCCCAGCACGTACCCCACAGCTACCGAGCCCCAAACCCTGCCCCGGCGGGTACCCAGCACCAGCACTGGCAGGTACCTGACAGCCGTGGACCCCCAACACTCCCGTGGGCACCTAACACTCGCCCTGGCAGTGTCCTCTTCCCGGGTACCCCACACCTGCCTGGGTACCCCACACCTGCCCTAACACAGGCCCTGGCACCCACCCAACGCCCCAGCTGGGTCTAAGATCCCCAGACCTCACTGAACGCTGACACCCACCTTGTCACTGACCCTGAGACCCCCGGGGACAGCTCCAGGCAGACAGACACCAAGCCCCCACGACACCCCTGTCCCCTTGCAGGTGTCACCCAGGGCGGTCACCACCAGGGCAGCATGGGCTATCAGCCAGGTGACACCAGACCGCTGTGGGGACACCCCGACACAGGAGACACCCCAAGAGTGCAGACACCCCGATGCTGGCGAGCCTCCCCAGGTCCCCCCTCCCTGCACTGCTGTCCCCCCGGGGTGGCATTGGGGGTACTCACGGCGCTGAGCTGCGGCGTCGCAGCGCCCTCGGGACCCCCCGACATGGGCACGGGGGACGCGGGGCCACCCTGGGCGGGCGGCGACAGTGGCACCCGCTGCCTGTGGCACCCGTGGCAAGGTGGGGGACAAGCCCCGTGACAGGGTGACGTCCCTGTGGGACGGGGTGACGTCCCTGGGGGGCGGTGCGCCCGCCCCAGCCCCGACCCCGACACGGTGACGCTGCCACTGACCTACACCCACCCCAAAGCCACCGGCAAGGGAACGGCTACGAGGAGCACCTGGGACCCCCTGGGGACCCCCTGGGACACCCCGGGGACCGCCTGGGACACAGCAGAGACCACAGCAGCCACGAGTCGTTACCCCTCGCCACACCACAAGCCCCCAGGGCACAGCCGGACACAGCGCTGGGCCCGGCCAAGGCACCGGGTGGGCAGCGGGGACCCCTCAGGGGGTTATGGCCCCCAACCCCCGGGGGTACTGGGGGGCCCCAGGTGCCCCTGGACGCCCAGAGTCACCCACCGCAACCACCAGCGCCCCCCTACTCCACGCGCGGGGGCAGCCGCGGTGCCCCACACCCACCGAGGGCGGGATGAGCCACGGGACCCACCTCCCCGAGCAGGGGACACTCCAGGCCCCCCCGGACCCCGCAGCCCTCCAGAGCCGCCGGCTGTGACCCCCAGTGCCAACCCCCTGCTCAGCGTCTCCCATCCCGGCGTGGGGACACCCCCGGGAGCCCGCACCCACGCCTGGAAGGATAAATTGCGGGTCCCCGTTCCCGCCGTGGGGGGAGACCCCCCCGAAAATCCCGGGACCACCAAAGCCATCCAAACACTCCGGCCACGACCCCCGGTGCCCACCCCCTCCTCCGTCATCCCGGCATGGGGACACGCCCGGGGCCCCCCCGTGCTGTGGGGTGACAGCGGGACCTCGTTTCCTCCGCGGGGGGACCCTCAGAGCCCCCCGGTGCCCTCCCCGAGCCGCCTGCCGCGACCACCGCTGTCCCCAGCGCTCCATCCCGGCACGGGGACAGCCCCGGGGCGCTGTGCCCGGTGAAAGGACAATGGGACCCCGTTCCCCCAGCGGGAAACCTTCCACAGAGCCTCTAGATCCCCCCGGTGGCCCCCCGAGCCGCCCGCCACAAACCCCGGTGCCGCCCCCCCCCACCCCCCGCTCCGTGTCCCCCGTGCCGGGTGGGGACGCCCCCGGGAGCCTGAGCCCAGCGCGGCGGCGACACAACTCGCGGGTCCCCTTCTCCCTCCCGGTGAGGACCCCCGCGCCCCCCGGTCCCGCTCGGCGTCCCCGTGCCCCCCGCACCGCCACGCTGCGCCCCCGAGCGCGCCGTACCTCCTGTGCCACCAGGCTGGACACCCGGACGGCCCGGCGGACCCGGTCTCGCCGCTCCCCGTCGGGGCGGTCGCCGCGGTCGCCGCTGTCGCGCCGCGCCGGGGCCATGGCCGCGCTCCGGGGGTCCCCGCGCACCCCCCCCCCCCGCCGCCCCCCGGCCCTGCGCGCGGCAGATGGAGCGGGGCGGGACCCCCCGAGTCCCCCCCGCCGCTCGCCCCCGCCGGGCCCCCCCCGGCTCCAGCCGTCGCCACTCCCCGGAGGAGGGACCGGGAGCGCCCGGGAACGGCCCCGCGGGGACACCGGGGCGAGGTGGGGCACGGGGGTCCCCGGAACCGGCGTCTTCTCCGCCTGCTCCGCTGCCACCCCCTTCCCCGCGGCCAGCTGGTACTGGCAGCCCCCCCCCGCCCCACACGGAATCCCCAAAGCGTGACTCGCGCGGCCCCGTCAGCAGCGGGATGGGGACGGGGATGATGACGGGGATGGGGACAGGGGTGCTGAGGACAAGGACAGTGATGGTGGGGACGGGGACAGTGACGGGGACACGGACAGTGACGGTGGCGGTGAGCTGGCCCTGGCAGCCCCGGCTGATTCACGGCTCCCGGTGTCCCCATGTCCCTGGCCACTGCCCAGCCCTGGCAGCGCCCCACGGCTGCGCCCGCCCGGGGTCGGCGAGACTCGTCCCGGCAATGAGGGGGCCCTGGTGTCCCCAACCCGCCCCCAACAGCCCGTGATGTGGCCCCAGTGACACGCCCCGGCTGGTGGCACTGCCGGCTCCCCACACACCCTGAGTGGGTCTGGGGCCCCCCAGCCCCACCCGGCCCCACCCAGGGATCCCCTCCAGAACACACCAGGAGTGCCCGGGGGTCCCATGAGCCGTGGGGATGTCACGGCCACCCCAGCCACACCAGGCCCCTGTCTCTGTCACCAGCTCGCGGTGACATACGGGCGCTTGGCTCCGGCCCCGCGGGCGAATCACGGTGCCGCTACAGGGACACTCTGTCCCCCAGTGCCACCCACCCAAGGGGCTTCGCCGTGCCCGAGCCGGGGACACCCCCGCGTTCCCAGTGTCCGTGTCCCCGGTTCCGCCCGACTGCACCTCCGGGGCACCCAGAGACTCCCCCGCCGGTGCCGGGGGGACAGAGCCCGCCCAGGTGACCGCGGCCGTGTCCCCTCTGTGTCCCCTCATGGTCCCCTGGCAACGGCGGGGCCAGGAGAGAGCGCAGCGTCACCCTGGCGGCACAATTAACCACGGCCGAGGCAATCGAGAGGTCCCGTGAGGAGCTGGGGGGGTCGGGGCTGCGGAGTGAGGGGGTGTCACCCCACAGAAGGTTCCCCCACCCCACCGAGGGCCCTGCGGCCGCCCCAGGCCCAGCGCGGGGAGCGTCCGCAGCCCCGGCAGCTGGGCCAGGAGCTCCCCACGGGGCTCCCTCACGTGTGCGGGCAGGTGCGGGGCCGGGGGACCCCGAGGGGGTCGGGCAGATGCGCCGGGGCTGCTCCGTCCCCCGCCAGCTGCCGGGGACCCCGGGGACAGCCCCGGCCGGGGCTGCGCGGGAGGCTCGGGGACACCGCGGGGCGGGACCGACAGCGGGTCCCCCCCATCCCGCGCAGCCCCCCGGGGATACCCGGAGCCGCCGACCCCCCCGGATCATTAGCGGAGGGAAGCCAGGGTGTAATTAAGCGGCGCCTCCTGCTCCCGCGGCAGATGGCGGTTACACAACGGGCCGCGGATTAGCGGCCGCCGCCAGTGCCAGGCACCCGGCAGGCACGGCACCGGGGTGAGGGGGACCGCGGCACCAGCGGGTGTCTGCCCCGCGGGGACTATCCCGGACCCAACTGCCCCCGGCCACGGCACCCACCGCACCAGAACACCGCGGTCACAACCGCCCGGCCAGCTTGGGGCAGACCCCCCAGCACCACCGAGCCACCCTGGCACTGCCCAGCTGCCTCCAGCGCCACTGGGTCGCTTTGGCATCACCTGGACACTTCTGGCATCACCCGGACACTTTGGCACCACTCGGCCACCTCCAGCACTGTACATCCCCTCCAGCACTGCCTGGACATCTTGTCACTGCTCGGACACTTTGTCACCGCTCGGCCACCTTGGCACAGCCCGGCCACATCATCACTGAAATTGTCCGGATGCCTCGGTACAACCCAGCCACCTCTGCCACCACCTGGGCACCACCAGTCACACCTCCAGCACCACGCCGTCAGCCCAGCACCACCCAACCCCGGGGGGCCCTCCACAGCCCCCGGGGTCTCACCTGTGTCACCTGCCCCCCCCACGTCCCCGCCCGGGCCTCACCTGTGTGACCTTCTCGGTGACGTTGTGGGTGCGGTCGCGCAGTTTGGTGGGAGCGATGATGGGGCGGGGGGCCGGCGGCGGGGCCAGGAGCCCCCCCGGCTGCAGGTCCATGAAGTTGAGGGTGATCTGGGGGATGCGGCCGATGGCCCGGAACCGCGCCAGGTCCGAGTCCGACGTGGAGTTGAGCAGCGCACTGCGCACCGCGGCCACCGCGCCTGCGGGGACACACCAGCACCGTCACCACTGTCCCATGGCCGGGGGACTGCCACCGGGGCTCACAGACCCCGCACCCCCAGGGCAGGTCCCGCAGCTTCCCAAGGCTCCTGCGGCAGGGCTCCCACGGTCCCCGGGGGGATCCCACAGCTCCCAGGGTTTGGGGCCCACAGCAGGTAAAGGGAATGCGGAGCCCCAGGGCAGGGAGGGGCCCCCAGCTGTGTGCCACCGGCCCCCCGGGACCTGCAGAGCTGCTCTCAGTTACCTTTAATATCATTAGAGTAATTGTCCCTTATCTTAATGCGCTTAACGAGCTCTGGGGCCAACGAGGTGAGTCCCGAGGTGATTCCCAGGGTGATTCCACACCGTGGCTCATGGCTCGGTGTGGCTGAGGGGGCTGCAGGATGGGCCAGGAGGGTCTTGGTGGTGGGGGGGGGGGATCCCCGGTCCCCGCCAGCCCCGGGCGCTGCTGCGGGGCAGTGGGATGGGGGTCACTGGGGTCTCTGGCTGCGGCCGCCCCGCTGTCCCCAGCCCTGGTGGCTGTCCCCGTGCCCGCACGGCCGTACCGGTGCTGGAGCCGCGGTGCAGGCCGGCGCTGGCGCTGCCGTGGTGGCTGTGGCAGCGCTTGTCCCCGTCCCCCTTCATGGCCTCGATGTCATCGACGGACGACGCCCGGCGCAGGCTGCGGAGGCTCTCCCGGGACCGGCGCTCCCGGGAGCGGCTCCTGGCCAGGCTGTGGTTGGCGAAGGCCAGCGCCAGGCGCTCGGCCCGCGGGGACGACTGCGTCACCGGCGGTTCAGGGTCCCCCATCAGCGCCGCCTCGTCCTCGGGACGGTCCCCAGCGCCGGGCTCCAGCGAGGACGAGGCGTCCTCGGGGCCCGAGTCGCTGGCAGGCAGGGCCAGGTCCACGGCCAGCGGGTCCATCACCCCTGGGTCCACGACCACCACGTCCGGTGGCTCCGGGGGCTCGGGGGGCAGCGACTGGCGGCTGCCCGTGAGCGCCAGCAGCTTCAGGCGCAGGGACCGGCTGCGTCCTGGGGGAGCACAGCGCGGGAGTCAGGGCTGGGCTTGGGGCCGGGTTCCAGCTCCAAATCCCCACCGCGGTGCTGCCTCAGCCACAGGGAGCGGCTGCGTGCTGGGAGTCAGGGTTGGGGTCGGGGGCAGGGTGTGACCCCATCCCCACGGTGCTGCCCACCCTCCCCGTGTGCCCTACAGCAACACCGGGGACATGGGGTCAGCAGGACATGGGCTGACACCAGCCCCGTGGCACTGACCCCGTTCCCCCTGCAGGAACCCAGGAGGAGGGTGTGACCCAGTGTCCCCGTCCCCCCACACCTGGGGGTGAACTGGTGTCCCTGTCCCCCCATACCTGCAGGGCCCCAGGGGGCCGGGGTGACCCAGTGGTTGGTGCTGGGGGTCGGGGCCTCCCCGGGCTCAGGCTCCCTCACGGCCTCGAAGTTGAGGATGAACATGATGACGGTGCCATCCTCGTTCTTCACCGGCACCACGTCCACCAGGCACGGGAAGGAGCTGCCTGCGGGGAGCGGGGGTCAGTGACATGGGGGAACGGCAGCCCGACCCGGGAGGGCACCCCCAAACATCCTGGGAGACACTGCCCCAGTCCCTCCCGGGCACCCCCTCCTCCCCCAAACCCTGCTAGGGACCCCCTCCTGGGGATGCCCCCTCCTGTCCCCCCACTCCTGCCCCCCAACCCTGACCCCACCAGACAGCCCCACTGCAGCTGCGCCACAGGGGGAAACTGAGGCACGGAAGGGTGGGGGTGTCCCCTTTCTCCCCCCAAACGTCGTGGGCATGTCAGTGCGTGGGCAGCGGGGCCAGGGGGGCCCCGGGGGGCTCCAGGGGTGCCGGGCAGGGTTAAGCCGCTCAGAACTCGTTAGCAGCTGTGGCGTTAATCCGGTGCCACAGCTGGGGCGGGGGGAACTGGGGGTGGTCACGGCAGCCCGGGGCAACCTCTGGGCGATGGGGGGGGGCACTCTGCTCCCCCCCGGCACCCCTCACCCTAAGGGGACCCGGGGGGGACACACATCGATGACGCCAGGGGGACACGTGGGTGACGCCGAAGCCCCGAGTCCCCCCCGGCGGTGTCCCCCCGGCTGGCGCGGGGCCCGGCAGCCTGGCACGGCGGATGCCAGCTGGCACCGTCCCCGTTCCCGTGCCCGCGGCGGGGGGATTCCCCGGCTCACGGCGGGGCCGCGGGCCGGGGGCCAGCACGGTGCGGCACAGGGTGGCCCCAGGCTACCGCGGGGTCCTCGCCGAGCCACCGCCGGCAGGGGATTAGTGTCACCGACACGTGGCCACCGTCCCCGCCGGCTTCATCCGCCCCCGCGGGAATCCTGAGGCCCCCGGGCCGAGAGCTCCGGCGCTCCCGGTCCAGCCGCCCGGTGGGGGCTGGTCCCGGGCCGGGGGCGATGGGGGGACCCCGGGGGTGCAGGCGACGGCAGAAGGAATGGGGGCACCCCTGGGGCGGGGGCGATGGGGGCACCCAGAGGTGCACCCTGCACTGCAACGGGACCCGCCCCCTCGCCCCCCTCACCCTAAGTCCACCTCCCACCTCCAGAGCTGTGCCCCAAATCCCCCCCGCACCCCCACACTGCACCCCCAGCACCCGCTCCCCGTGACTGCCAGGGGGGCACCGGGACCCCCGAAGCAGAGGGACCCCCCTGCCCCCCCCCCCCCTGCACCCACTGCCCTGGGACCCACACCGCGGCACCCCCAGGCTTGCAGCCAGGCTGGGGACACCCCTCTGGCACCGGGGGACCCCCACAGCCCGCGGTGTCGAAGTGACAAGGCCCCGATGTGGCCCTTGGTGCTCCCGCCCTGCACCAACACCGGGGGCCATGCACAGGGGGACCCCAAAGCCCACGGCAGCGACTGGGGGCCCCTCCCTGTCCCCCACCCGGCCTGGGGTCCCCGAGGTGTCCCTGCGGGGACACAGGTGCCCCAGGGGCGCCGTGACCTCCCCGCGTCCCCAGCACCATAAACAACACGTCGCAAAGACAAATGGCTGCAGCAGCGGCGGCGACGCGGCGGCTCCACGGCTGCACCGCGGCTCCACCGCGGCTCCAGGGATCAGGACACGGCACCGGGGACTGGGACACACCGGGGGCTCGGGGTGGGGACTGCCGGGGAGCGGGCGGCACCATAACACGATCCCAAGGGCGCCAGTGGCACGGCAGTGACACCGGAGCGCTGGGAATGCCGGAGCCACTGGCAGCCTGGTCCCTGCCCCACAGCGCCTGGGGGGTCCCAGGGCAGTGAGTGGAACCCCCCATCACCCTCCGTGCCGGGCACACAGCGGCTGGTAGCACCAGCATGGTGGTGTGGGGAGGAGACAGCCATGGTGGCACCACGGCGGCCCCCAGGGCCAGCACCCAGCGCAGCAAGGGGCCCGTCAGTGGGAACAGGACACCCCAGATCCAGGACACCCCAAACTCACTGCCAAGGGTGCCACCCCCTGTCCCAAGGGACAGCCGGTCCCCGTGGACTGCCCCTGTCCCAGTGGGGGGGTCCCAGAGCACCCCCAGAGGCCTCATCTCACTTCCCCATGGGCCCCACAGGAGCTCCCAAGGGCTGGCAGAGGCTGGGACCCCTCAGCACATCTGGGAACCCCCTGTGCCACCCCTCCCTGGCAGCACTCAAGGGCTGGTAAGGGCTGAGGCCCCCACGCTGCTCGGGGGGCACAGCTGGGGGTCTCTAGGGACCCAGGGAAGGCTCCAGGCAGGAGCCCCATTTCCCCCGCCCCCCTGGCACAGCCGGTGGCCCCCGGCAGCTGATCAGTGTCCCCCTAAGGAGGGCTCAACACAGGCTCCAGGGGGGCACCCGTGTCCCCCTGTGCCCCACAGCACAGTCCCAAGGGCACGGGGGCGGGCCAGGCAGGGCCACAGCAGCAGGACGAGGCTCCCAGGGCCAGCAGTGGTGGCCCCGGCCCCGGCCCACCTCCAGGGCTCCCGGGGCCACGGTGGCTCTGTGCTGAGCTGTGGCCACGCCGGCAGCTGGCACCGGCTTTGTTTACTCCAGCACCGGAACCGGGGCCGTGTGCCCAGAGCTGGGACAGCTGTGGTGACAGCCGGGACACCTGGCACTGGCACGGGGCCACGGTGAGGGGAAGCACCAGCACCACCAAGGCGGGGAGGCAGCTCTGTGGGGCACAGCTCCCACTGCCCGCACAGGGACCCCTGGGATGTCACCCGCCCGGTTATTGCACAGCCCCCACACAGGGATGGCAGCGCTGTGACACCCGGTGCCAGCTCAGCCCACTCCTCCCTCGTCCTTGCTCCAGGTGACACAGCACCCCTGCATCCGCCATCACCCTCTGCGGTGGATCGCTGCACCCCACAATCCTGGACCCGCCACATGGCTCCCTGGGGCCCCTCACGGCACCGGGAAGGGTTGAGGACTCACAGGGTGACAGTGCCTGTGTGGAGCCACCAGAGCCAGGCTGCCACCCTGCTGGGAGCCACCGTGGCGCTGGAGAGCACTGAGAACCCTCAGGGGGGTCAGAGCCCCTCGGGTTCCCAACTTGGAGCCAACAACTCCTGCCACCCAGGTCTGTCCCTGTGCCCGCTGTCCCCCTGTCCCCAGCCCAGTCCTCCCAGGGGGGTCAGTACCATCCTTGCGGTAGAAGCTGCTCTCCACCTCGTGCTGCTATCCTGTCCCTGTCTGTCCCCCTGTGCCCTGCCGTCCCCGCCCGCCCCGCGGGGTCCGTACCATCCTTGCGGTAGAAGCAGATCTCCACCTTGCGCTCCTCAGCGCCCAGCAGGGCCTGGGCGATCTGCGCGGCGGCGCGGCGCTGTGTGCGGGGCCCGTGCAGGAAGTCGCAGGTGCTGGGCTGCTGCATCACCTCGGCCCGCGAGTACCCGCAGAGCCGGCAGAACCCCTCGTTGCAGTAGATCACGGCGCAGTTCTCCACACGCGCGTTCCCGATGATAAACTTGCGGCCTGGCGGGACAGGGGACAGGTGGGTCAGGCCAGAGCAGCCCTGGCCTGGCAGCCCACAGGGAGCTCCTCTCCATCCACCCATCCATCCATCCACCCATCCATCCATCCATCCATCCATCCACGGCTCAGGCTTTCCCAGGCACAAGCACTTCATGAGTCATCCCGCTCGCTCCCCAGGGACCCCCTAAGCTGGTGGCACCACCGCCATGGGAACCCCAGAAGTGTTGGGATCCCACTGTCACAGGGACCCCGTAACCACGGGGACCCAGGGGCTCCCAGCACTGCAGGGACCTCATCATGACAGGGACCTCACAGCAGCAGGGATCCAACCACTGCGGACACCTCACAGGGACCCCACAGCAGCAGGGACTCTGGGACCCAAACAGTGCAGGGACTCATCACCACACTGCTACCATAGGGACCCTGGGACCCCCCCAAACCACACCCTGATGGCAGTGGCTCAGCCAGGCCAGACCCCCCAACCCCCAGCCTGTCCCCCAGCAGGGTGACACTCCCCAGCCGGATCCACGGGCAGTGTTCCCCCACATCCTTGCCCTGTCTCCAGTCTGGGGGATGCTCAGGGCCTGATCCCAGAAAGGTGCTGGGAACCCCCAGACTTTTTAGCCCCCCAAGAACCCCACCCTGCCAGGTCTCCCTGCACCAGAGGTGGGGGGAACATAGGACCCCCAGTCCCGCAGCAGCCTGAGCTGGTGGTGGGGGCTCCACACCTCGGGGACTGTGGGGAAGCCCCTGATCTGGCACCCCAGGGCCGGGGGCTGCTGGAGGGCAGGGTGGGCAGTAACTCCCCACCAACCAGGCTTGTCCCCATCACCCCAACCCCACCTCAAGCTGGGGACTCCCGGACGCCAGGGTGAGCAGCGTCCCTCCAGCTGGGCTTGTCCCTGTCACCCCAAACTCACCCGGGGCTGGGGCTGCTGGGGGCTGCTGGGGCAGGCGGTGCCCCTCCCCAGCTGGGCTTGTCCCCATCACCCCAAACCCACCCAGGGCCAGAGTCCCCTCGCTCCCTTCCACACCTGGTGCTCCCCGGTGTCCCCCGGTGTCCGCCAATCCCCTCCCCGGGCGCTTCCCCCGCGGGGCTCCCCCTCGGGCCCCCCGGCTCCCCCCGCCCCCGGTGCCCCGCACTCACTCTGCCCCTCGAACTTGCGGATGATGGTGTCCAGGAAGGTGTTCTGGGGGGCGACGTGCCCCCGCCGCACCGGCATCGTGCCGGGCCCATGGGCAGCGCCGGCCGGGGCGGGGGGGCCGGGGCCGGGGGGGGGGGCCCCGCGCCGCGGGGGGTCCCGCTGCCCTTGAGCCAAGGACGGCGCCGCTCCGGGGGGGCCCGGGGGCCGGGGGGGCCTCCCCCGCCCGGGGCCGGACCCCGCCCGCCCCGGTGCGGTGCTGCGGGGCCGGGGGGGTCCGGGGCGGGCAGCCGGAGGGGGGCGGCGGGGCCGAGCCCCCCCGCTCTACCCGCCCGGTGCGCGCCGCGCCATCGGCCTTATTTAGTCACGGAGCGGCCGGGGGGGACCGAGCCCCCGCCCCGCGCGCTCGGCGCCGCTCGGAACAGGTCGGAACGGTTCGGCTCCGTTCGGAACGGCTGGGCTGAGCTGGGCTCGGCTGGGCTCGGCCGGTTCGGTCCCGCGGGGCTCGGCCCGCTTCGGTTCGGCTCGGTTCGGTTCGGGTCGGCTGGGTGCGCTCGGCCCGGCCCGGTTCGGCTGAGCTGGGGCGGGCTCGGCTGGGTTCGGAGCGGTTCGGCTGGGCTGGGTTCGGCTGGGCTCGGCTGCACTGGGTTCGGCCGGGCTGGGCTCGGCCCGGCCCCGTTCGGCTGGGCTCGGGCGGGCGCGGCCCGGCCGAGGCTGGCCGGGCCGGGTTCGGCTCGGTTCGGCTCGGTTGGGCTGGGCTCGGGCGGGTCGGAGCGCTCGGCTCGGCCCGGCGGGCGCGGCGGGCGCTGCGTGTTGACAGCGGGGCCCGGGGCGGGGCCAGCGCGGGCGCAGCCAATGGCCGGGGGGGCCCCGGGGACCCCCGCCCCGCCCCGCCCGGGGGCGCCCAGCGGGCCCCTCGGCCCCGCCCCGCCCCGGACACGCCCCCGGCCACGCCCATTGGCAGCCGAGCCACGCCCCCTCCCCGAATCCCCGCTACACTCCCGCCCCCACCCCCCCCCCCCGACACCCGGGGGGACACCCCGGTGCCAGCCCCCCTTGGCAGCGAGGCCGCACAACCGGACCGGTGGGACACGGGGACACAGGGACACGGGGACATGAAGACATGGGGACACCAGGATGCGGGAACACAGGAACATTGGGGATGTGGGGACACCGGGACACGAGGACACCTGGACATGAGGACATGGGGACATGGGGACACTGGGTTACCAGGACACCGGGACACTGGGACACAGGGGCATGGGGACGCTGAGACGCCAAGACACCAAAATAAAGTACAGTCGGACGCCATGGCACCAGGGCACTGAGATGCAGGGACAGTGGGACACAGGGACACGGGAACACGGGGCCGTGTGGGGCAGCAGCAAAGCTTCCAGGCACAGCCCCAGCTGGGCCCCGATAGGAGCCTCCCAGCCTCAGTCATGCCATCCTGGCCCAGCCTAATCCTCTGCCCAGTCTAGTTCCAGTATCAGCCCCAGTACCAGTCCCAGACCAGTCCTTGTTCTTGGCCCGATCCCAATCTAATCCTAATCTCTATCCAATCGTAATTCTAGTCTCCATCAGAGTTCTAGTTCCTGTCCCAATCTCAGCCCAGACCTCATCTAGTCCCTGTCCTGTCCAGCTGTGGTCTCAGTCCCAATCTAGTCACAGTCCCAGTTAAATCCTAATCCCAGTCCCCTTTCCAGTCCAATCTCAGTCCAGTCTGGTCCCAGTACTAATCTCCATCCAGTCCAAATACCAGTTCCAGTCCAAGTCCTGGTCCCAGTTCAAATTCCAGTCCCAGTCCACTTCCAGGGCAGTCCAATGCAACCCAAAATTGCAAAATCCACTCCCGGTCCATATCTGGCCCAGTCGTGGTCCCAGTCACAATCAAAGGTCAGTCCCAGTCCAGTCAGGGTCTCAGCGCTGTCCCAGTCCAGAACAATCCCACTCCCAGCCATGGTTCTGGTCCCAGTGCCGATCCCAGTCCCACTTCAGCCCAACCCAGTCCCAGTTCTCTTGCAGCCCTGTTGTCAGTGGTGGTCAGAGCCCGGTCCAGCCCCAAGTCCCAGTCCGGTCCCAGTCCCAGTGCTGGTTCAGCGCCGTCCCAGTCCGGTCCCTGTCCCAGTGCTGGTTCAGCGCCGTCCCAGTCCAGTCCCAGTCTCGGTGCCGGACCAGCGCTGTCCCAGTCCGGTCCCAGTCCCAGCCCGGTCCCAGTGCCGGTCCAGCGCCGTGTCAGTCCGGTCCTGGTCCCGGTCCCGGCCCCAGCCTGACTCTGCCCCGGCCACTCCCGGTCTCTGTCCCAGGTGCTGAAAATGGCGCCGGCCCCGGACCCGCCGCGGGGCCGCGGCCGCAGCCACCGACCGGAGAGGCCGGCCCCGACCGGCCCCGACCGGCCCCGAACGGACCGACTGAACCAGCTGGTCCGGCCGGACATACTCCGCCAACCGGGCCCGAGCAGATCCGAGCGGGCCCGACCAGACCGACCGGACCGACCGGCTCCAAGCGGCTTTGAAGGGCCGCGGGCGAACACGAACCGACCTAAACGGGCACCAAGGACATGGATGGATCCACTGGGCAGGACCGGACCCACATGGACCGACCGGACCTACATGGAACGACCGGACCCACAGGGAACGACCGGACACAAATGGACTGACCGGACACAAATGGACTGACCGGACACAAATGGACTAACCAGATCGATCAGATCCGACCAGATGTGAACGGCCGGACCCGACCAACCGGACCTCGGCCCAGCCGGCCGGGGGGCTGTGGGGTGGGGGAGGCCCGCGGGGCGGGGGGTCTGTGGGGCCGGAGGAGGCCGTGGGACAGGGGTGGCTGTGGATTTGGAGGGGCTGTGGGGGGGGGGGAGCTAAGGGGGGATCGAGGCCTGACCCTCATCATCCCCCGCCTGCCCCGTGGCCGAGTCCCGCCCCCGGGCAGGGCGGACAATCGGGGGGGGGGGGGGCTCCGTCGTGACGTACAGGTCTGTCCCGCCCCACGGCGCGTGGGGGCGGGGAACACCCCGGGGCGGGGGAGGCAACCCGGGACCCCCCGAGACGGGGCGATCGAACCCCACTCCGTGTCCCCCCGGGGGTCTCGGCCTTGCCCCCCGTGCGATGCCCCGGTCCCGCCCCGCGCCGCCCGGTTGCCCCCGCCCCGCTCTCCCCCCGCAGGAAGGAACCGCCGAGCCGGCACCGGGCGCGGTTTCCCGTCGCTGCGTGAACTGCAGGCTGAGCCCCACCTCGAACCTCCGGAGGCACTCACCCGCCGGGACCCCGGGGACCCGGCACTCCCCAGAGACCCACCCCCCCCGCACCCCAACAGCACCCCCGCCCCGGACTCCCAGCCCTGCGACCCCCGCCCCACTCCGGGGGCACCGTAGGGGGTGACCCTCTCCGCCGACAGCTGGGGTGAACCCCCAACTCCCAGGGTACGCCCCGGGGAGGGTGGCGGGGTGCGCTCCCCCTGCATGCCCCCCCCACCGGGGTGCTCCCCGGGGGTCCCCAGGAGCGCCCGGCGCGTCAATGGCCGGAACTGGGTGGAAGCAGCGGGAAATGGGGGGGTCCCGCCGGACATCCGCCCCACCGCCGGGGGGCTGAGGGCGGCCCGGGAACCCCCCGAGGCACCCAAAGGCCCTGAGCAAAGGTGTGGGGGGGGGGGGGGGGGAAGCACAGTGTCCTGTGGCCGGGATGTGGGTCCCTGCCACCCCCGCGGCCCCCCGAGTGCTGTGTGCCCCCCAGGAGTGTTCTGCCCTCCCTCTGGGTGCCGTCGCTGTGTCCCCAGAGTGCCATGTCCACCCCATTGCCATGTGTGTATTCCCCCGGCGCCCCGCATGTCCCCCCAGTTCCCTGTCCCCCGTTGGTGCCATGTCCTCTTCAGTGTGTGTCCCCCCTCCCCCCCCCCACGTGCCATGTGTCCCCCCTCTGGGTGCCATGGATGCCCCCCAGTGCCGTATGTCCCCCCAGTGCCATGTTCTCCCCAGTGCTGTGTCCCACCCGGGTGCCATGTGTGTCCCCAGGCCCCCCCAAAGGCCACGTCCCCGCCGTGAGTGCCGTGTCCCCCTCTCTGGGTGCCCTCCGCACGGCCCCATGCCAGGGGCCCGGGGGGCTCAGGTTGGGTTCGCCCCCCGGGGGGGTCCCCGGTGTGTCCCACGCCGCGTGGCGGTGGCGGTGGCGGTGACGGTGGCGGTGCCCATTGTGCGCGGGGCGGGGGCGTCGCGGCCTCGTCACCACTTCCCCGGGCTGTAGGAAGCGGGAAGCGGCCGCTCCCGGCTCAGTGGGGCCGCGATGGGGAACCTGCCGGGGGTCCTGCCCGGAGCCCCCCGCGCCTGCCCCGGCCTCGGCCTCTGCTCGCGCCCGCGCGGCCCCGTGCCCGAAGACCCCCCTGTCACCGCCGCCTCCGCCGCTGTCACCGAGCCCCCCAGGTGGGTGCCCAGGTGGGACAGACGGGGTGGGATGGGGAAGAATGGGGTGGACAGGACTGACGGGGCACCGGAGCACCAGCACTCACCTGCCACAGCTCCGAGCCTCGTCGGGGACCACCTTTTCTCTCGCGGGGACGCTCACACGTGCCCAGAGTCCACCGGAGACGTGTTCCCGCCGTGGGGGTGTCCCCGCCGTGGGGGTGTCCCCGCCGGGGTGGCCGGCGTGGGGCACTGGGGCAGAACAGAAGCCCGCGGGCAGCAGAGCCCTGTGCGCACCTCCTGTGGCGTGGGGACAGTGTCTCCTGTCCCACGGCGTGGCCCCAGCAGCCCACGGGACCCTCTGGGGTGCGCTGGGGCGGACGGGATCTGGGGGCACAGGGGGACATATGGGGAGGGGTGTCTGGGGTCCAGTGGGGACGGAGGCGTGGGGACCCCACAGCTCGGAGGGGCTCGGAGGGCACGGGCATGGGACGGGGGCGTGTCCCCCCCCCCGATGTGGCCCGGAGCCCGGTCTGACTCATGGCCATTGTTCCCACTCACACGAGGGCCAGGAACGCCCCGCGCCCCCTCCATCCTCTGACCCCTCAACTCTTGACCCCTCCAACTCAGCCCCTGTATCTTGAGCTCCCATTCCCTGACTTCCCAGCTCAGACCCCATCCCCTGCTCCCCCATCCCCTGATCTCCCCCAGCTCGGTCCCCCCAACCTCTGCCCCCTCTCAGAGCCTCCCCATCCCTCTATTCCCTGCCAGCCCCGTCCCCACGAAGCTGATCCGAAGACGCGGGACCCCCCCGCCCCCCGCCAGCCCCAGATGTTGGGGAAGCCCCCGGACCGCCCCCAGTGTCCCCACCACAACCCTAACCCGTTGCTTCCCTCCACCCGGTGCCCGAGTGCCGCCATCCCCTCGGACACGTACCCGCACCCGGGGGGATCCCGGTGTCAGAGACGCGGGAGCGAGTGGGGAGGGTGCAATGCGTTTCTCCCCCAGCCCCCCGAGATCCCCGGCTGGGCCCCCCGTGCCCGGGCAGGTCTCAGGGGTGTCCCGTGTGCCCCCTCCCCAGCCCGGCGCCCTCTTCCCCGGCGGAGCCCCCGCGCTTCGCCCGCCTGAAGAACTGGGAGACGGGGAGCATCAGCTACGACACGCTCTGCGCCACGGCGGGGCAGGTCCGGGGGGCGCGGGGCGCGGCTGGGGGGCGCGGGGAGGGGGGCACGGCAGTGGGGTGTGGGGCTGAAGGGGTGAAAAGGCGGGGGGAGGGCGGGGATAGCGGCAGAAGGATGGGAGTGCAGGCTGGACTTGCGCTTTGGGGGGCTGCAGGGTAGGAGGCAGATGAGGGGGCAAAGGGGGCAGGGCTAGGGGTGCGGATTTGCGGGGTGCCAGGGGGACAGACATGGGCAGGGCAGAGTATAGAGGGGGATACAGGGACGGGGACAGCCGTCCCGGGAGTCGGGGGGCTCACCTGGTGACCCCGCAGGAGGTGCCCTGCTCGGGGCAGCGCTGTCTGGGGTCGCTGGTGCTGCCGCGGCCGCTGCCCGCCCCGACCCCCGAGGGGACGCGACCGCCCGAGGAGCTGCTGGAGCTGGCCCGGGACTTCATCACCCAGTACTACGTGTCCCTGCGGCGGTGAGCGCGGACGGGACCCCCACAACAGACACGGGCACCCCGACGGCGGGCGCGGGCACCCCGCGGCCCCATCTCCACCCCAGAGCACCCCACAGCCTCGACCTCCCCTGCGCCAAGGCATCCCACAGCCCCAGGACAACCCACAGCCCCACCCCGGCCCCAAACACATCCATATCCTTATCCCTTTCTTGGGACACCCCAAAACCCCACCCCTGCCGCAAAGTACCCGCAGCCCCATCACTGCCCAGAGCACTCCGCATCCCCTTCTGCACTAGGGTACCCCCACAGCTCCCGACATGCCCTGGGGTGCCCCATATCCCCACCTCTCCCCCAAAGTACACCCATATCCCCCATCCCTGCCCGGGACACGCCAAATCCCCATCCCTGCCCTGGTACATCCCATATCCTCATCCCTGCCTTGGGACATCCCATATCCTCATCCCTGCCCTGGGACATCCCATACCCCGGGACACCCCATATCCCCATCCCTGCCCCAGAGCACCCTGCACCCCTGTGGCTGCTTGCCCCCCTACCCCCGCGGGTGGCAGTGTCCGGGGGCGCTGGGGGGCGGTCCCGGTGTCTGTGGGTGCTGAGGGTCCCCCCGCAGGGAGAACTCCCCGGCACACACGCAGAGGCTGCGGGAAGTGGCGGCCGACATCGCGGCCTCGGGCTCGTACCGGCTGCGGGAGCCCGAGCTGGCGTTCGGCGCCAAGCAGGCCTGGCGGAACGCGGCGCGCTGCGTCGGCCGCATCCAGTGGAACAAGCTCCAGGTGCGGCCCCACCCGGGCGACCCTCACCCACCGCAGCCCACGGGGACACCCACACACCCCAAACTGCCGGGGATGCCAAACACTAAAGGCACCCCAACCCACCCCACAGGGACCCCACCCCATCTCACGGGTACCCGCAGGGACCAACACCCCACGGCCACCCCACACCACGGGGACCCTCATGCCATGCCCCGTGTCCCCTGGTGACCCCCACCCCACAGAGACCCTGCTTTGCACTTGTTGCACGGGGACCCCCGCCGCAGGGGGACCCCGACTCACAGAATCCCTGTTCCACAGGGAACTCCTGCCCCAACAAAGACCCCACACCATCCCCTTGGGGACCCCCGCCCCAAAGGACCTCCTGACCTGCTGATTCCCCCCGGGGACTGCCACCCCGCCCGCGCCGCAAGGGTCCCCCACACCCACCCTGTCCCCCCGCAGGTGTTTGACGCGCGGGACTGCGCGGGGCTGGGGGAGATGTTCAGCCTCCTCTGCTCCCACATCCAGTTCGCCACCAACCGTGGCAACATCCGGTGAGAATCCCCCCGGCGCCCCCTGCCCCCCGCGGCCGCAGGGTGTCCTGACGGCGCTCCCCGCCCCCCCCCCCCCCCCCCCCCCCAGGTCGGCCATCACCATCTTCCCCCCGCGGGCCCCGGGACGCGGCGATTTCCGCATCTGGAACCCGCAGCTGATCCGCTACGCGGGGTACCGGCAGCCCGACGGCTCCGTGCGGGGCGATCCTGCCAACGTGGACATCACCGAGGTGCGGGCACCCCTGCGCCCCCAGGCCCCCCTCAGCACCTCCCGTCCCCCCTCTATTCCCTCTCCATCCCCACCTCAATCCTCCCTCCATGCCGCCCTCCATCCCCGCTTCATCTCTCTTCCTTCTCCCTCCTCACACTACTCCATTCCCCTCTCCATCTCCCCTCCACCCTCCCCATCCTCTTCATCTCCCCCAAATCCCTGTGCCCCCAAACACCTCCCGGAGGCCCCCCCTGACGCTGTACCCCCCCAGCTCTGCATCCAACACGGCTGGACTCCCGGGGGGGGCCGCTTCGACGTACTGCCGCTGCTGCTGCAGAGCCCCGACGAGTCCCCGGAGCTGTTCCCGCTGCCCCCGGAGCTCGTCCTGGAGGTGCCGCTGCACCACCCCACGTGAGTGGGGCTGTGAGCCCCGGGACACCTCGGGCCGCGGGGCTCTCCCAGTGACCGGGGCTGAAATACCACCGGGTCACCCCTGGGGAGGGTTTGGGGAGGGGACGGGCTGGGGGATGGAGGTTGGGGAACCCCACTGGGGACATGGAATGCTGGCTCCTCCCCGGCCTGGGATGCTGGGTTGTTGATCCCTCCTGGGCTGGATTCTGGAATACCGGGCTGCTGATCCTCTCCCTGACGGAGCTATCGGTGCGCTGACTCTCCTTGGGTGGGATACGGGGGTGCAGGAGGGATGGAGGGTGTGTCCCCGCGCTGGGGGCTGCGGGGGCGCGGCCACAGCCCTCCCATGCCTCCCAGGCTGGAGTGGTTCTCGGAGCTGGGGTTGCGCTGGCACGCCCTGCCGGCCGTGGCCAACCTGCTGCTGGAGATCGGGGGGCTCGAGTTCCCCGCGGCGCCCTTCAACGGGTGGTACATGGGCACCGAGATCGGCTCCCGCAACCTCTGCGACCGCCACCGCTACGACGTGCTGCCCGTGAGCCCTGGGCCTGAACGGGGACCCCCGGGATTGCACAGGGACCCCGGGACTGAATAGGGACCCCCCCCTCCGGGACTCCATAGGGACCAACCCCGGGACTGGACAGGGACACCCCCTGGGGCTGAACTGGGACCCCCGGCACTGCACAGGGACCTCCGGGATTGCACAGGGACCCCCGGGTCTGAACAGGGACCCCCCCTGGGACAGCCCTGGGACCCCCCAGCACTGCACAGGGACCTCCCGGCATCGCACAGGGGACCCCGGGATCACCCAGGGACCCCTGGGACTGCACAAGGACTCCCGGGACCCCACTGGGGTTCCTCCAGGACCCCACCCTAGGAGCCCCCTGGTACTCCCCAAGATTTCCCTTGGGACCCACACTGGGCCCCCCGAGAGTCCCCCGGCGACCCCCACTGGGATTACTCTGGGACCCTCTTCAGCCCATCTGGGGACCCTCATCAGAACCCCCCTGAGACCCCCACCAGGACCATGCTTGGATCACTCCCGGGACCTCCTCCAGAACCCCCTGGGAGCCTCTGGTGCCCCAAAGAGGACACCACTAGGACCCCTCGGGGACCCCCTGGCCGACCCTGCCCTGCTGACCCCCGCAGGAGGTGGCCCAGCGCATGGGACTGGACACAGGGACCAGCTCCTCCCTCTGGAAGGACCGGGCGGCCGTGGAGGTGAACGTGGCCGTGCTGCACAGCTTCCAGGTGGGACCCCCAGTGCCAGGACCCCTGCACTGCTGGGGTCCCCCTTGCCGGGAACTCCCCACAGCGGGGACCCCCCTACAGGAACACTCTCAGTGCCGGGACCCCCAGTGCTGGGAGCCCCACGGTGCCGGGCCATGGGAACCCCCACATCCCTGTGCTCCCCATCCCCACAGGTAGCCCAAGTTCCCATTGCCTCCCTGTCCCCGCAGGTGGCCCAGGTGACCATCGTGGACCACCACGCGGCCACCGAGTCCTTCATGAAGCACCTGGCGGCCGAGGGGCGGGCGCGGGGCGGGTGTCCCGCCGACTGGGCCTGGATCGTGCCCCCCCTCTCGGGCAGTCTCACGCCTGTCTTCCACCAGGAGATGGTCAACTACCACCTGAGCCCCACCTTCCGCTACCAGGTGGGGTCCCTGCCCCACAGAGCCTGTCCCACAGCCCCCTTCCGCTGCCAGGCGTGGGGTTGGACCCACAGATTCTGCTCCGTGGCTCCCCAGCCCCTCTGCCCCCCCATTCCAGGGCTGCAGCCCCAGGTCACTGAGACCCTCGGTCACCGGGCACTGACCCCCCCGGGCCCCCCCAGGGCCTGCCCTGGGCATCGCTGATCCCTGCGGGACCCCCAACCCTCTGCATCGCCCCCCACTGGCATCTACCCCACAGCAGCCCCTGGGACACCACCAGCACCCAGCTGAGGGTGCTCTCCCTCAGCCCCTTTGGGGGCCTTCCAGCCCCCCATGAGCCCCACATGACCCCCAGTGCTCCCCATGACCTCCAGTTCACATCCCAGTACCAGGTGGGTTCAGCCCCACAGAGCCCCAACCCCTCTGCCCCACAGCCAATCCCCCTCGCGCCCCAACCCCTCTGCCCCACAATCCCACAGACCCCAACCCCTCTGCCCCACAACTGCCCCCCATGGCCCCCGTGCCCCACCACCGCCTCATTCTGCCCCTCAGCCAGACGCCTGGAAGGTGTACGTGTCCAAAGGCACCACTGTCACCCGGAGAAAGACCTTCAAGGAGGTGGCCAAGTAGGTGAACCCTGTGACCCTGGGGATCCCATGGGAGTTTTGGGATCCCTGGGAATGCCATGCTGAGCCCATGGGGATCCCACAGCGCTGTTAAGATCTCGGCCAAGCTCATGGGACACGTGATGGCACGACGGGTCAAGGCCACCATCCTCTACGCCACCGAGACCGGGAAATCACGGACTTACGCCTGGAATCTGTGCCAGCTCTTCCGCCGGGCATTCGACCCCAAGGTTTGGGGAAAAAGGGGAGAACTGGGGCAGGTCCCCTCGCCCACCTCCCCCCAGGGCCAAAGGCACTTCCGTGGGGGGATCCTAATCCTGGAATTCCATGAAGGTGCTGTGCATGGATGAATATGACGTGGTGGCCCTGGAGCATGAGACCCTGGTCTTGGTGGTCACCAGCACATTTGGGAATGGGGACCCTCCGGAGTGTGCTGAGGTAGGGATGGGATGGGAATGTGATAAGGATGGGATGGGATGGGGATGTGATAAGGATGGGGATAAGGGGAGGATGATGATGGCATAGGATGGGATGGGTTGGAGATGGGATGGCGTTGGGGATGGAGATGGAATGAAGATGGGATGGGGATGTAATAAGGATGGGGATGTGATAAGGATGGGGATAAGGGGAGGATGATGATGGCATAGGATGGGACAGGTTGAAGTTGGAGATGGGATGGGGTTGGGGATGGAGATGGGAGGAGATGGGATGAGGATGAGGATGAGGATGTGGGGGTGACATTCTGCCCCCTACAGAGCTTCTCCAAGGCACTGATGGAGATGACATCGCCCTACACCGGCACCTCCCAGGCGGAGCCGCCCATGTGAGCACACCAGGGGTCCTGGGGGGTCCCTGCCGGGGCCGGGACCGGATCCCCCCTGACCTCCTCACCCTCCCCATGCCCCCAGGAGCTACAAGATGCGGTTCAACAGCGTCTCCCAGTCTGACCAGCTTGTGTCCTCCTGGAAGAAGAAGCGGCGGCAGCTGAGCAACACAGACAGCGCGGGCACCCTGGGAGCCCTGCGGTACCGAGGCCATGGCGGGGGGCACGGGGTGGGGGGCTGACCCCACGCCATCAGCCTGGGCACGCCGGGGGGCCCGCAGTACCCAGGCCACAGGGAGGGCATGGCCACGGGAGCAGGGAGGGGGTCCTTGCCCCGGCACGCTGCCCTGCCCCAGGACCCACACTGGCCCTGGCAGCTCCAGCCCCGTCTGCCCTGCGGGGGTGGGTCCCGAGGACCCCAACTGTGACCCCCTCATGTCATGGCCTGACCCCTTTGACTCTGGGGATCCCCCCAGGGCATCCCCACCCAGGCTGGTGGTGTTCAGGTTGGGGTCCCGGGGATAGCCCCACATCCCCGGGGATCCTCACCCCCCACTCTCTCCCCAGGTTCGCGGTGTTCGGGTTGGGGTCCCGGGCGTACCCCCACTTCTGTGCCTTCGCGCGGGCCGTGGACACGCGGCTGGAGGAGCTGGGCGGGGAGCGGGTGCTGCCCCTGGGCGAGGGCGACGAGCTGTGCGCCCAGGAGGAGTCGTTCCGCACCTGGGCACGCCAGGTGTTCCAGGTACGGGGGGGCCTCGGGAGCCGTTCTGCCCTCCGGCACACCTGGTCTCCCAGGGCTGGGGGGCACCCACAGCCCCCCGCTCGGCACCAACCGCCCGCCCCCCCCGTACTCCCAGGCTGCCTGCGAGACATTCTGCGTGGGGGACGGGGCAGCGGGGGCCGAGGAGCTGTTCGCCCCACCCCAGGGCTGGAAGCGCCAGAGGCACCGGCTGGTGCCACAGCCCCAGGCCACCGAGACCCTGGCCGGTACCGACTGCTCCGGGACCCCCCCGAACCCTGCGGGACCTCCTGACTCCCCGTGTCGCCCCCCGCCTGTCACTGGCACCTGCCCCGTGGCCCCCCGAGACACCTCAGAGCAGCCCCCGAGCATCCTGTGGGATCCTGTCCCATCCCACAGCTCTGGGGGGCCACCCCCAGCCCCCCCGGGAGTGCTCCAGCCCCCTCGTGACCTCCCCGAGACCCTTCGGTTCCTCCCTGCCTGTCACCCCGGCTCCCCAGCCCGCTCCATGTCCCCCCAAACCCCCGTTCCTCCCCAGCCCCCCATCCAGTCCCTCCAGTCCCCCTATGTCCCCCAGCCCTACACGTGTCCCTGTGACCCCTCGTGTCGCCCGTGTGTCCCCTCGTGTGTCCCCTCGTGTCCCCCGTGTGCCCCCAGCCTCCCCGTGCCCTTCTGTGCCCTCCCAGCTCCCCGTGTCCCACTCAGCCCCCCGTGTCCCCAGCCCCCTGTACCTTCCGACGCATTCCGTGCCCCCAGTTCCCCCGTGACCCCCCCGCGCCCCCCAGGGCTGTCCCAGCTGCACAAGCGCCAGGTGTTCCCCTGCTCGGTGCTGTCCGTGGAGAACCTGCAGAGCGAGGAGTCCAGGTGAGATCCCCCCGCACAGGGACCCCCCACCTCGCCACCCCGCCCACCGCCGGGATCTCCCGTCCCCCGCCACATCCCCAGGACATCCCCACTACCGGGACCCCCGGGACGGGTTTCCTCTGGTGCCCCCATCCCGTGTGTGCCCGTTCCCCATTGACCCCTCCTTCACCCCGCTGACTCCTCCCTCACCCCGCTGACTCCTCCCTCACCTCACTGATCCCTCCCTCACCCCACTGACCCCTCCCTCACCCCACTGACCCCTCCCTCACCCCACTGACCCCTCCTTCACCCCATTGATCCCTCCCTCACCCCATTGATCCCTCCTTCACCCCATTGATCCCTCATTCACCCCACTGACCCCTCCTTCACCCCATCGACCCCTCCTTCACCCCGCTGACCCCTGCTCCACCCCTCTGACCCCTCCTTCACCCCGCTGACCCCTCGCCCGTCCCATCCTTCCAGGCCCCCCTCCCCGCTGCTCCTCCACCCCCCCCCCCGTGCCCCTCGCACCCCAAGACCCCAGACCCCTCGTTCCCCGGAGCCCCCCGCTGACGCCGTCGCCCCCCAGCCGGCAGACGCTGCTGGTGCGGGTGGGCTGCGCGGAGCAGGCCGGGCTGCGGCACCTGCCCGGGGACCACCTGGGCGTGTTCCCCGCCAACCGCGAGGAGCTGGTGCGGGACATCCTGGAGCGCGTGGAGGACCCGCCGCCCCCCGAGCAGCCCCTGGGCCTGGAGAGCCGCGATGGGGACCCCGCCGGTACCGGGGAACACGAGGGGGATCGGGGGAACCCCGCCGGTACCGGGGAACACGGGGGGATTGGGGGAACCCCGCCGGTACCGGGGAACACGGGGGGTTCGGGGGAACCCCGCCGGTACCGGGGAACACGGGGGGGATCGGGGGAACCCCGCCGGTACCGGGGAACACGGGGGGATCGGGGGAACCCCACCGGTACCGGGGAACACGGGGGGAGACTGGGGGAACCCCACCGGTACCGGGGAGGCACGGGGGGAGACTGGGGGAACCCCGCCGGTACCGGGGCACACGGGGGGATTGGGGGAACCCCGCCGGTACCGGGGAGCACGGGGGGTTCGGGGGAACCCCGCCGGTACCGGGGAACACGGGGGGATCGGGGGAACCCCGCCGGTACCGGGGAACACGGGGGGATTGGGGGAACCCCGCCGGTACCAGGGAACACGGGGGGTTCGGGGGAACCCCGCCGGTACTGGGGAGGCACGGGGGGATTGGGGGAACCCCATCGGTACCGGGGAACACGGGGGGAGACTGGGGGAACCCCGCCGGTACTGGGGAGGCACGGGGGGACTGGGGGGAACCCCGCCGGTACCGGGGAGGCACGGGGTGGGAGGGCAGACTCCAGCGGTACCGGAGGGGGACAGGAGGGTGTCCCGCCGCTACGGACCGGGGGAAGATGGGGAGGGGCTGAGGATTGGGAAGAGGAACTGGAAAGGGAAGAAGTTGGGGCAGGGGAAGGATCTGGGGAAAGGAATGGGAAGGGACAGAGGAAGAAGCTAGGACTTGGGGTGGGAGGAGGAAGGAAAAGAGGAAGGACCTTGGGAAGGATACAGGACAGAACTGAGCACCACAATCCCCCCCTTCCCCAGGCGGGTCCAGCCCCGGGCCCCGCTGGGTGCTGCAGACCCGGCTGCCCCCCTGCACCCTGACCCAGGCTCTCACCTTCTACCTGGACGTGGCGGCTCCCCCGACCCCGCAGTTCCTGCAGCTCCTGGGCTCGCTGGCGCGGGATCCCGCGGAGCGGGAGCGGCTGCAGCGCCTGGCGCAGGTGAGGGCGGTGAGGGGTGGGATACTGGGGTGCTGACTGGGACACTGGGGTGCTGTCTGGGATCCTGAGATACTGACTGGGACACTGGGATGCTGACTGGGACACTGGGGTGCTGACTGGGATCCTGAGATACTGACTGGGACACTGGGGTGCTGACTGGGACACTGGGGTGCTGACTGGGATCCTGAGATACTGACTGGGACACTGGGGTGCTGACTGGGACACTGGGGTGCTGACTGGGATCCTGAGATACTGACTGGGACACTGGGATGCTGACTGGGACACTGGGGTGCTGACTGGGATCCTGAGATACTGACTGGGACACTGGGGTGCTGACTGGGACACTGGGGTGCTGACTGGGATCCTGAGATACTGACTGGGACACTGGGATGCTGACTGGGACACTGAGGTGCTGACTCCCCCTCTCTGGCTGCGATACCTGGCTGCTGGGATACCAGTTACCTTGCAGCCTGGATACTGGGATGCTGATCCGCTGCCTCATTGGATACCGGGCTGCTGCCACCCTCCACCCCGGGCTGGGGGCTGCTCCCCTCGGTCTGGTGCCAGGCGCCGGGGGTCCCCGGGGGCCGAGTGTGGGATCCGCGGTGTCCCAGCCCTGTGCCCGCAGGACGCGCGGCTGTACGAGGAGTGGAAGTGGTTCCGGTGCCCGACGCTGCCGGAGGTGCTGGCCGAGTTCCCGTCCGTGGCTCTGCCGGCCGCGCTGCTGCTCTCCCAGCTCCCGCTGCTCCAGCCCCGCTACTACTCCATCAGCTCCGCGCCCAGCGCCCACCCGGGCGAGATCCACCTCACCGTGGCCGTGGTCACCTACCACAGCGAGAGTGAGCGGGGCGGGAACGGGGACGGGCTCGGTGGGGCACCTCCAGGGCATCTTCAGGGGCTCCAGGGCACCTCCAGAGTTTCCAGAATATCTCCAGTGTCCCCAGAGCACCTTCAGGTCCCCCATCCGCCAGACCTGTGAGGGGGGCTCTGTGAGGGGCTGCCTTTGGGAGTGCCCCCCACCACAGCCCCACGAGCCCACTCTTGTCCCCACAGACGGGCAGGGTCCCCTCCACTACGGCGTCTGCTCCACGTGGCTGGCGCGGCTGCAGCCGGGGGACACAGTGCCGGCCTTCATCCGGGGGTAAGGATCTCTGTCCTGCCGCACGTGTCCCCTGCCTGCTCTCCCCGACCCCTGCCAGCCCTCCTCGACCCCTGCCTGTCTGTCATCCCTGTCCCCTGCCTGCCCTCCCTGTCCCCTGCCTGCCCTCCCTGTCCCCTGTCATCCCTGTCCCCTGCCTGCCCTCCCTGTCCCCTGTCTGTCATCCCTGTCCCCTGCCTGCCTTCCCTGACCCCCCTGCCTGCCCTCCCTGTCCCCTGCCATCCCTGTCCCCTGTCTGTCCTCCCTGTCTGTCCTCCTCAACTGCTCCCCTACACGTCCCCTCCCTATCCTCCCCCACACCCCCATCCTCCCCCCGCCCCATTTCCCGACATCCCCACCAGGGGCTGGGCTCGAGGCCCCCCCAGTGACGCCCGACTGCCGCAGGGCCCCCTCGTTCCGGCTGCCGCCCACCCCCGACACCCCCTGCATCCTCGTGGGCCCCGGCACCGGCGTCGCCCCCTTCCGCAGCTTCTGGCAGCACCGGCTGCAGCTGCTGCGCGCCGGAGGTGGGGACAGGGACATGGCTGGGGACCGGGGACAGGGATGCAGCTGAGGACCGGGGACAGGGACACGGCTGGGGGCCGGGGACAGGGGCCATGGGGCACCAGGGAGAAGGGCATGGAGCAATAGTGACATAGGGATGGCAGGACTGGTGGTTGGGAGGACAGGGACCCAGGGATGGGAGGATGCAGGGGCATGGGGACATGGGGACACGGGCACAGGGACACAAGGACATGGCAGCTCTGGGACGCAGGACAAGAGACGTGGTGACAGTGAGCAAGGGGTTGGGGATGTGGGGACATGGGGATGTGGGGACAGGGATGGAGACTGGGGATGTGGGGACATGGGGATGGGGGATGTGGGGACGGGGGGCTGCAGGACAGGGGTGAGCGGGGCTGTAGGGACACGGGGTGTGGGGACACGAGGACGCTGTCCCCCTGCAGGTGGCCCCCTGGGCCCCATGGTGCTGGTGTTTGGGTGCCGCTCGTCTGCCCTGGACCACATTTACCGTGAGGAGATGGAGCAGGCCCGGGAGCAGGGCGCCCTCAGCCAGGTGCTCACGGCCTTCTCCCGCCAGCCCGGCACCCCCAAGGTGTGACAGGGACAGGGGTGGGATGTTGGGGAGACTGAGACGGGAACGGAATGGAGACAGCCCGGGATGGGCATGGAGCTGGGGAGGGAGGTGTGATGGGGACAAGGACAAGGTGAGGATGGAAATGGAGGGGACAGGGAGTGGTGGTCTCTCACTAAGCCAGAGATGGAGTCGAGGGGCTGGGGACACAGACAAGGACCAGGACAGCACACAAAGGGTCTGGGCGGGGATGGGGACCTGGGGACAGGTTGGGGGGGTGCAGGACGCCATCACCCCTGTGTGTCCCCAGACGTATGTGCAGGACGTGCTGCGGGCACAGCTGGCAGTCGAGGTGCACCAGGTGCTCTGCCAGCTCGGGGGCCACATGTACGTGTGCGGGGACGTCACCATGGCCACCGAGGTGCTGCAGAGCGTGCAGCACATCCTGGCCCAGGAGGGCGACATGACCCTGGGGCAGGCCGGGGACTTCATCAGCGAGCTGAGGGTAAGGGCGGGGACACCCCGCAGGGGACACGCCCGGGGACACCACGGGGGCGCTGGCCCCGGCGCTGACACGTGTCCCGCAGGACAAGAACCGCTACCACGAGGACATCTTCGGGCTGACGTTCCGCACGCAGGAGGTGGCCCTGCGCATCCGCAGCCAGTCCTTCTCCCTGCAGGAGCGGCGCCCGCCCGCCCCGGCGCCCTGAGCGGGGACACGGGGACACGGGGGGCCCTGTGGCTGTGTCCCCCGTCCCGCCACCCCCCAGTAAAGTTTAGTTTTGATACCCCCGGCCGGACACTTTGCCTCCCGCGGTGGCACTGGGGGCACGGGAGGTGGCACAGGGTGGGAGAGGCTTTGTGACACCTGCGGGGTCACCTGGCCACCCTCCAGACAGGAGGGGTGGGAAACGGGGGGCAAAAGGACACAGCCACGGTCCTGCGGCTCTGAGGGGTGGGAGATGGTGGGAGGGGGCCCTGGCCACGGTCCTGTGGCTCCCACCTGTGTGGCTGCAGGTGAGTGCACCCCCTGCCAGCACCACCGCTGCCACCTGCCCGCAACCCCCAGTGTCACCCCAAACCGCCACGGCCCCATCCTTGCGGCATCCCCATCGCCCCCCGGGCCCCCCAGCCCACCCCCGGGCACAGCCAGCAGGCACAGCCCCTGTGTAAACCTTTATTTCAGCTGGTGCTCGGGGCACCATGGGGGACACCAGCCCTGTGCGCCCCCCAAAAACAGCCCCTGGGGGGGGCCCGGCAGCACCCTTAGCCCTGCACCGTAGTGGGGCACCAGGGATGCCCCGAGCAGGGGGCCCCCACGGACAGGGCCCCCCTGGCAGCATAGTGGGCACGGCGAGCCCCCCACTGTGCCCTTGGCAGCTCCCCCGGCACCTCCGGGGGGTCTCGGCACAACCAGGACCCTGCGGAGGGAACGGGGTGTCAGCAGGGACCCCAGAGCAGGGACCCCGGAGTAGGGACCCTGGCACTTGGGGACACCAACACTGGGCACCCCAGAAACTGGGGACCCCGGCACACGTGGCAGCCAGACCCCCCTGCACCCCAGCCCCGGGGGTCTCTGTGCCCCAGCCCGGCAGTCCCTGTACCCTCAGCCCTGGGGGTCACCATGTCCCCCAGCCCCAAGCGTTTCCACGTCCCAGTCCCGGGGGTCCCCACCCACCGGAGCCGGGTCTGGCTACGTCATTGTCTCCTCTTCCTCCTCCTCTTCCTCCTCGGCCCACCCGCCCAGCGGCATCTCCCGCAGCTGCGAGGCCCGGGCAGCCGAGCCTGGGGGGCACAGGGGGGTCAGGACCTGCAGAGCCCCCCCCGCCCTGTGCTGGGGGGTGTCAGCAGTGTCCCCCCAGCCCCCTGGGACAGCCCCCGGGCCGATGCTCACCTGTGGTGACGAAGGGGTGTTTGGGTGCCCCCGCAGTCACCCAAGGCCCCGTGGGCTGGGGGCCGGGGCCCTGCGGCTGCTGCTGCTGCTGGTGGAGCTGGGGGGGGACAGGGGGTCCAGGAACAGCAGAGAGCCCCTGTTAGTCCTCAGAACAACCCCAGAGACGCTCACAGCCCCCGTGTTGCTGCTGGAGCCCCCCAGCACCGCAGAGCCCCCCCATACTGGCACTCGGAGCCCCCCGTCAGCCTGCCTCCCCGGGGGGCAGCGGGGCAGGGGGCCCTCAGCCCGGGACACTGCCCAGCCCCAAAGGGGTGGCAGAAAGGGGAACATGGGTGACACCAGCTGCGGTGTCACATCCCCAGCAGCCCATCTGGCAGTGGCCAAGAATGGTGGGTGGGGGTCACCCGGTGGGGCAGGGAGGGCAGGGGACAGCCTGGAATGGCGCTGGGGACAAGGGACAGGGGACAAGGGACCAGGGCCGGGCAGGACTCCCGGGGGATGAGGCAGAGAACCCAGACAGTGACACTCTGGCGGGCACGGGGACACCGGGGAACCCCAAGGGACCTGTGTCCCGGGGTGCTGCGGGCAGGGGGACCGCGGGGACCGCAGGTGACACACCTGGTGCAGGTAGATGGCGTGAAGGCTCATCTCGGCCGAGGCCACCTCGGCCAGCAGCGCCGAGCGGCTCAGGCTGCGCAGCCGCGACTCACTCAGCGCCGGCCTTGGGGCACGGGGGGCACCCGGTGACACCCCCGCCACAACACGCCCTCCTCGCTGTGACACCCCTCCCCTGCCACAACAGCCCTTCCCTGCCGTGACATCCCTCCCCGCCACCCCTTCCCACGGTGACACCCCCTCCCTGCCCTGCCCTGCCATCCCCTCTGTGACAGCCCCCTCAGCACACCCCTCACTGCCCTGACACCCTTCCCAGCCACGTCCCCACCACATCTCCCCTCCTCACCCCCCTTGTCCCTTGTCCCCACCTGTCCTCGGGGCACGGGTGCTCCCCAGGGCTGTCCGGGGCTCCGCAGGGCGGGGTCCCCAGGGGGTTCCGCAGGGACGCCAGCAGGCTGGCGGTGGCGCTGGCCGTGCTGCAGGGCTGCCCAAAGCGCGGGTCCCGGGCCACCAGCCCGCTGGCCGCCAGGACACTGGCCACCAGCCCCTCGGGCTGCGGGGACATTCGTCAGGGGGACACCCAAAACATCCCGCAGCGTCCCCCTCCCCCGAAGCGCCCCCACTCACCGCCAGGGCCGAGTCCTCGGACAGAAGGGACGCGGCCAGCGGCCCCTCGGCCAGCAGGTGCCGCGGGGGCGGCGCGGTGGCCGCGTCGCGGGTCACCTGCGCCTGGAGGTGGCCGAGGAAGCGGCGGGCGGGCGGCGGCGGCCGCCACCGGGGGTTGCTCAGGGCGAAGCGCATCAGCGACAGCTCCGTCTTCCCGTGCTCCGCCTGGCGCTCCGGGGGGGCCTCCGTGTGTCCCTCCGACAGCCACTGCGGGGACAGCGACATGGGACACCCCGGCAGGGAACACACAGCCCCGGAACGGCTCACCCCGGCCCCCGGCCCGCCAGCCCCGGGTGGCCCCGGTCCCCACCTGCGGGTTGCCGTGGTGACGCACGTCCAGCTGCGCGAAGGAGCAGATGTCGCCCACCCCCGCCACCTCCACCGTGAAGTTGCGGAAGAAGTCCACGATGTCGAGGGCGCGGGGGGGAAACGCGAAGATGAGGATCAGCGGGGTCACCAGGGGGCTCAGCAGCTCCTCCAGGATGAAAACCTGCAGCGGGGAGTAGTGGGATCTGGGGGTGCCCCGCGGCGGGGGTCCCAAACTTGGAAGTCCTGGGGTGGGATGTCCAGGGTGGGGGTATCAGGGCGGTAGGGGGGTCCTCGGGCAGGGCTGCCCGGGGTGAAGGGATCTCAGGTTGGGGGATTCCAAAGCAGGCGGCTCCTGGGATGGGGGTGCCTCAGGAGTGGGGAGTCGTGGTGCAGGAGGGTCCCAGTGCGGTGGATCCCAGCTATGGGATCCTGGCGCAGGAAGCTCCTGGTCCGTGGGGTCCTGGGGGTGGGGGGGTCCCAGGGCAGTGGGTTCTTGGAGCAGGGGGTCCCAGTGTTGAGGGGTCCGGGCTGGGGATCCTGAGGTGGGGAGTCCCAGGATGGGGGGCTCCCAGTCTGTGGGGTCCTGGGGGTGGGGAACGGTGGGGAGAGGATGGTCCCAGGGGAGCGGGGTTCTGGGGAGGAGGGTCTTGGGGAGTGGGGGGGCCGCACCCACCGCCTTGTACTGGAAGAGCTGCGCCATCTCCACCCGTGTCTCGGCGCGGCCGGCACGGCCCTGCCAGTGCTCGGGCAGGTAATGGACGTGTGCCAGGACCCGCTGCAGCAGCTGCTCCGGGCACCACACCGCGTGCTCGTCTGGGATGAAGGACCTGGAGGGGCACAGGCACCTTAGGGTGGCCCACCCAGCCCAGCCCAGCACAGAGTCTGGCCCATCCACCTGACCACCGTGACCACAAACCCAGCGCCCACCCGGCCATGGTGCCCCCAGCACGCACCTGGCCACGGTGACCACGAGCCCCAGCAGGGTGATGGCTGTCAGGATGTGCTGCACCGTCAGCACGTCCTCATCGTACACGGTGAGCACGATGAGCACGGCCAGCACGGAGCCGGCGAAGAAGCCGACGTGGCGGGCCAGCACGGCCAGCAGCGGGCTGCTGAAGGAGTCCATGTACTTGGTGGCCGGCGCGTGGCCGCGGCCCAGCCGCGCCTGCAGCTCGTGGCCCAGCTCGTTGAAGTGGCGCAGGTAGTGGCGGGCGTACAGCGACCAGCGGCGCGCGCCCAGGCTGCCCGGCGCCCGCTTCAGCCCCTCGGCGTAGCTGAAGAAGGCGAGCAGCAGGCGCCAGCCCAGCACGCAGGGGCACAGCGCCAGGTTGGCCACCCCCAGCAGCACAGCCGCCCGCGCCAGCCCCCGCGCCAGCGCCCGCCGCGCGCCCGCCCGCTTCACCTGCGGCCGCAGGCTCCAGGTGTTCTGGAAGAGCGCGGCCGGGCCGCGGAACAGCAGCAGCTCCAGGTTGAACTGGAGGCCACGCGTGAGGAAGACGACGGGGCCGAGCAGCGGGAGGCGGAAGCGCACGGGCAGCAGGGACTTGTTGACCATGGCCACGGTGTAGTTGCGGAAGCGCAGGATGCGGTGGTGGATGTCGAGCTCCGTCAGCTCCCGGCGCGGCACGCACAGGGGCTGGCGCCGCTGCAGTGCCAGCAGCCGGGCCTGCACCGACTGCCAGCTGTGGTTACACAGCTCCTCCTGCGACAGTGGCACGGGGATCGGCACAGGGCACCCACGGCACAGCCCAGCGCCGCACCGTACCGGGGCGACTCAGCACCACGGGGCGCCTCACAGCCTGGCCCCAATCCCCCCGTCGCCCCCAGCCCCTCACCGCGGGGATGCCGAGCGCGCGAATGTAGAAGCTCCGGATCTCCCAGTAGCCCACGAGGCGCCGGAGGGCCGTGACCAGGCGGCACAGCCAGACTGCGCCCGCCAGCACCAGCAGAAACAGCAGCCACCCGGTGCCACGGAGCCTGCGGGGACACGGGTGTCACCAGCGCCACCAACCCCCCCGAGGCCACCTGCCAAGCACCGCCACAGAGCCTGCCAAGAAGACACAGGTGTCACCAGTGCCACTGGAACCCCCCCACAGCCACACCAGTGCCAGCAGAACCAGAAGCCACCTGCTGACATGACGCCTGTGGGGACACAAGTGTCAGCAGCGCCAACAAACCCTTCAAAGACAGCAGCCACCCACTGCCACGAAGCCTGTAGAAACACAGGTGTCACCAGTGCCACCAACCGCCTCACGGCCATCTGCTGTCTCAGAGACTCCTGGGGACACGCGTCACCCACAGCACCAGGACCCCAAGCCGCCACACCACTGGCACCCTGACCGCCACAAAGCCACACCAGTGGCACTGGCACCTCTGCACGGCCACGCAGGCAGCAGCAGGAGCAGCAACCACCCACCGCCACTGATCCTTTGGGGACATCCGTGTCACCCACACCGCTGGGATGCCACGCGTCACCCGCAGCACCCAGCACAGCTCCCTCAGTGTCCCCAGGGTCCCCGTGCCCACCTGCGGGCGCACTGCGGGGCAGGCAGCACGGCGTCGGGCAGCGTCACCTTGGCGCGCTCAGGGACGTGGCTGTGGTTGAGGGGACGGGTGGCGAACAGGACGTCATAGTCGACGCAGCACAGCAGGAACGTGCTGAAGGTGACGACGAACAGGAACTGCCTGGGGGCACGGAGGGGTCAGTGGGACCCCTGTGTCGCAGCCATGTGGCACCGCACGGTGACAACAGCGCACCACTTACACCAGCTCCAGGACGTCCGAGAGCAGGACGCAGGCAAAGCCATTCCTCTGGTGGAACTGGTAGATGTGGGGGGAGGTTAAGGAGACTATGAAGGGGCGATGGACCCCCCATATCCACCCCCATGCCCAGAGTCACCCCACGCTCCCCCATGTTCCCCACAGTGCCACCAGGGCCTGTGCCAGGATATCTTGGTGAAAAAACTGTCCAGGTCCTTAATGTGATGCCACGAGTCTGGGGGAAAAACACGAGGGGGTCAGGTGGGAATGTGGTACCGGCCCCCCCCCCCGGGACCCCCGCGCCCCACCAAGGACCCAGAAACACCCACCTGGGGTCCCCAAACAGCCCCTGGGAACCCTGGATCCCCCACCGGATGGGATCCCCGTACCTGTCGGTCCTTCAGTGACGTGCAGCAGCAGCTGCTCCTCCTCCTCCTCGCCGGGGGGCGAGTCTTCCTCGCAATCCTCCAGGCGCCGGTATTCCTGGTACTCCCGGTCTTCTTCTCCCTGCTCCGCCATCACCTGCCGGGGAACGTGAGCACCTGCCGCCGCGATGGGGCGGCCGCCGTGGGGCGGAGGGGGCCGGGGGCAGATGTGGGGCACCGGAAATGCCACCGGGGTGCCGCGGCGCCGCCCGCGTGCCCCGAATTCGGGTGGCCTGAGCTGGCCCCGGCCGCGGGCAAGTGACACCGCAGGTGCCACCGGCCCGTCCTGTCCCACCGGCCAGGCCAGTGCCAGAGCCTGCCGTGACCCCGCAGGGCGTCCCGGGGCTCCCCGAGAGGGACCCCCTGCACGGTCTGGGGATCCCCAATACTTCCCCCAGCTGAGCCCCGGGCCATGCTGTGCTGTCCAGCCCGAGTGTGGGGACTCCTCTCCCCACGGACCCCTGTGTCCACAGCCCCCCACACCCTTCCCACAGAGCCCCCCCTCCATGGACTCCTGTACCCACAGACACCCCACAAACCCCACTCCCCACAGACACACCATCCCCGGAGCCGGGGGCAGCAGCCCAGAGCGGGACCAGCTCAGGACCAGCCCTGAGCCCCGGTGGCTGTCACTGCCTCGCGGACCCCCGGCCCGGGGCAGGAGTGGATCCCCCACCTCTCTGGGGCAGGGCAAGACCCCGGACCTTGGGGCAGGGGGACAACCCCCCACAGGGGAGGGACACAAAACTCTTGGAAGGGACCCCAAACCCTTGGATGGGACCACCACTCCAGGGGAAGGATCGGATCCCCAACCCGGCAGCAGGACGGGACCCCTCGTCGTCCCCCCCCCTCCCCCCCCGGTCCCCTTACCGCAGCCCGGCAGCGCCGCGCGTCACCAGCGTCCCCCGCGGTGGCCTCAGCCGGTGTCCGGCCAGGCCGGTGGCCGCAGGTGACACCGTCTGGCCCCACCTGTCCGGAGCTGACTCACGGCGCGGGGCCGCGGGCGCGGGGCTGGTGCAGCACGAGGGACCCGACCCCCACTTGTGCAACACCCCCTTGGGGACAGAGGCCACATCCCCCGGGATCGGGTGTCCCGGCGGGTGACATCGGCACGGCCCGTCCCCAACCGGCTCCGCATCGAGAAGCCAAAAATACCCGCGGAGCCCGAAAATAGCCCGAGAGTGTAAAGGGTGGGAGGGCCGGGGGGATCCCCGGGCCGGGGCCGGGCAGCCGGGACACCCCCGGGGCCAGGGACAGAGCCCGGGGGACACAGCGGTACCCGGGGGACACAGCGGCACCCGGCAACGGCCCCGGCGACCCTGCCGGGACACACGTGTTGTTTTCGCAGTGTCACCTGTGTCACGAGAACCCCCGCGACTCCGCATGGGGACACGGACACCTGCCCGCGGGGACACGGCAGGGTGACAGCCCCGCGCTGACACGAGCCCCGGCGGTGACACACGGCTGCGCCGTAAGAGCCCGGACGGGGCCGGTCAGTGACCCCGCGAGTGACCCGGGACCCCACGGGGGACGCCCCCGGGGCTGCAGGGTCACACCGGCACCAGGCCCCACCGCTGCCCGGCTGGGGGGTCCCGGGGCAGCGGCCGGGCCGAAGGAGCCCGGGAAGGAGCGGCGTGACCCCTCACCGGGGAGCGCGGGGCTCTGCCGGCCCCGGTACCCGCCGCCCCGTCGCCGCTCACCTGGCCGCTCGGCGCTGCTCGGTGGCCGCTGTCCCCGCCGGCGCCGGGCGCTCAAGGGGCCGCAGGCTGGCCGCGGGTCCCGCCGCCGGCCATGGCCGCACGGACGGCAGCCCCGGGGAGCGGCGGGGGTCCGGGGTGCCCGAGGGCGCTCGGAGCTCCGGCGCGGGGTTCCGGTGCAGGTCCGGGGGCTCCGGAGGCGGCCCCGGGGAGGGGCGGCTGTGCCGGGACCGGGGACCGGAGCGGTCAGGGCGCGGAGCCGGGGAAGGGCCCGAGGCGCCGGAGAGGGGCCGGCGCGGGTCGGGGCCGGCGCAGGGCCCGGGCCGCGGTGCTGGGGCTCCGCCCGCCCGGGACCGCCCCGGTGCCGCCCCCGGCCCGCCCCGCTCCCGCCCCGTGTGCCCGGTGCCGCCCCCGGCCCGCCCCCGCCCGGTGCCGCCATGCCGCTGCCGGTGCTCTTGCTGCGGGCAGCGGGCGCTTGGACCCGGCTCCGGCCGCCCTCCGTCCCGGGGCGCAGGTACCGGGGCAGTGCGGGGCATCCCGGGAGGATCCCGGGCTCTCGGGTCCCTTGGAGCGCGGGAACCCCGGCTCTGGGTGGGAGGAGCCCAAACGCGGGGGTCGAGGGGTCTCGGGGTTGCGAGTCGGGCTGCGGCGGAGTCGGGGGTCCCGGGAACTCGCGGGGGCTCCCAGACAGCCGGATCCCTGCGGGAGTACAGCGGGGAGGCCGGGGCTCCCGGGAGGTTAAGGGGTACGTGAGCTTCCCGGGGCAGCGGCAGGGGGTCGGAGCGGGAGCAACACGTGGGCAGGTACCGAGGAGCCCCGGGGTACCTTGAGAGGACGACCCCGACTCTGGGTGCAGAGCGGTGTGGGGAGCTCGCACTCTGCAGTCCTGGGGTGTTCAAGAGGTTCCCAGACTCATGGGCCCCGTGGGTGGCGGGGGCACCCCAACTCTTGGTGGGGGGAGCCAGGACTCCGGGGTTCCAGGCGGTGCTGGGGGGATCCTGGACTCCTGGGTCCCTTGGAGGCGGGAGCACAACCCTTGGTGCGGGGAGATGGGATTCTGAGGTCCCTGGGGTGATCCGTGGGGGCTCCCCTGGTTGGGGCATCCTTCACTCACCCCTCTCCCCAGTTTCAGGTATGGGGGGCGCCTGGGGCTGGCCGGGCCCCCCCGACTGCCCCCGGCGCCCCCGGCCCCCCGCCGCCTGCTCCTGGCGGGCTCGGCCACGGGCTGTGTGGTGCTGGGGCTGCTGCGCACGGCTGCGCACTGCCAGGAGGCCACTGTCCCCGCCGTCCCCCCTGGGGCCCCCGAGCCTCCAGAGTCTCCCCCGGAGCCCCCCTTTGACTGGCCGCTGTTCTGGACCTTCCTGCGCCCGCAGCTCCTGGCACTCTCAGCTGCTGTTGTGGTGAGCCGGGGCGAGGGGGTGGCCGTGGTCGCCCATGTCCCCGCTATCCCTGTGTCACATCTATGCTGTGGAGTAACACGCTGTCCTGGTGCCACAGCGTGATGGCCTGTGTCCCATTGACATGGTATGGCACCTGCCGTTCCAGTGCCTATCACTGGCTGTCAACTGTCCTAGTGCCACAGCGTGATGGCCATGGCCCTTGTGCAGGGGCATGACACCCCTGTCCCCATGCCATGGTGTGACAGCCACTGTCCTGATGCCATTGTGTGACACCCACCACCTTGGTATCGGCTGTTGTGTGACACGTGCTATCCCAGTGCCACAGTGTGACAGCCACCGTCCCAGTGCCATGGCGTGACATCCACTGTCTGGTGCCATGGCGTGACACCCACTGTCCGGTGCCATGGTGTGACACCCATGTCCCAGTGCCATGGCGTGACACCCACTGTCCATTGCCATGGCGTGACACCCACTGTCCAGTGCCATGGCGTGACACCCACTGTCCGGTGCCGTGGTGTGACACCCATGTCCCAGTGCCATGGCGTGACACCCACTGTCCATTGCCATGGTGTGACACCCACTGTCCGGTGCCATGGTGTGACACACATGTCCCAGTGCTGTGCCAGGCCACCTGCTGTCACAGTGCCATGGCATGACACTCTTGGTGCTGTTGTCCCAGCACTGTGACAGCCCTGTCCCTGTCCCTGTCCCTGTCCCTGTCCCTGTCCCTGTCCCTGTGTGCATGCCCGCAGCTGGCGCTGGGCGCGGCTCTGCTCAACGTGCGCATCCCGGTGCTGCTGGGGCAGCTGGTGAACGTGGTGGCCCGGTGTGCCCGCGGCCACGTCCCCACCTACCTGCGGGAGGTGCGGCGCCCGGCCCTGCGCCTCCTCGCCGTCTACTGCCTGCAGGTGAGTGCCGACCCCCGAGAGGGCGGGTGGGGGGTCCCGGGGGTGCCCCCCGGCCCTCCTGACCCCCCGTCCCGCAGGGCCTGCTGACCTTCGGGTACATCGCGCTGCTGGCCCGCGTCGGCGAGCAGGTGGCCGGCAACATGCGCAAGGCGCTCTTCAGTGCCCTGCTCAGGTACCCCCGGCAGGGAGAAGGGACGGGAGGGATGGGGGTGCAGAGGGACGCCCACCCACCGCTCCCCCGGCAGGCAGGAGGTGGCTTTCTTCGATGCCACGCGCACAGGGCAGCTGGTGACACGGCTGACGGCCGACATCCAGGAGTTCAAGTCTTCCTTCAAGCTGGCCATCTCCCAGGTGAGCCCAGCTATGTCCTGGGCAAGCCCGGTGGTCCCTCAGCCCCCTGCCCCCCACCCACTGTGCCCACTCCCCCCCCAGGGCCTGCGCAGCGGCACCCAGACCGCTGGCTGCTTCGTGTCGCTGTACCTGCTCTCGCCCAAGCTCACGGGGCTCCTGCTCGTGGCGCTGCCGCTGCTGGTGAGCGCCGGCGCCTTCATCGGCGCCTTCCTCCGCAGCCTCTCCCGCCAGGCACAGGAGCAGGTAACCCTCACCTGAGACCCCATGTCCCGCCAGCCCCGAGGCCGTGGTGTGGGGTGTCCCCACTGTCCCCCCTATCCCCGCAGGTGGCCAAGGCCACCGTGGTGGCCGACGAGGCGCTGGGCAACGTGCGGATGGTGCGCGCCTTTGCCATGGAGGAGCAGCAGGCAGGGTAAGGGGAAGGGTGGGGGGCTTGGGGGTGGTGGGGGTGTGGCAGTGGGGACCCCAGCCCATCCCTGCCCCAGGCTGTTCCGTGCTGAGGTGGACCGTGCTGGACATCTGAGCGAGCAGCTGGGACTCGGCATCGCCGCCTTCCAGGGGCTCTCCAACCTGGCGCTCAATGGTGAGTGGGGGTCACAGAGTGGGACCTGGGAGGCTGTGGGGTGGCACTCCCTTGGGCAGGACCTCCTCCAAATGCCCCCTCTGCATGTCCCCTTCAAATCCCAGCTCTGCCCCCACCCCACAGGCCTCGTGCTGGGAACCATCTTCGTCGGTGGCTCCCTGATGGCTGGAGACGAGCTCTCTCCTGGTGACCTCATGTCCTTCCTGGTGGCCTCGCAGACGGTGCAAAGGTCAGGGCAGGGCTCAGTGGGACCCCCAGTACTCCCCTGTACCCCACAGCCTGCCTGGGCACAGCCCTGAGCTCAACCTCTGTCCTTGTGCATCCCAGGTCCTTGGCCAACATCTCCATCCTGATGGGCCAGGTGAGGGGTCCTGGCACCCCCTGAGGCTGGGGATTCAGGTTTGGGGCTCCAGGGATGCTTTGGCCACCCTCCCTGCAGGTGGTGCGGGGTCTGAGCACCAGTGAGGTGGGGTCTGGGGGTCTGGGGGCCATGAGGTGCTCCTGCTGTGCCCCCACAGGTGGTGCGGGGTCTGAGCGCTGGCGCCCGTGTCTTCGAGCTGCTGAGACTGGAGCCCCTCGTGCCACTGCAGGGGGGAATCTCCATCCCTGCCCACTCCCTGCGCGGACACATCTGCTTCAACCATGTCTCCTTCAGGTGAGTCCCTCCAGGCCCCTGCCTGGCCCCCCACGGCTCCCTGAGCCGCCCCACGGACGCGGGGACTGGCACCACGTCCCCAAAGCCCTGCAGCCCCCACTCCTCTCCCTGCAGTTATCCCACCCGGCCTGGCTACCGTGTCCTGGAGGACTTCAGCCTCACCCTGCCCCCCTGCCAGACCGTGGCCATCGTGGGGCCCTCTGGAGGAGGTACCAGAGCCCCCTACCCTCTCCCTGGGTGAATCCTCCTGCGCCCCAGTCCTCTGCTGAGTGTGCCCAGCGTGTGCCAGGGACTGGGACCCCCCTCAGTGCTGCTGGAGCCAGGGGTCCGGAGCAGGGGAGCTCAGGGGTCCCCTCCCCAGGGAAGTCAACGGTGGCAGCGCTGCTGGAGCGGTTCTACGAGCCCACAGCGGGAACCATCACCCTGGACGGGCACAACATCGCCAGCCTGGACCCCTCCTGGCTGCGGGGACAGGTCATCGGCTTCATCAGCCAGGTGGGGACAGGAGTGGTGCCAGCTGGGACCCCCTGGCTGTCCCTGGGGAAGGGGAGGCTCAGCAGGCCGGGGTTTTGCCGCAGGAGCCGGTGCTGTTTGGCACAACCATCATGGAGAACATCCGCTTCGGGAAGCCGGGGGCCTCTGATGCCGAGGTGTACGAGGCTGCCCGGCTCGCCAACGCCGACGGCTTCATCCGCAGCTTCCCTGAGGGCTACGACACCGTCGTGGGTATGGCCGGGCGGGACCCAGCTGGGGTGATCCCTGTCCTGCAGGGACACCGGCTGCTGGTCACTGCTGGTGTTCAGCTGTGCCAGAGGAGCTGTGGCCGCACTGGGATAGGGGTAGCAGGGACAGGGTTTGCATGTGGGAGGTTCTGGGCTCGGGGCTGGAGGGGACTCCCCAGGCTGATGTGGCACGGGCATTCTGGGGGGTCTCCTGGGATGGTGCAGCTCTGCCATCCCCACGGTGTCCCCCCGCCCCGCGGTGTCCCCGCGGTGTCCCCGCAGGCGAGCGTGGCACGGCGCTGTCCGGGGGGCAGAAGCAGCGCATCGCCATCGCCCGCGCGCTGCTCAAGGACCCGGCCGTGCTCATCCTGGACGAGGCCACCAGCGCGCTGGATGCGCAGGCGGAGCGGGCGGTGCAGGAGGCGCTGGACCGCGCGGCCACGGGCCGCACCGTGCTGCTCATCGCCCACCGCCTCAGCACCATCCAGGGCGCGCACCTCATCGCCGTGCTGGCCCAGGGCCGCGTGGCCGAGGTGAGACCTGGGGCCGGGCGGGGCCGGGCGGCGCCTGGGCGGCGCCTGGGCGCCTGCAGGTGACACCGTCCGGCTGTCCCCGCTGTCTCCGCAGGCAGGGACTCACGAGCAGCTGGTGCGACGGGGGGGTCTCTACGCCGAGCTCATCCGACGGCAGACTAAGGAGGGGTCCTGAGGGGTCCCGCCGCTGCTCCCCAATAAACCAGGGGTGGAAGGCGGACGGGGCGCTCCCCTTTGTGGTGGGACGTTGCGAAGGGTCCTCCGCGCCGCTCGAGGGCGCCCTTGGCACCGGGGAGGGGGCGGACTCTGGGCGGGGCCGAGGGTGAGTGACGCGTGGTTTGTGGGCGTGCCTGGCGAGGATGGCCCCGCCCCCTGCCCCGGCCGCGCTGCCCCACGGGGCCGGGGGTCCCCTGTGTCACCCCCTGGTTGGGGTGAGCCCCCCTCTCGAGATGCGGGACTCCTGCGTGGCCCTGTTGGGGTGAGGGTTCCCTGTATGACCCTCGGGGTAGGGTGTCCCACGTGTCACCCGTGGAGCGTGGCATCCCTGTCTCTCCCGAGTGAGGAAACGCTGCAACACCCCCCGGGGGACTGGAGGGGGTGAACCCCTACGTGACCTCGGGATGGGGGACCCCTGCATCCCCCCCCCGGGATGGAGGAGCCCTTGCGTGGTTTCTGTGATGGGGACCCCGATATTACCCCGGGGCAGGGGGGCGCATGTGTCACCTTCGGAGGGGAGGAACCCCTGGGTGACCTCTGGGATGGGGAGACCCCCCTGTGAGCCCCCGCTGGAGTCGGGGGTTGTCGCTTGTGTCACCCTCCAGGGTGGGGGCCCCGCTATCACCCCAGGAGTAGAGGGACCCTGTGTCATCTTTCTGGGGTGGGGACCCTCTGCATGACCCCAGGACGGGGGACCCCGGGAATGGGGGTTTCCCCTTCAAAACACCACGGGATGGACTGTCCCCTCTGCTGCCCCTCCAGGTAGGGGACCCTTGTGTCAACCCCCCGGCCGGGGGGAACCCCTGTGTCACCCCCTGGGGTAGGATGAGCCCTGCATGACTCTCCCGGGGAGGGGAGGTCCCGTGGGTCAGCCTTTGAATGGGAGACCTCTGCGTCACCTCCGGAGTGGGGGAACCCTGTGACATCCTTCTGGTGTGAAGGCTCCACTGCATCGCTTCCCGGGCTGGAGGGACCCCTGTGTGACCCCGGCATGGGGGGACCTCCGTGTGACCCCCGAGGTGGGCTCCCCCGGGCTGCCCGATGCAGAGGCGCTGTCTGCTGTCCCCCCTTCCCCGGGGGTCTCGGCCCCCCCCGTACCCCAACGCTGCGGCCGCCGGCGGGGGCGGCGGGTGGAGCCGAGCGGGAGGGGCGGGGGCGGCGGCGGCGGGGGACGGCGGGGACCGGCGGCGGCTGCGCCGCGGCGGGAGCGGAGCCGGGAGCGGGACCGGGGCTGGGGTTGGAACTGGAGCTGGAACTGGGATCGGGGCTGGGACTAGATCCGGGACCGGGATCAGGAGGGGCACCGAGGCTGGAATCGGGACCGGATCCGGGACCAGGGCTCGAATCGGCATCGGAACCGAGACCGCGACCGGGGCTGAGGCTGGGGCTGGAGCCGGGACGGGCGCTGCGCTGCGCTGCCCGCGGCTCCGCGGCACCGGCCGGGCAGCACCGGCACCGACAGCGTGACGGACCTGGGGGAGCGAAGCGGCCGGTCCTGCCCTCCCATCGCCTGCCTTCCTCTCCCCTGCCCACCCTCCTCCCCCCCTTCCTTCCCCGCCAGCTGCGCCCTGAGCCCGGCGCGGCGATGGGCTGAGGGTGCGGGGCACCGCGGGGCCCCGGCGGCAACAGGATGAGGAGGGGCTCGGAAGGCAGCGGGGAGGGCGAGGGGCTCTCGAGCCTGCGGGCCTTCGCCCACAGCTCCTCGCTGCACGGCATCAGCCACGTCTTCGCCTACGGGGCCGTGTCCCTGCGCCGCGTGCTCTGGGGCGGCTTTTTCCTGGGCTCGCTGGGGCTGCTGCTGCTCGTGTGCGCCGAGCGCGTCGCCTACTTCCTCACCTACCCCCACGTCACCAAGCTGGACGAGGTGGCTGCCCGCAACCTCACCTTCCCGGCCATCACCATCTGCAACCTCAACGAGTTCCGCTTCTCCAAAATCACCCGCAACGACATGTACCACGTGGGCGAGCTGCTGGCGCTGCTCAACGAGCGCTACGAGATCAGCAACCCGCAGCTGGCTGAGCCCCACGTCCTGGCCGCGCTGCGCGACAAGGCCAACTTCAAGAACTTCAAGGCGAAGCCCTTCAGCATGGCCGAGTTCTACAACCGCACGGGGCACGACCTGGCTGACATGCTGCTGCAGTGCTCCTTCCGAGGCACCGGCTGCACTGCCCGCAACTTCACCGTGGTGAGTGCCAAGAGGCTGGCAAGGGGACCCACCGGATGCCCCGGGGCTGCAGAGGGACGGGGGAGTCCCGCTGAGGTCGGACACCGGCAGGTGATCCCCTCTCTCATCCCACCACCCGCAGCACTCCCAGCCCCTGCCCACCCCGCTGGGGACAGCGGCTGCCAGACAGGGATGCCCCCACCCTGGGTGCTGCAGGGGCGCCAGGCGGCTGTGAGCAGCGCCCAGGACAGAGCAGGGCTGTGCTGGGGACTCTCTGCGGGCTGGGGGTCTCTGCTGGCATGCAGGCACTGGGCAGCGGTGGTGGTGGGCACAGGATGCTCACAGGTACAGGATGCTCACAGGTGTGGGGTGCTCTCCTTGTACAGTATGGGGTGTCACTTGTTCAAGGTGCTCACAGGTGCAGCCCCCACCACCTGTGCCGGCCTCAGGTGTCACTGGGCACGGCCAGCAGCAGCCCTGACTGTTGGCACAGAGGGTCCCATGGGCAGCTCTTCCATGCCTGGCATGGGTGGGGGTCCCCTGCTGTGACCTCCAGCATCCCCCACTGCAGCCCCCAGAACAGGGCAGGGACAGCGGCACAGGCAGGGACACAGGGATGGTGGCACAGACGGGATGGGCAGGGACAGTGTCACAGGCAGGGTGGACAGGGGCGGTGGCATGGGCAGGACAGGCAGGGACATGGGCACAGGCAGTGATGGCGGCATGGGCAGCACAGACACTTCCCTCCTGCCACAGCAGCACCAGGCAGCAGCGTGGGCGCTGGGCAGCTCACGTCTGCCCTGGCATTTCTGCCCAGTCCACATCAATGTCCCCAGCAATTACTGTCACCTTAATGCTCTTAGAGCACTAATTAATTCACCACACAGCTTAGGGACGAGCTGCCCTTTGACGCGTCTGTGCCCCCCATGCTCCCTGTGCCCCCCCAGACTCCCTCTGTCCCCCTGTGCCCCAGTGCCCTTGGCCGGAGCTGCTCTGTCAGTGTCTCCGGAGCACGGCCAGGCACTGGTGATGGTGCCTGGGTTTGAGGTCTGGGACATGTGGCAGGAGGGTTGAGGGTCCCCAGGGCAGAACTTGGGGTGGGTGGCATGTGCCTGGTAAAGCAGCAGGGTTCTGGCTCCGGCCCCCAAAATCCCCAGGCTCGGCCAGTCTTAGTCCTGGCTCGGGATCCTCTGCCCTGGGCCACGGTGCTGAGCTCTGGGCCTGTGTCCCTGCACCTCATCCCAGCCTGGGCCCCAGCGTCCCTGAGGTTCCTGGGTTTGTGGTGAGGCCCCAGGGGCCATCGGGGTGAGCGGTGTCTCCTCTCGCCTCCCCCAAGGCCAGTTGGATGGGGCAGGATGGGGGTATGGAGACAGGGGATCTTTGGGGAGCAGGGCTGGGGGTCCCCAGGGTGCAGGGCCGTGGGTCCCCGTGTGACCCTGAGCATGGAGCGCAGGAGGACTGGCAGTGCTGGGGCTGTGTCCCCATCACTGTCCCCACCCATGCCCCCCCCAGCATCCCCATGCCGGGCAGCCGTTGCCATGACACCCGCCCCCCCCTTTCCTCCTTGGGCACCGCATTGCCATGGCAACGGGTCCCCACTTTGGGAGCAGCTGGTTGCCACAGCAACGCCCCCTCCGCTCCCCCCCCCGTGGGACATAACCCCCGGGTGGGGGCACTCAGAGCAGAGAGGGCCGTGACGCCATGGGACTGTATGGCAGGAGTTGGGGGCCGTGGGACCAGCCTGGGGGCTCAGGGTCAGCCCAGGGTCCCTGGCGGCGGGTGCTGATCCCTGGGAACTCAAGGTCACCCCGGGGTTCCTGGCTGGGGTGCAGGTCCCTGGGGTCCTTCGGGTGGCTGGCCCAGGACTTGCTCTCAGGTCCTAGGGGGACAGGGTGGGCTCTGCCGCTGTGACAAAGGAGTCCTGCTCCCCCATCACCGTTCTGGCTTGTGCCCTCCTATCTCAAGTGTCCCCACATGTTCTCTGGAACCGCGACGAAACCCAATATCCCTGCAGAGCCGCGGCAGCGCAGGCACGGGCACCACCACCATCCTTGCCTTCTCCTGGGGGCACTGGCATCCTATCCCAGGACACTGGGACCCCATCCTGGGTCCTGTAGGTCATCGGGATCCTGATCTGAGGGTACTGGGATCCTGTCCTGGCTCATGTGGGGCACTGGAATCCCCACTGCCGTGTCCCCATGTGTGTCCCTGTGTCCCCATGGGGACCCCACAGTGGCACTGAATGCCCCATCCCCATGTCCACATGGGGTCCCTGCAGTGGCAGTGAGAGCCCTGTCCCCGTGTCCCATGTGTGCCCCGTGTCGCTGCAGATCTTCACACGCCTGGGGAAGTGCTACACGTTCAACCCAGGGGGGCCAGGGCGCGAGGTGCTGACCACGCTGCAGGGCGGCTCTGGCAACGGCCTCGAGCTCATGCTCAACGTGCAGCAGGAGGAGTATCTGCCCGTCTGGGGGGACACAGGTGAGACCCTGCCCTTCTGGGGGGACATGGGTGAGAGCACTTGGGTCCCCGGTGATTACTTGTCCTTTTGGGGGCACACAGGTGAGCACATGCCCATCTGAGGGGACGTGGGTGAGATCCCCGGCCCTGCAGCTGACTCCGCTCCCCTGCTCTGCAGACGAGACCTCGTTTGAGGTGGGAGTGAAGGTGCAGATCCACAGCCAGGACGAGCCGCCCTTCATTGACCAGTTGGGCTTCGGTGTTGCCCCTGGCTTCCAGACCTTCGTCTCCTGCCAGCAGCAGCGGGTATCCGGGCACGGCGCCCGGGGCTGGGCACAGACCCCCGAGGGATTGGGATGGGCCCCTGGAGGGATTGGGACGGACCCTCAAAGGGCTTGGGATGGTGACCCAAAGGGATCAGAATGGACCCCCAAAGCGGGGGGGCTTGGGATGTCGCTGTGAGGACATTCCAAGCCGTGGGTACCACAGCCATCTCCATGGGGACAGCCCGTGCCCAGCCATGCCGTGGGTACGGTGCCACCACAGCCCACGGTGTGGGGCAGCCCCACGCCGGCTCCAGCGGCCCCTGTGCAGGCAGCGGCTCCGGCAGCGACCCCCCTGCTCCTGCGGAACAGCCGCCGGGGGGGTGGCGGCACCCGGCCCCCGCAGCCAGACACCTAAATTTAGGTGCCTCGGGTGGGTGTCACCACGTGTGCTGGCGCATGGGCGGCAGTAGCACGGCGGCAGCAGGAATGTGGCCCTGGCACCCACGGGTGGGGGGTGCTGGGTCTTCACCAGGCATGATCCCTGCACCGGGCACCGGGGGGGCGGCGGGGGTCCGTGCTGACCCCCCCCCACCCGGCGTGTCCCGTTCCTGCATGCTCCCAGACGGTGCCACCTGCCTGACTTCGCTGTGGCACCCGGTACAGGTGACAATTGCCGCAACGCCCATGCCCACGGCCTGAAAGGAGGGGACGGGGTGGGACGGGGGCTCTGGGGTGGCAGGACCCGCGGCGCCGGCTGTCCGGGGTGAGCTCTGCCCGAGGGACGGCACCGCCCGGGCCGGGACGTGGGGGCGCGGCCGGGTGTGACACCGGGGACATTGGGGTCGACACGGGGCCCCAGGACGCCGTGTTTTCCTTAGCGGGTGCCCGGCAGCTGGTGTACCTGCCCCCACCGTGGGGGGACTGCAAGGCCACCCCCATCGAGTCCGACTTCTTCACCAACTACAGCCTGACTGCGTGCCGCCTGGACTGCGAGACGCGCTACCTGGCCGAGAACTGCAACTGCCGCATGGTGCACATGCCGGGTGAGCGGGGGGGCGCCCGGGGGGCTGCGGGGCCGCGGGACCAACCCCGCCCCTGCGACCACCGCCTCCCCCGCAGGCAATGCCAACGTCTGCACCCCGGAGCAGTACAAGGAGTGCGCCGACCCCGCGCTGGGTACGTACCCCGTGCCCCCCAATGGCCCAGGACACCCCCAGCCTCTCCCGGGAGCCCCTCAGCCTCCCCATGCCCCCCATTTCTGCGAGTGTAGCTCCGGTGTCCCTGTGCCCCCACCACTGTGAGTGTGGCCCTGGTGTCCCTGTGCCCTCGCCGGGGTGGGGGTCCCCGCTGTCCCCAGGTGCGCAGGGCCGGGTCCCCTCCTTGTGCCACCAACAGCACTCGTGGCACACTTGTCCCGGGTGGCACCCACCGCCACCCAGCTCTGTCCCCGGAGCATCCCGCCTCCCCCCCGTGGGCAGGGGTCCCGGGGGTCCCCGTCCCACCCACGCCCCCCCAGACTTCCTGGTGACGAAGGACAGCGAGTACTGCGCGTGCCGCACGCCCTGCGCCATGGTGCGCTACGGCAAAGAGCTCTCCATGGTGAAGATCCCCAGCAAGGCCTCGGCCAAGTACCTGGCCAAGAAGTTCAACAAGACGGAGCAGTACATTGCGTGAGTGACAGTGCCACCACTGCTGTCACTGCGGTGTCACCCACCACCTCGGCAGCGCAGTGTGACACAGCCCCACAGCCCCAGCATGAGAACTGGCATCATACGGCACAGTGTGACAGTGTGACACGGCACAGCATGGCCCCATGACATGAACCAGCACAGTGTGACAGAGTGTCCCCAGCATCTATGGACTGGCACAGCCCAGAGTGACAGCGTGACATGGCACACCCACACAGCATCCCCCAGCAGACATGAGCTGGGACAGCATGACAGTGTGACACAGCATGGCACAGCCACACCCGGCGTCCCCATCACACACCAACCGACACAGCCCAGAACGATGGTGTGACATGGCATGGCGTAGTGTGACAGCATGACATGGCACAGCATGGCCTCCCCTGTGCAAGCCTGCCCCAGAAATGGGAAACACACATGGCACAGCACGGCTTGGCTCCGCATGGCATGGCACAGCACGGCCCAGGTGTGGCACAGAACACCCTCGTGCCCCCAGCACCGGGCACCCCTCTGCCCTGTCCCAGGGTACTCCATGGCGCAGTCCAGCCCCCCCTGGTCTGACACAGCACAGCCTGGCACGGCCCCCCTGCACCTGACACTGCCCCCGTGTCCCCTGTGCCCCTGTGCCCCCAGGGACAATGTGCTGGTCCTGGACATCTTCTTCGAGGCACTGAACTACGAGATGATCGAGCAGAAGAAGGCGTACGAGGTGGCGGGGCTGCTGGGTGAGGGACGGGGGCCATGGGGATGCCAGGGGGATCAGGGGTCTGCCCCCACTGACGGCACCTCCCGCACAGGTGACATCGGGGGGCAGATGGGGCTCTTCATCGGTGCCAGCCTCCTCACCATCCTGGAGATCTTTGATTACCTGTATGAGGTGAGCCCACCCCAGCCTCCCCCTGCCCTGGGGGGGTCTCAGGGCTGGGGACTCTGACCTGCCCCCCCCCAGGTGTTCCGGGACAAACTGCTCAGCCTGTACAAGGAGAAGAAGCGGAGCCCCCGGAGCGATGGTGGCACCCTGGTAACCCCCCCGCGCCCCCCACTCCCCAGCCCCCCGCCCAGGGGTCGCACCTCATCATGCCCCCGCTCACCGCTCTCTCGTCCCTCCGTGCGCCCGTCCAGGAGCACCCGGCGGTCCCGGGCAGCCCCACGGCCCCGCGCCCACCCAGGTACATGTTGGGGGGCAATCAGAGCCCCCCGGGGCTGGCACGGGGGGTGTGGGGCTGTCACTCCCCGGGGGGAGATGGGGGTCCGTGAGGGGCTCCCCAGGGCCGGCAGGGGGGTGCGGGGCCATTCCCTGCAGATCTCCCGCATTCCCTGCGATTCCCGCTGCATTCTCTGCAGACCTCTCATCCCCTGTAGACCCCCCCGCCCCATTCCCTGCAGACATCCCCCATCCTCATCATCTCCCACAGCACCCTGTTCCGGGGTGCCCCCTGCCCTGACACCCCTCAGCCGGGCTGGGGTGCCCCAATCTCCCCTCGGGGACGCAGTGGGGCCGGGTGGGGGACATGGGGGGGGGGGCAGCCTGGCTGCAGGTTGGCCGCGTGGTGTCCCCTCCCAAATGGAGGGCTCCTGGGCCACCCTGGGGGGCACAAGGGGAGGGGGCAAGGGGCAGGGGTCCCCGGCAGGCAGGACGCAGGTGGCGGCAGTGGGAGCTGACCCCCCGACCCCCCTGCAGAGCGCCCGGCCCCCCCTGCCCGGCCCCACGCCCCGTCTCGGCATCACCCCGAACCTGCTACCTCGTCACCCGGCTCTAGGGTCCTCCCCGGGCCCCCCCGCAGAGCCCAGCCCGCCCCCCCGCCGGCCGGGGGGCTGGGGGGACACCCCCGGGCCGCGGGGCGGCCTCCAGGCCTCCCCCACCCCCTGAGGGGGCGTCGGGGGGCTGGGGGTGAGGGGCCCCCCCGGCCCTGCTCCCACGTCCCTGCATGCGCTGCCTGTGCCCCCTCGCGCTGGACATGCACCCCGTCCCTACAGCCCCCCCAAATAAAGAGGTGCCCCAGGCCCTGGCTCCGGGCTGCTTGGGGGGGACGGGGCGCCTGGGGAGGGGAGGGGTCCTGGGCGCTCCAGGAAGGAGAAGGCAACACTGGGGGTGTCACAGGGCTGGGCTAGGGCTCAGGGGCAGGCAGGGGGGTCCCCAACACCCCAGGAAGGAGGAGGCGGCTCTGGGGGGGGAAGCTCTTTATGGGATACCGAATGCACATCACCCACGTACAGCAGCGCCCTAGCACAGGGCACACCCAGGACCCCCCGGCAGAGAAGGGGTCAGGGGAAGTAGGAAGAGGAGAGTGGGGGGTGTGTTCCCCCCGGGGTCCCTGTGCCTGGTCCCGGAGGGTCCTGTCCCTCCACCAGCCCTGTGGCCCCATGTCCTGGGGGTTCCCATGCCCTTGGCAAGTCCCCTGCCCCCAGGTGAGCCCTGTGTCCCTGGGGGGAGCCCAAGCCCTCTCATCCACCCCTCGGGGCTGGGGGGCCCGGCGGGGCTGTGCCAGCCCCCCACAGCCAGGGCAGAACCTAATAAATACTGGGGGGTGGGGGGGCTGCAGTTCAGGGGGGCTGGCTTGGGCTGGCTGCGGGGGGCTGGGGGCTGCCCCCCTCAGGGGGCTCTGGGGAATCGGGGGGCCCTAGGGGGGGCAGAAGTCGGTGAAGTAGGGGTGCTGCAGGGCCTCCTCCGCTGAGATCCGCTGCACCGGATTGCACTTGAGCAGGTTCTGGGGGGCACGGGGGGGCTGAGGGGGGAGAGCACGGACCCTCCCCACCCCACAGCCCCCCAGGTGGGCAGGGGCCGCGAGCGGGGGGGCACCGCTGCCAGGAGCCGGAGCCCCCCTGGGCTGGGCAGGGGTGCCAAGCGTGGGGGACACAGCGGTGGGACACAAGCAGGGGGAGTGCAGGCTGGGAGACACACCAGAGGGGGGGGACGCAGGGGAAGGGGGACAGAGGCGGGGTCTCACCTGCAGCAGGTCCCGGCCAGTCGCGTTCAGCTTGGGCACCACGTTGACCAGGGAGGTGGTAGCTGGGTACATGGGGTAGGGCTGGGGACACACAGATGACCCCCAGCTCCCCCAGACCCCCTTATTCCCTCTGACCCCCCGGGTCCCCTGCCCTCACCTTGTAGTCCGGCAGCTTGGCCATGGCCGGCCACTGCTCCTCCGTCGGGGTCCCCAGCAGCGTGGGGACAGTCAAGGGCCACCACGGGGGCACCCAGAACCTGCCCCCTGCCCCCCTGCCCAGCCGAGGGGGGCTCCCATTCTCAGAGCTCCCTATTCCCCAGGGGGTCCCGATTCTGCGGGGCTCCCCATTCCCAGGGGAAGTCCCCATTCCTGAGGGCTCTCCATTCCAGGATTTCCCCAATCCCCCGTTCTGGGGGTGCCCATTCCAGAGGGATTACCATGCCCACAGGGTTCCCCATTCCCAGGGGATTCCCCATTCCCAGTGGTCCCCATTCCTTTGGGGTCCCCATTCCCCAAGCTCCCCATTCCCAGACAGTTCATTCTGGGGCTCCCCATTCCCAAGGATATCGGAAGATCCTCTTCAGCTGGTCATCCACGTCGTTGCCCGGGAAGAGGGGCCGCCCCGCATTGGCCAGTTCTGGGGGGACAAGGGGTGGTTCCCACAGGCCCCCGTGGAGCCCCAGGTCCCCCTCCACTCCTCTGGCCCCCCAGTGTACCCGCAAAGATGCACCCAGCTGACCACATGTCAATGGAGGTGGAGTAGAGCTTGGCACCGAAGAGAACATCAGGGGGCCGGTACCACAGAGTGACAACCTGGGGAGGGACAGGGACACTTGGACAGGGGGAAGCCAACCCGGCTGGGTGGGGCCAGGACCCCGAGCCCCACCAGCCCCACAAGCCCCTGCTCACCTCGGCTGAGTAGCAGCGCACAGGGATGCCGAATGCCCGAGCCAGCCCGAAATCAGCCAGCTTGAGCTCTCCGTTCTGGGGGGACAGATGGGGTCAGCGTGAGGAGCCCCACCCGTGTCCCCCGGACCCCATGGACGGTGGCCCTATTGCCTTTCCCAGCATTGGGAACATGGGAGAGATAGAGCTGCAACTGCAGCTGGACAGACACCAGGTGTGACTCCTCAAGACAGACAAACAGACAGACAGACAAGCAGGCAGGCCCCCATTTCCAAGTGTGAGCCCCGAGCACAGCCCCCGCTCCCAGGTGTGACTGCCCGGACAGTGACAGTCCCAGGTGTGACTGTCCCTGCTCCACCATCCCTCCCCACTGCGGCCCCTCCACGCCCCCCATGCCCCACCCTGTTGATGAGCAGGTTCTGGGGTTTCAGGTCCCGGTGCAGGACGTTGCGGCTGTGGCAGAACGCGAGGCCCTTCAGCAGCTGGTACATGAACGACTGTGGGAGAGCACAGGGGGGTCCATCAGCCCCCCAGCACCCCCGCTGGGCGGAGCCGGCACCCCGGGGGCTCCCCAGGACCCCCAGACCCACCTTGACAATCTCGGGGTCCAGATCCCCGTTGCAGCTGTCGAAGTATTTCTTCAGGTCCTGGGGGGAAGCGAGGAGGGGCGGCGTCAGGGGAGCCGGGAGCGGTGACCCCCAGAGAGCCCCAGGGACCCCCGTGACCCCCCCAGTACCCCCGTGCCTCCGGTGCTCACCTGGTCGCAAAACTCAAAGACCAGGGTCAGCTTCTTGTCGCTGTGCAGAACGTCGTGGAGCCTGCGGGGGAGGGTTCCTGAGCCCCCCGGCAGGAGCAGTCCCCGTGCCACGACCCCCCGGCCCCCGTCACCTCCCGGTACCTGACAATGTTCTTGTGCTTGAGCTCCTTGAGCAGGCAGATCTCCCGCAGCGCCGAGCTGGGCACCCCCTGCGGGACACGCCGGGTTGTGGGGGGGTCCGCAGGGGTCCCGGGGGGTCCCGGGGAGCCCCCGGGGGGGTCCCGGCCCCGGCTCCCCCCTCACCTCATCATCGTCGTCCAGCCGCACCCGCTTCAGCGCCACGATCTCGTGCGTCTCCCGGTTCTTGGCCTTGAACACGGTCCCGTAGGTGCCTGCGGGGAGAGGAAGGGGGTCACGGCCGAGCCCCCGGTACCTGGACCGGCATCGCCGCCGGGCCCCACAGCACCCGGCTCCCTCCGGACGGCTCTAGCCCTGCCGCACCTTCACCGATCTTCTCCAGCTTCTCGTATTTCTGCATCGCGCCGCGATCGGTCCCGGCCCGGCCCGGCCCCGGTACCGGCCCCGCCACCGGCCCCCGCCCGCCCCGCCACACCTCCCGGCAGCCCCCGCGCGGCCCAGCCACGCCTCCCGGCAGCCCCCGCGCGGCCCCGCCCTGCCACACCTCCCGCCGTGGCCCCGCCTACCCCGCCCCACCCCGCCCCGTGGTTCCGGGTTCGATCCCCGGCTCCGCCCGCCCGAGTCCCCGCCGAACCCTCCGGGTCCCCTCGCCCGCCCTCCCCGGGACAGCGCGGCTGCGCGGGCGCCCTGCGGGGATCCCCTTGCGGGGAGGGTGTCCGCACCCGCTGGGTCGGTGCCGGAAGGGCTGCGGACCCGCCCGGTGCCGCCCCGCCCCGGCGCGCTCCCGCCGTTCCGCCCCGCGGGGACGCGCAGACCCGCCCGGCGCGGCCGGACTGTCCGGTAAGCAGCGGCACCGGCGGCGGGATCGTGAGCGGAGGCGGTGGGGCTGGCGGGGCGCAGCACGGCTGGTCCGGTCCCGGTCCCGGTCCCGGTCCCATCCCGGTGCCCCTACCCTCCCTGTGCCGCCCCTCCCCGTCGGTGCTGTCCCCGCACCCCCGCGCTGTCCTCGCTCCCCGCACGCTGCTCTGACCGAGCCCCCTCCATTCCGCTCCCTTCTCTCCCGCCCCGCCCGCGGCAGCTCCGGTCCCGGTCCCGGTCCCGGTCCCGGTCCCGGTCCCGGTCCCGGTCCCGGTGCCGTCCCGCCCCGCCCTGGCAACCCCAGGTGCCGTTGCGGCCGCGGCTCGGCTTTCCCCCGCTGGCTCCCCGGGGCCCCTGCCGCGGTGCGGGGGTTCAGGGGGCTGTGCCGGGTCCAGGGACTGCGGGTCTCCCAGCACACGCTCCGGGTGCCTTGGCTCCTTCGGCTGCAGGTGGAGCAATACCCAGCCCCGGGTATCCCCCAGGACCACCCCGGAACCCCCGGGGGCCCCCCCTGGACCCCTCCCGGACACCCCGACACCATCGTCCTCCCGGGCAGCATCGCTGCTGCCCGGGTCGTTGAACCTCGGCCCCTCTCCGCCGCCACTGGAGCTCCGGGCAGGGTGGTCCCAGGTGACCCCAGACCCTGCTCTCGGAGTGCCGATCCATCCCGGGGGCAGGGGAGGGGGAGCCAGGACCCTTCATCCGTCATCATTCCTCTGTCTTGCAGCGAGGCCGCTCCATGCGCTTCCCCCGCGGCGCCTGAGCCCGGCAGCCCTCGGCAGGTGAGTGACGCGGGGCTGGGGAGGGGACCAGGTGTGTGTCCCTGTCACACATCTGGAGCAGTCCTGCACGCACCCGCTCCCCGCGAGCGGAGGGGTCCGAGGGTTCCACAGGACCGGGAAGGGGCCTGGGATCATCCAGCCACCCTCCACCGTCCTGCTCCCCCGGAACGGAGGGTCCGAGGGGCCCGGGGTCGCACGGTGCCCGCTGAGAGCCGCCGGGTGCCGGGGCACTGCCCCTTGCGAAACCATCCGGGGTTGAGCAACGCCGGGCACGGCTCCAGCCCGCGGCTCTCCCACGGAGCGTGGGCTCCCATGGCCCCGGAGTGCGTCCCCAGGGACGGGGCAGCAGGTTTGGGGTGGGAGCAGGTTTTGGAGGCTGCTTTGCCTGTGGCTGCCCCTCTCCCCAGTTGCAGAGACTTTTCTTTTTTTTTTTTTTTTTTTTTTTTTTTTTCTTCGATACGGTGTCAGGATTTGGGATTGCTCCGTAGTGGAATTATGTTGGCAACTCCCAGTGCTGCGGGCAGGGCTCCGTGCCTGCCCCGTCCCCCCACGGAGGGGGCTCCAGTTGGGAACCTGCTGTCGAGCCCTTCGGGGTCGCTGCACCACTTCAAGCGGTTGCCAAAAAAACCCGAGATTTGATCGTTCTAACGATCCGCTGGCACCGGCGCCTGCGCCTCCCTGCCGGCAGCCCTTCCGCCCGCGCTCCCGGGGGCTCGGGTAGGTCTGTACCTGCTCTGTCACCTGTCCTGGGCGGGCAGCGACGCTGCAGGAGGTGGGGCTGCCGGAAGGGTCCAAAGGACGGATGGGGGACCCTCCTGGCACCTCCTGTGCCCTGGGCAGGGCTGAGGGTGACCCAGGTGCCACCCTTCCTGAGGTTGCCATCCCAGCCGGCGGAAGGGAGGGGACCGTGGGAGCCGTGTCCCCGTGCTGTCCCCGTTTCAGCCCCCACAGTCACAGCCTGTCATTAGACGGGACGTGGTGGCCGCAGGGACCGGGCTGGCTGCCCGAGGACGCCGCACTGGGGCATTCCAGGGGCGTGAGGCCAAGGGGGTGGGCACAGCCCTCACCCGAGGTGGGACCCTGCCCTTGCGGAGGGGGTCATGTCCTCTGTGTCCCCAAAGACGCCTGAGACGGGAGTGGGGTCGCCACGGGAGCCAAGACGAAGGATTTGGCAGAGCTTCACTGTTTGGATCTGGGGCTGCCGCACGGAACAAAGCCTCGCGCTCCCGCCGCTGCTCCCGCGGGTTGTTTGCCTCCTGAGCCGGTATAAAACTCCTGGCAGCGCTCGGCAGCTCCGGGCACAGCGCGGCTCCCGCGCTCCTGCTCCGGACACGCTCCGGGCGGGCCTGGCCCCTGCCGTGCCGGGGGTCCCACGCCCTTCCTGCCGGGCAGGACCCCGTCCGGGGGAGCTGGGAGCGGCGGGAGCTGCTGGAGCCTCACCGGGTCGGCGGGTGATGGGGTGAGTGGGGCCCAGCCTGTGCCGGGACCGGGGGTGGCACAGCGGGAGTGACACCTCTTCGGTGGGCTCCGACAGCCGTGGGTGGGTGGGCGTTGTCCAGCCCCGCCGCAGGTGACAGAGGGGCTGTCCCTGTGGCCAGGCCACCCCTCTCAACGATGTTCCATCCTGCAGGGACCGAGCTGTCAGTGCTGGTGCGTGTCCCCACAGGATTGTGGGGGGCAGCTGTGCCTGTCCCCTCCTGGGGCTGGGATGGGGACAATGGTGGGGGCCACCGATGGCAACGGCAGGAGGCTCTTGCAGGTCTGGTGCTGCATGGGGGAGTCCTGGGCTCCCCGAGGTGGCAGTGAGGTGGTGGAGGGTGCCCTGGCACATCAGTGACAGTGGCAATGACAGTGGTAGTGGCACCATGTGGGTGCAGAGATTTATCTCCAGATCCGGTGGTTTTGAGGTCGTGGGCAGGGGAAGGCGAATATTTTTGGTGCTGGGTTCTGAAGTTTCAGTGAGTGAAGCTCTGCCGGGCGGGAGCCAGTGGTGTCTGGCCCAGCTCCATCCTGTGGTGTCCCACGGTGATGAGGGGTGCAGGATCCCAAGTGCTTGTGCTGGGTGGGACCTGGGGGCACACGGGGTGCCAGTAACACCCAGGGGGTTCCTGGAGTGGCCAGGTGAGATGAGCTGGGGAGCGAGGGGCTGCAGGGAGCTGAGGTCCTCCCATCTTTGAGGGTGGGCGGAGTGCTGGGGCACCCACTGGGCCTCCTCCATTTCGGGGTGCTGGGAACTGGGGGTCTCCTGACTTCCCTCTTCCATGGACACGTCTGCCGGGGCAATGGGCACGGCCTGAGCTGTGCTGGCCTCACCCCGGCCATTCCTCCTGCTTGGCACGCGCCGTGCTGGGGGTGCTGTCAGCAGGGAGGCCACAACAGACACGGTGTGCTCCTTCTCGCCAAGGGGGCAGCTGGTGGCACCACCAAGACTGGGAAACGTGCCACAGGGGTCACCATCAGCCTTGATGCCAGAATGGGCACAAACACAGGTGACACATGTGTGTGCACTGAGCCCAGGTCAGGGATCGGGCAGGTGACACTGTGGTGGCAGGAGACACAGTGGCAGGAGTCATGGTGCTACTGCTACTGGGGGCACTGGCATGGGAGAGTGGGCAGGAGGATGCTTGCTGCCCTGGGGGTCCCCTGCTCCCAGTCTTGCCTCTTCTCATGGGGTTTTGGGTCTGTGCTCTGGACATGGTTGTCCTGGTGTGGATGTATGGACTGGCTTCCCAGGATGTGTGTGTATGTCTTAGTGTGGACATGGTTGTCCTGATTTGGACAGGCTTCCCAGGATGTGATTGTCCCAGTACAGATGTGGTTGTCCTGGTGTGGGGCGTGGTTGTCCCAGTGTGGACAGGCTGTCCAGGACATAATTGTCCTGGTGTGGGCATGTGTATCCTGATGTGGATGTGCTGCCTGCAATGCAGGTGCCAGCATCATTGTCCCACTTCCCCCTGCGCTCAGCCCGCTGCCCCAGTGATGGCAATGCCACCGCTGCCAGAGGTGGGTCCTGGCACAGGACGGGTCCGGGAGCTCCTGGGCCCTCGGGGGCAGCCCCGAGGCGGTGCGGGGCCAGGGCCGAGCCCTCTAATCACCTCAGCAGCTCAGGCAGGCCAGGGCCAGTCCCAGGAATGTGACTCCGGCGGCGCGGGAGTGGCCGTGCAGCGGTGCTGAGCGCCCGCGGCAGCGACAGGTCATTCCCAGCGCGGCCAGCGCTGGCAGCCGGCGGGATCGCGGTCCTGCCCCGCTTATCGGGGCGGCCCGGCCTCGCACAAGGGGCCATTGTGCTGTGGGGCCGTGTGCGGGGTGCGGCTGGTGGCAGTGCCAGCACTGACACCGTCACGGTCCTGTCACCGCCGTGGCCACGGGTGTGTGTCCTGACCCTGCTGCTCAGGAGAAGGGCAAGGTGGTGGCACTCCAGCCATGTAGTGACGGTGAGACTGTCCTGGAGCGTCTACTCTAGGCCTGTCCCCCCAATCCCAGGGTGCCAGAGCGTCCTGGGAGTGGGGTTAGCCACAGGGCACCAATCAAGGCTTGTCCTGGCCCCTTTCCACGGGGCTGGCGCGAGCCCTGAGCCGTTCCCAGCCACCGCTCGTGTGTGACTCAGCGACTGCAATGGAAAGCAGAAGTGTCCCCCTGTGCCCCCCCAGCTGTCCGTCATCCTTTCCAGCGGGGTCATGCCCCTGGCTCCCCGGGCGCCACATGTCCCCAGTGTCACCATCCCGGCAGGTCCCTGCTGTGGCACCTGGGGGGCCGGGACCCCCTTTTGGGGTGTTCTGGTGAGAGCACGACGTTCCCGAGAACAATCCCAGTGTGTTCCCAAACTAATCCCAAGCTGCCCACGAGATTAAGCCCAAAAAGCTGCTTAGTGCCTGGAGCAGCGACACCGTCCTGCGCCGGCGCCCCGGGACACACCGAGGTGGTGGCCCAGCACCACGACCCCCCCGTGGGAGGGTCCCACCCTGAATTTGGGGGGGGTTGAATGCTGGCGGCGGCTTGGCGGGCGCCCCAGGAGAGCGGCGTGGCAGGGCGGATAATCTGCTTGCTGGAATGTGGATGTGCTGGCTCCGGCCCCGGACGGGAATGGGGATTAGGGAGAAGCCAGAGCAGGGTAGCACCGAATTTTGGGAAAAGGTGGGATCCAGGGCCGTGGTGTGGCTCGAGGAGCTGCAGCCTCGGCATTCAGTGACTCCTCAAGCCTCGCCACGGCCACCGTGCTGGCACCCCAGCGGTGACGGTGACGAGGACAGTGATGCCACCCATGTGAGACGCAGTCATCCGTCACCACCCTCCTCCGTCCCCCCCATCACGTGGGGCCACCTCCCGTGGCAATAAACCCGGCACACCGGTGCCAGAGGGGTCAGCGCAGGGCCCGGGGAGCTGCCAAGGGGCAAATGTGGGTGGAAGCCGGGTTGGGCTGGGGAAACTGGGGGGAGTGGGGGGGGGGGTTCGGGAGGGTCGGGTGCTGCTGTGCCCCCCCGAGTCTGGCACCCTGCCTGCACCCCACAGGGTTGGGTGCTTGCCCGGGGTCCCGCTGCCCCAACTCCGCTCCCCTCCTGACGTTTGTCTTGGCCACAGCTCTCCCATTCCAGCCGGTGGCCAAGACAAACCAGCCTGGAGCCAGCCCAACCCGAGGAGGGGCAGCCCCGGCCCCTGCCTGCGGCACGGCTCCGGGGGGACCCCCTGATCCCCCTCTGTGCCCCCAGGTTATGCTGCCCCGACAGCGTCCCCTGAGCCCCCGCGAGAAGGAAAAGGGCTAAGCCGGCTGTGCCGGTGGCTGTGCCGGCACCATGACCCACTCCCAGGTGTCTTCCGAGCTTCACCACATTGTCTCCTCAGCCTTCCAGAGCGTAAGTGCCACCGCGGGGACGGGCCTTGTGGCGGGGGGGATGAGACACCGCACCCCCGATGGTGCCTGGAGGGGTGACGGGTGTCACGGCGCAGCCCCTGCTGCCGTGGTGCACCTGGGGGATGCCCCATTGCTGGGCTGTGGGGTGCTGGCAGCGCCCATAGCACCTGGCCCCTCCTCGCTCAGGTGTGGGGCAGGGTTGTGGGGTGCTGGCAGTGCCGTCTGGCACCTGCCCCATTGCTCAGCCGTGGGGCAGGACTGCCCCACGGCAGCTCCCCCGGGCAGGCCAGGCCAGCTGTGCCGGGGTGGCGGGTGCCCTTGGGGCCGGCACGGTGCCAGTGCCGCTGGTGGCACAGCCGCGGTGGTGCCCGCAGTGCCAGCACTGCCCTGGCGACAGGTCCCGGGCCAAGTTAATGATTGACCCCGGTGTCACGCCGCGGCCGCCCGGTGCTGTTGGCAATGCCTGTCGCGCGCACGTGACCGGGATGGGACCGGCCCCATCCTAATGGAGTTCCTCCGGGGCTCCCAGGTAAGCTGCGGCCTAGGGGGGCTGCTGGGGCTCTCTCTGTGGTGCCACCCCAGGGCACCGTGCCCACCTGCGCCACGGTGACGCCAGGTGCCAGACAAAGGAGTGTGTTGGGTGCTGCTGGGGTGCAGGATGGGGCCTAGCAGGTTTGCGGCCATGGGGCCATGGGGCCGTGGCCAAAGGGTCTTAGGGCTCTGGGGGATCAAAGGGGCCACGGGGATGGTGGAAGGGATGTGGCAGGAGTGGGGGATGCAGGTGCAGGATGTGGCCTGGTGCCACTGCTGCCGGCCCGTGGCAGCCTCTGTGTGCCAGGGTGGTGGGTGTGATGGGGTGGCATGGGTCATCACCTGGGTCACCCCCTGTGTGACCCTCTGGGTTATCCCCCTGGGGGGTCCTGTGGTTGCTGTGCAGTAGGGATGGGTATGGGACACCTGTGCCCAAACCTGATACCTGTGCTGAGGTTCACGTGGGGTGGCCATAGCACAGCGCTGGACCAGCAAGTGCTTGTGGAGTGCCCAGTCGGGCAGCTCCACCACCGCTGCCCGGGGGTGTCCCTGCAGGTGGATCCCGGTGCCTGGGGTGCCCCTGTACCCCCTTGGCCCCCGACCCCGGGTGCAGGACCTGCCGTGTCCCGGGGTCACTGGGTGGGGGCCGTGGAGGGGGGGCTCGGCTGCGCAGCCCCCGCAGGGGCTGAGGGATGCCCCACTGGGAGGGGATCGCCCGGGGGATCGCAGCGCTCCCGGAGCAGTCTGAGCTCGGCGAGGGGAGCCGGTGGTTCGGGGGCCCGCGGCTCGGCGGGAGGGGCTGATGAGTCCCGGGGTGTTGGTGCGTCCCCAGGGGCCGGGGTTGGCGGGGGGATCGGCGCATCCCGAGTGGGAGCGGTGCATCCCGGGGGGAGTCGGTGCATTCCGCGGGGTGGGGGGGGCCGGTCGCTCCGGGGCCGCCGCCGGTGCCGCGGTGCTGCCGGTGCCCTCTGCGTTCGCCGTCACCTTGAGACGGGCGCGAGGCGGCTCCGTCAATATTTGGCGAGGCCGGGACGGAGCCGCCGCCCCCCCCGGTTCCCTCCCCGGCCCCCCCCTCGCTCTTCCCCCCCCCCCCGCCCCGGCCCCATCCGCGGCCGGTCCCGCCGCTCCGATAAAGCGCTGCGGGAGCTGCGGAGGGAGCGGCTCCGCCATGACTCAGGTAGGACCGGCAGGGGACGCGCCCCCCGCAGCCCCCGCGGCCCCTCCCGCACTCCCCCAGCGAGCCCCCGCAACCGCCGGCCCCGCATCCTTCGTATCCGCCCCAGCTCCGCATCCCCCGTGTCCACGCACCGCCCTGCGACGCCCAGTCCCGCATTCCCCCCACAATCCCCCCCACACCCTCCACTCCTTCACATCCCTCTGCGCCCCCAACCCTGCATCCCCTGCCGCCCCCAGCCCCGCCCCGCAGCCCCTCCCCCCCGCGCCCCCCCCTTGCCCCCCAGCACCCCCGGCCGGGGTGCGGCTGCAGCACCGGGCGGGGGGCACAGAGCCGGGGGCTCTGCGGGTGCGGGGGCTGGGGAACGGGGCGGGGACAGCTCTGGGGGTGGGCGGGGGTCACGGCAGCAGGCCACGACCCTGGGGGTGCTGAGGTTGAACAGGGGCACAGCACTGGTGGTGCCGGGTCCCAGCTCGTAGGAGAGCAGGGCACCGGGATGCCCAGGGGCACGGCCCCAGGGCCTGGAGCTGGGGTGCTGTGGCACATGGGGTGGGGGGGCTGAGGCCGGGGGTGCTGGGGGTATGTGGGTGTTGATGCAGGGAGTGCCCAGCCCAGGGCACACGGGGTGCACGGCCCTTGGGTGTCTTCGGGGGCTCGGAGAGCCCATCTCGCGGGGCTGCATGACCGGGGCACGCTGCTGCTCGGTGGCGTGGCGGGCAGCGGGGCCGGCGCCGCCCTGTGCCCGCTCACCCCTGCCGCCGGCCCGCAGCCCGAGCAGGAGGCGCTGGGCGCCGGCTCACCTGCCTTCGGGGACGAGGAGGAGGAGAAGGACCTGAACAAGGCCCTGGGCGTGGAGCGCTTCGAGGAGATCCTGAACGACGCTCACCCCCGCAACGCTGAGGAGGCCGGGCGCAGCTACGGCGAGGAGGACTTCGAGTGTGAGCGGGGCCAAGGGCGGGCACGGAGCAGGGAACGGGCAGGGAGCGGACAGGGGGCAAGCAGGGAGTGGGGAACTGGCAGGAAATGGGCAGGGAGCACAGCACCAACTCCCAGTCCCCCCAGACCACCGCCAGTCGTCCCACCACATCCACCACCCGCTCTCCACGCACCTGCCCCCTGACGCCCGCCGCAAGAAGGGGATCCCGAAAAAGGGCAAAAAGAAGGCCCGGCGTGCCTCAGTCCCTGGAGAGACCCCCACCATCGAGGAGGCTGAAGAGGATGAGGATGACGCGTGCGATACGGAGACGGAGCGCTCGGCGGAGGAGCTGCGGCAGCCCGGGCCAGCCGAGGCAGTGCAGGTGAGGGCAGGGCCGGGGTGCGGGCAGCGCTGTGCCCCCCGGCTCAGCGTGTCTGGGCACAGCTGGGGCACCAGAGGAGCTGGGGCCGGTGCTGCCCATGGCCAGGGAGACACGGCTCCCCGGCAGCCGGCTCACCTCCTGCCCGGCCCCAGTTCTTCCTGCAGGAGGATGAGGTGACTGACCGCCGGGCAGAGGAGCCAGCGGCCCCCGCGGCACTGCCCGGCTCCCCCCCTGAGAACCGAGGGGGTGTGACCCCAAAGGAAGCCCAGGCCAGCAGGTGAGCTGGGGCTGGGCCATGCTGGGGCCCCATGGGGCTGGACAGCCCCTTCTGGTACCCCGTGGCAGGATTGGGGCGCAGAGGGGGGCTCAGCACTGAGGTGGGCTCCTGCCTTGCAGCCCTGATGCAGAGCAGGGGGCTCCGGGGGAAGGAGCAGCCGCTGAGGCTGGGTCCCCGGGTCGCCCTGCGCCCAAGTCACAGCCAGGGCACCGGAGCTACAACCTGCACGAGCGGCGCTGCATCGGCAGCATGACGGCTGCGGAGCAGGACCGCTACCAGAAGATGCCGACAGACGAGTCGGAGGCACAGACACTGGCCTCGGCTGACCTGGACTACATGAAGAGTGAGTGGGGGCTGTGTACCTGGTGTACCCGGGGCTGCGCTGGTGGCCACTCTGTGTCGGGAGAGTGGGCTGGGACAGGGGGTCATGCAGTGCCAACGGGGCGGGGCTGGGGACAGTGGGGCTGGGGACAGTGGGGCTGGTGGGTTTGGGACAGTGGGGCTGGCAGTACCAGGTTGCCTTGTGGCTGCAGCCAAGCTGGGCTGGGTGCAGGTGCTGACCCTGCTCCCAGTGCTAGGCACAACCACAGGTGCCAGGGTGCCGGTGCCGGGCCGAGTCCCTGTTGAGTGTGGCCAGGAGCTGAGCCCAGGGCAGCTGGAGCCAGTGACCACGGTAGCAGTGGTGGTGGCTGCCCTGGGCACTTACCAGCCCCAGGGATTCACGGTCCAGGACTCTCAGGGAGGCAGGTGATGCTTTTGCTGTGGAGCTCCCAGAGGAGCGCAGCCAGGGCAGCGCCCATGTGCCAGTGGGCATGGGTGGGCCTTGGCACAGAGGGAGCAGGTGACCCCAGTGCCAGGAGCCACCTTGGCTCCTGTTTGGCGTTGCTGGTGGTGACCAAGTGACCCCCCCCAGCTGCAGCACTGGCCCCCAGCGCTGGGATGATTGCTGTGCCCTGAGCTGTCCCAGGCAGGATACATCCCGCAGCTCTGCGGCTGCCCATGCCGGGGCTCAGTGTCCCCTGTGCTGGGGTTCGAGATGCAGGGCCCCTCAGACCGGCCACCCCCTAACATTGCTGTCCCCCCCAGGTCACCGCTTTGAGGATGTGCCGGGTGTGCGCCGGCACCTGGTGCGGAAGAGTGCCAAGGCACAGATGGTGCACGCCAGCAAGGGCCACAAGGAGCCCAGCACGCGGCAGCGCAAGCAGGACCGGCAGCCCCACGAGGTGCGGGGTCCCGGGGCCGGGGCCGGGCAGGGACGGGGGGCCCTGGGGTCCCAGCACTGACCCAGCTGTGCTGCAGGTGTTTGTGGAGCTAAACGAGCTGGTGGTGGACAAGAACCAGGAGCTGCAGTGGAAGGAGACGGCGCGCTGGATCAAGTTTGAGGAGGATGTGGAGGAGGAGACAGACCGCTGGGGCAAGCCACATGTGGCCTCCCTCTCCTTCCGCAGCCTCCTGGAGCTCCGCAAGACCCTGGCCCATGGTAGGGAGGAGGAGACCACCCTGGGGGGCCCATGGTGAGGTGGGGTCCTGTCCCTGCTGGCCTGAGCCCCTCCTCTGTTGTTCAGGGGCCGTGCTCCTGGACCTGGACCAGAAGACACTGCCAGGGGTAGCTCACCAGGTGGTGGAGCAGATGGTCATCACGGACCAGATCCGGGCCGAGGACCGTGCCAATGTGCTGCGGGCGCTGCTGCTCAAGCACAGGTGGGCCTGGGGGTCGCGAACACAGCCCCTTTCCCCTGGGCTCTGCTCCCTGAGCTGTGGGGCTGACGCTGTCCCTGGGATCCTGGCAATGGCTGTGCCGTTGGGCCACCACGGACAGCCCTGGCCCTGTCCTGCAGCCACCCGAGCGACGAGAAGGAGTTCTCCTTCCCACGGAACATCTCGGCGGGCAGCCTGGGCTCCCTGCTGGTGCACCACCACAGCACCAACCACGTGGCCGAGGGCAGCGAGCCGGCCGTCACCGAGCCCCTCATAGCTGGCCACGCCGGCGAGCACGACACGCGTGTCGATGTGGAGCGGGAGGTGGGTGCGCCGTGGCCCCCCGGCCCTGCCCGTGCCCTGGGGAAGGACCCTGACCCCTCTCCCCCTCTCTGTCCCCACAGAGGGAGGTTGTCACTCCCACGCCCCCAGCCGGCATCACTCGCTCCAAGTCAAAGCACGAGCTGAAGCTGCTGGAGAAGATCCCGGACAACGCTGAGGCCACAGTGGTGCTCGTGGGTATGGAGGGGTGGGCAGGCCAGGGGAGTGGGGAGCGCATTCCCGGCACCCCGGTGACCCCCGTGCCCCTTGTGCCCCCCAGGCTGTGTGGAGTTCCTGGACCAGCCCACCATGGCCTTTGTGCGGCTGCAGGAGGCGGTGGAGCTGGACGCGGTGCTGGAGGTGCCCGTGCCGGTGCGATTCCTCTTTGTGCTGCTGGGCCCCAGCAGCACCCACATGGACTATCACGAGATTGGGCGCTCCATCTCCACCCTCATGTCCGACAAGGTCCGTGCCCCAGGACGCTGGGGTCCTGCCGGGCTGGGGGGCTCAGGCTGTGCCAGGCTGGGGGTTTGGGGCTGTACCGGGATGGGGGTTCTGGGCTCTGCTGGGAAGGGGGCTTGAGGCTGGGCTGGGCAGGGAGCTCAGGGTTGTGCCAGGGCTGGGGGTTCAGGGTCCTGCTGGGACTATGGTCTTGAGACACCACTGGACTGGGGGTTTGGGGCTATGATGGGGCTGGAAGCTCCGGACTCAGATGGGATGGGCTGGAGAGCTCAGATTATGCCAGTGCCGGGGTCTCAGAGAAATGCCAGGATGAGGGCTTGGAGTCCTGTCGGGGCTGGGGAGCTTGGGGCCATGGCAGGATGCCAGTTGGGCCTTGCTGTGTTGGGGTGTCATGGCCATACTGGGGTGGGGGCAGGGCTCTGCCAGGGCTGGGGGCTCAGGGCTGTGCCAGGACCATCCTGAGCCATGGGCCTGGGGCTGTGCGGTGCCGGGCTCTCAGGACAACACGGAGCTGTGGCGTGGGCACTGACCCTGCCATTGCCCCTCAGCAATTCCACGAGGCCGCCTACCTGGCTGACGACCGTCACGACCTTCTGAACGCCATCAACGAGTTCCTGGACTGCAGCGTGGTGCTGCCACCGTCCGAGGTGCAGGGTGAGGAGCTGCTGCGCAGCGTCGCCCACTTCCAGCGCGAGATGCTGAAGAAGAGGATGGAGCAGGAGCGGAGGCTGCTGCTGGAGCCCAAGTCCCCTGAGGAGAAAGGTGCCAGGGGCAGGGCTGGGGCCAGGGCAGGGTTTGGGAGGTGTCCCAGCTGTTGGGGTCTCACTATCTGTGAATCCACCCGCCCCCAGCGCTGCTGAAGCTGAAGGTGGTGGAGGACGAGGCCGAGGAGGAGGACGACCCCCTGAGGCGCACGGGGCGCCCCTTCGGGGGGCTGATCCGGGACGTGCGGCGCAGGTACCCCCACTACCTGAGCGACTTCCGCGACGCGCTGGACCCCCAGTGCATTGCCGCCGTCATCTTCATCTACTTCGCTGCGCTGTCGCCTGCCATCACCTTCGGGGGGCTGCTGGGTGAGTGGGGCTGTGGGGACCTCAGGGGCTGCAGGCGGTGCTGGGCACCGCCCGGGGAGCGTGCCATGGGGCAGGGCCGTGACGCCAAGGGGCCCATCCTGACGGTGTGCCTGAGCCTGTCCTGCCGCAGGGGAGAAGACCCAGGACCTGATCGGCGTGTCGGAGCTGATCATCTCCACGTCGCTGCAGGGCGTCCTCTTCTGCCTGCTGGGTGCTCAGCCCCTGCTTGTCATCGGCTTCTCGGGGCCACTGCTCGTCTTTGAGGAAGCCTTCTTCACGGTGAGGTGCTGGGGTCTGCCCTGGGGGCAACACCCCAGCCCCACTGCCCAGGGCAGACATCCCTGCAGCCCTCCTGCGAGGGCTCTGCCCCACTGCCCAGGGCTCTGTCCAGCCCTGCGACCGTCCTGACACCCGTCTGTCCATCTGTCTGTCTGCACGGCTGGGCAGTTCTGTACGTCCAACGAGCTGGAGTACCTGGTGGGGCGTGTCTGGATCGGCTTCTGGCTCATCCTCATCGTGCTGGTCATGGTGGCCTTTGAGGGCAGCTTCCTGGTGCGTTTCGTCTCCCGCTTCACCCAGGAGATCTTTGCCTTTCTCATCTCCCTCATCTTCATCTATGAGACCTTTTCCAAGCTGGCCAAGGTGAGCTGCGGGGGATGAGCCAAGGGGGCTGCGGCAGGGCCAGGCAGGATGGGGCTGAACATCCCCTCCTCCTGCTGCAGATCTTCCAAGAGCACCCGCTGCATGGCTGCCTGAGCGCCAACAGCTCGGCCGACGCCTGGGGCAACGGCAGCGTGGCTGTGGCCAACACCACAGCCCCAGCCACCAGCCCGGCTGCCCGTGGTGCCACCAAGGTCACAGGGCAGCCCAACACCGCGCTGCTCTCACTTGTGCTCATGGCCGGCACCTTCTTCATCGCCTTCTTCCTGCGCAAGTTCAAGAACAGCCGCTTCTTCCCCGGACGGGTGCGTGGGGATGGCCGTGTGGCCGTGGGGCTGGGGTGGGCCTGGGGGCCATGGGGCCGGGACGAGCCCAGGGGGCTGGAGTGAGCCAGGAGGGCTGTGGCCAGGCTGGTGCTGGTGTTCCTTCAGATCCGGAGGCTCATTGGGGACTTTGGGGTGCCCATCGCCATCCTGGTGATGGTGCTGGTGGACTACAGCATCCAGGACACCTACACACAGGTGAGCAGCCACCCATCCACGGCCTGGGTGGGACCCCTAACCCCACACCCTCTTAGGGATCCCTGTGCCCCATCCCACTGTCCTGGCTGCAGGTCAGCAGCTCCATCTGTCCCCACCATGGCTGCACTTGCTTGGCCACCTCTGGCTCCCAGCATCTGACCTTCCCTCTCCCTGAGTCTGGTTTCTGTGGGTCCATGGCCCCCTCATTCTATGGGCCATGACCGTAGTGTCATGTGAGGCTGGAGCTCTCAGCATTTGTCTCCCCCACGCCCTGCAGAAGCTGAGTGTGCCCAGTGGGTTCTCAGTGACAGCCCCAGACAAGCGGGGTTGGGTGATCAACCCCCTGGGTATGCAGAGTGCCTTCCCTGTGTGGATGATGGTGGCCAGCGGCCTCCCCGCCATCCTGGTCTTCATCCTCATCTTCATGGAGACCCAGATCACCACGTGAGTGCAGTGGGGCCGGGCAGGGGGCATTGGTGGGGCAAGGGGGAGCCTGTGCTGCGCCAACCATCTGCCCTCGTGCTCAGGCTGATCATCAGCAAGAAGGAGCGGATGCTGCAGAAGGGCTCCGGGTTCCACCTCGACCTCCTGCTCATCGTGGCCATGGGCGGCTTCTTCGCGCTCTTTGGGTTGCCCTGGCTCGCCGCAGCCACCGTGCGCTCGGTGACCCACGCCAACGCCCTCACCGTCATGAGCAAGGCCGTGGCACCTGGGGACAAGCCCAAGATCCAGGAGGTGAAGGAGCAGAGGGTCACCGGGCTGCTGGTGGCCGTGCTTGTCGGTAGGTCTGGCCCTCGCGACCCGGGGGGACTGCAGTGCAGTGGGGAGGGGGCAGCGTGGGGAGGGGGCTGGGGAGCCATGGGGGGCTGCAGGGGGGAGGGGGTGGTGCGGGGAATGGAGCTGCGGCACCCTGAGCCCCTGCTGAATTTGTGTGGCCATCCTGTCCCCAGTGGACGCAGTGGCGGGAGGGTTAAGCGGGGCTGGAGGGCTGTGCTGAGCCCCCTCCCCGGGCTGACACTGCTCTGGCCCAGGGCTGTCCATTGTCATCGGGGACCTGCTGCGGCAGATCCCGCTGGCCGTGCTCTTCGGCATCTTCCTCTACATGGGTGTCACCTCCCTCAACGGCATCCAGTTCTACGAGCGCCTGCAGCTGCTGCTGATGCCCCCCAAGCACCACCCTGATGTCACCTACGTCAAAAAGGTGGGGAGGGGGCCTGGGGAGGATCCTTAGGGGCGGGACCCTTGTCCAGGACAGCGGCCAGGCTGGGGAACCCTTGCGTGGGAGCACTGCGGTGTCTGCAGGACAGCCCGTGGCAGAGCCTTGTTTAGGGGGGCAGAGGAGGACAGAGTGGGGACTCTGGGGCAGCCGGACCCCGGCGGGGCTCGGGGCCGTGTCTGGGGGTGTGGGTACCCCTGGGCCAAGCTGTGCCCGTGGTGGGAGGGGGACACTGGGCGCCCAGCTCTGACACCTATCTGTGCCCAGGTGCGCACGCTGCGCATGCACCTGTTCACCGGGCTGCAGCTGGCCTGCCTGGCCGTGCTCTGGGCCGTCATGTCCACTGTGGCCTCCCTCGCCTTCCCCTTCATCCTCATCCTCACGGTGCCACTCCGCATGTGCCTGCTCAGCCGCATCTTCACCGACCGGGAAATGAAGTGTGTAAGTGGCCGCGTCGCTTGTCCCCTGGGGGGAGGCGGGGGGCGGCGGGCTCCTGGGGACGGCAGGGCCGGGGGGGCCCTCGCTGCCCCTCAGCCGCCGTGTCCTGCAGCTGGACGCAGCCGAGGCCGAGCCCATCCTGGACGAGCGGGAAGGCGTGGACGAATACAACGAGATGCCGATGCCGGTGTGACGGCGCCGGCGGCTGTCGGCTGGCGGCGGGCGCCGGGCACGGCTGGAGCCCGCTCCGCGGGGCCGGGGGCAGCGGCCGTGCGGCCGCGCCCCGCGGGGACGGGCGCCCTGCGCCCCCCGGGCCCTCGGAGGGCACCTGCCAAAGACCCCGGGCTCGCCCCCGCGGGACCCCTCGGACGCCTGCTGCCCGCGGCCCGGGACAGAGCCCCCCGGCCCCCCCGCGGCCCCTCGGCTCCCGCCGGCACTCAGGCCGAGCCCCCCGGGGTTTATGGAACGGGCAATTCAAAGGCAATAAACAGCTTTATTCCGAGCACAGGGCTCAGGGCAGAGGTGCTGGGGGACCCCCCTGCCAAGGGAGGCCTGCTCCGAGCAGTCCCTCGGCAGCTACCGAGGTGGGGGCTGGGGCCCCCCCCGCTGCCTTCGACTAATAAAGAGACCGGACTTTGCACACTTTTCACCAGTTTTATTGGAAAGTTCCCCCCTTCCCTAACGCCCCCCTCCTCCAGGCCCAGGGAACAGCCCCGTGTGCACACCCGCTCCCGGCCCTGCCACGATCCCCTGCAGCCCCCCGGGACCCCTGCCCCCCGCAGCAGGCCAGGCCCAGTGCCCCGGTGCCCCGGCCCAGAGCCGTGCTGGGGGCACAGGGCTGCCCCCAGTGCCCAGGGAAGCCCAGGCCAGGCCCGGCCCTGCAGCAACAGACTGGGCTGGGGCAGGGGGGCCACGAGGGACCTTCCCCAGTAACTCCCCCCCGCCCCCCTTAAGTCACAGCCCGGCCCCCCATAACGGCAATAAATAATCTCACACTCCCCCAGCCCCACAGCAGGAGCCGGTGCCCATGGCCTGGCCCCACAGCCTGGCCCCCCTAGATGGGGAGCATCTCCATATCCCCCTGACCCCCCGGGATGGGGGGCAGCTCCATATCCCCCTGCACAGGGGAAGGGGCTGGCAACACCCACCTGGCCCCCCACACCCCCCTGGATCCGTCCCTCAGAAGCGCAGCTCCCTCAGCTTCTGCCGCAGGTAGTGCTTGGCCTCCTCGATGCCACTCACCTTCTCCAGCTCCGTGTAGGGCAGCTGTGAGGGGACAGGGATGATGTCAGAGCGGTGACAGCATGCCTGGCCCCACCTGTATCCCCAGTGCCTCCAGCCCCCAGCCCCATTCAGCCTTCTGTGGCGGTGGGAGGAAGAACAGGACGCAGATCCCTCCCTGGAGAAGGAGGGCAGCGGGGTTCCTGCCGGGGGGATGGACACAAGTGTGGGCAATGGCATGGAAGTGTAGACAATGCCCAGCTCCAGGCTCACCCAGCCTAAGCTCGGCCCTGGACAGGTGGTGCAGGCACACAAAGGGAGGAATCTCAATCCTCATCCCACCCTCGAGCCCCTGTCAGCACCCACCATGAAAGGTGCAAGGTACTAGCGGGGCTGAAAACTCTGCAGGTCCAACAGCCCCGAGGGCAGCACCGGCACTCGCAGAGCAGGACTGAGGGTCGTTGGGACCCAGTGGCAGCACAGGGGAGGAATAAAGGTTCCGAGAGCTGGAGCCCCTCAACGCACAGGTGAGAGCTGGGGATGTTCACGTGGAAAGAGGAGTCTCTGGGGAGACCTCTTAGAGCCCCTTTCAGTGCCTAAAAGGGCTCCAAGAGAGTTGGAGAGGGACTTAGGTCAAGAGCCTGGAGGGGCAAAACAATGGAGAATTTTTTCCCACTGCCAGAGGTGAGGGATGTGATATTGGGAAGGAATTCCTGGCTGGGTGGGTAGAGAGGTCCTGGCACAGGGTGCCCAGAGCAGCCGTGGCTGCCCCTGGATTCCTGGAAATGTTCAAGGCCAGGTGGGATAGGGCTTGGAGTGACCTGGCATAGTGAAGGTGTTCCTGCCCATGGCAGGGGCCGGCACTGGATGGGCTTTAAGGTCCCTTCAGCTGGGCCCCTGCTGTGCCTTCTGCAGGAGGGACACACACAGCCCTGGCCAGCCCAGTCCAAACACCAGCTCAAGGGAGAGCTGGCCCTGCTCCCGGCCCAGCTACGCTGCTGGGCAGCTCCCAGGTGATTCTTCAGCAGTCACAGGACTCGGGGGCTCTGCACAAACACGGGGCTCTGGGCTGCTGAGCTCTAGAATGAAGGGGAGCTGCAGCTGGCATGCCCTGGAGGCAGCAGGAGGTCAGACAGTTTGGGAATGGCTGTGGGATGGTGCAGTGGAAGCACTGCTGTAATCCTGGTCCTCTCTGCAGTGCAAGAGTGAACAGGACTGAGGGCTCATTTCCAGTGCCATTTTTCTCAGAAAGATTCATCCTCAGGCTAAAACCACCCACAAACAAGCACGTGGGAGCTGCACATCCTAAACCAACACCTGGAGTTTGCCAAAAGAGCTGCAGACCTGAGGGCTCTTCCAGTCCCAGCACTGGGCAGGAACAGCTGGGGCTGGAACCAGGGCAGGCAGGGCTCTGGTGCAGAAGGTGAACCAAGGTCCCTCCTGCCCCCTTGGCACATGAGATCACAGGTCACCACGTGTGGACCCATGTGTGTTCCCCCCAACCTGATTTGACCCCGCACCCGATGCCGCTACTGTGGCAGCCTGGGCTGAGCACCCTCCCCTTCCCCTTCCCCTCACCCAGGTCGGGTCTCAGCTCACAGGACAGACTGTCCCTTGTCTCTGCCTTCCATCAGGGCTGGTGTCACCCACCAGCTGCATGGAAAAAAGTCCTGCATGGGGTGGGGGAGGGCAAGGAGACATGAGGATGAGTCATCCCTGCTTCCTCTCACAGGGACAGGAGTGTTTACACTGGAGATGCCAGGTCTGGGCCCATCCTTCCAGGGGGATGCCAGCTCTCAGCTCTGAGCCCATCAGATGCCAGCTCACAGCCCATCACCCACTGTGCCCCCTGGCCCTGAGGAGACGGGGGCAGCCCCCCTTACCTGCACCAGACAGTATCCCAGCAGCCGCAGGTGCCGGTCCCTCATGGCCCGGGAGCCCACCAGGATGTCGGAGTTCTGGCAATAGTGCCACTTGTCATTGACCGACAGCACCACCCTGTACAGGGGACAGCAGTGTCACCCCATGTCACAGTATCACCCCAGCCTGTGGACCCTGCTCCCCAGCACCATGGCAGCTGAAGAGCAGCACCCCAAATGACCCCAGACCCTGCTGGTGGCAGGGACAGCTGTATCCAGCACCCCAGGGCAGTGGGGACGTGGGTCTGTGGGTGCCCCATGGCACTGGGCAGGAAGGGGCCAGGGCTGAGCATCCCAGGGAGCAGGAGCCCAAGGCAGTGCCAGGGTGGCTGTCCTGCTGGAAGGGACCAGGGACATAGCCTGGGGACGTGTCCCTGCTCCGTACCTCTGGATCTCCTCGGCACCCTGCGGCCCTTCGCCCGGCCTCTGCTTGGGGCTGGGCCGGCACGGCGAGGGCGGGGGGCCGCTGTCCTCGCTGGCTGGGGGGCTCCGCTCCTCGGGCTGCTCCTGGGTCTGCTCCCCCTGGAAGCAGCCGTGCTCTTGGCCAGGGCAGACGGCGGCCTCCTCCTCCTCCTCCAGGATTTTGCCGATGGGGAACTGGAAGAGGGAGGCGGTGGAGGTGCGGGGGGAGCAGTCGGGGGTGCCGGGCGGCGGCGCCGAGAGGCACTCGGAGGGGCTGCTGAGCGTGGAGCTGCCCGGGCTGGCCAGGGACGCCTCCTTGCTCAGCCCGCAGTAATAGTCCGAGGGGGGCTGGAAGCAGGGCCCCCCCGGGGCCGGGCAGAGCGCCGGCAGGAACCGCCCGGCCCGGCCGCTCTCCCGGGGGCCTGGGGGGCTGCTGGGCGTCTCGGGAGCAAACGGGGCAAAGTCCTGCAAATCTGAGGTGAGGGCGAGGACACTGGAGCGCAGGGACATGGCGACAGGGGACGTGGCTGGGGGTGCCCTGGAAGCCGCCGGAACGCGTGAGAGGGGCAGCACTGTGCCCGAGCGGTTGATCCACAGCAGGAAGTCTGCAGGAGAGAGAACACGGATCAGCAACCGATGGGACGTAGGCTCGGGAAGCCTGTGCCCCAGCTGGGACTCTGAGCCAACAAAAGCACAGGGGAAAGCCCCCTTTCTGCAGCGGGAGGGCTCAGGGAGCTTTGTCCCAAAGGCAGCGTCACAGGGAAGGCAGTGACAAAGCAGCCAGAGCTCATTCTGCCCCGAATGACCCCCACCCTCAGCCCCCAGATCCCACCTGGCAGCCCTCTCCCCACAGCCCGGGGGATTACCTGTGCAGTACCCAGGGGGCAGCACCTCGTCCTGCCGGTAGCATTCCTCTCCCACCAGTTGTCGCAGCGCCTCGGCCACCAGCCCCTTGTAGCTGCAAGGAGGGGACAATCAGGGGGGCACTGCAGGGGCTGACGTGTTCCCCCAGCACTGTTGGTGCTAGTACAGCACTGTGGAGATGGGAACCCCCTGGAGTGGGATGCACAGGGCAAGAGTTTTGGGCTCTGCTGTTGGGAGTCAAGAGGGGATGGGCTCCAGTTCCTTTTGCAGAAAAGTTCCTCATAGTACTGGGCCACCAAAAGCCCCCCAAAACGGCTATCCAGCCCTGGAACCACTGCCCAGGGCCAGGGGGAGTGGGGAAGTCAACAGCCACGTGGATGTGGCACTTGGGGACATGGTCACTGGTGGCCTTAGTAGTGCTGAGGGACAGGTGGACTCAAGCTAAGTCACCCAGCATTGTTATGACATCTTCATCCAGATGTGCAGTCCCTTCACACAAGCACCCTTCCTCCTCCTCTGCCCAGGTCCTGCTGGGGAAGTTGTGCAGGATGCATTTTCATTATCTGATTTTTTGCTCTCCTCCTGGTCAATCTCAAAGCCGTCACCTGTACGCCAGTCTCCTGACCGCCTGTACATCCTGCTTCCAGCAGATGGTATTCCCCAAAATGCTAGGGGTGTAGTGAGGCTGGAGTGGCAGAGAGAGCGCACTGACTTTGACAATGCCTTGGACAGGGAGCCTCTGCACCCAGCTTCTGCCCCCCGCTGTTGGTAACTCTGGCAGGACTAGGAGGCGTTACCAAACCAGTTCTCCCTGTATGAATATCGTCTCTTCTTTGTCTCCAAGGCTTTCGCAACCCAAACAATTCTGCAATTCTAAATGATTCTGTGACTCTAGAGTGCTACCCCACAGGCTTCGGAACTGCCACAGGGGCCTTCACCCCGGCACCGTGTGGGATCCGGCCAGAGCAGGTGACCGACCCCCTGTCCCCCACCGTGAGGGACAGCAGAGGTGCTCCCCCTCGCCCCCTCACCTGTACTTCCTGTTGGCCTCGTCGGCGGTCAGGGCGTGCTCGAACATGAGGACGCGGTAGCGCGGGTCGAGGCGGGGGCCGCTGTACTCACGGAACTCCAGCTCCACCGCCGCGTCCAGCAGCGACAGGTACCGGCGCACGATCAGCGCGTAGGGGCTGCCTGCGGGGCGGCCGAGATGGAGCCCGCCGGGCCAGCACCCCCTCACCCAACCCTTACCCCAGCTGGGGCTCCCCCAGCAGCGAGCACCCCGGCAACGGCCCGACCTGACGTACTCATGACATTGGTGATGAAGCCTGGGGAGAAGACCTGGTGAAGGACGGTCTGTGGGAAGTGGCTGAGCTGGAACATGGACATGAGGATGTTGACGGTGGCCAGTGGTGAGCTGCCGGCCTTCTGCTCCAAGATGGCCTCCAGCTTGGGGAAGAGCTCGCCGTGGTTGGAGGGGCGGTAGTTCATCCGGCTGAAGGGGAACACCAACTTCTGGATCACCTGCAGCAAGAGAGGAGTGTGGGGCCGGGGTGGGACAAGGGACAGGTCGGGGCCACCTGACCAGTGCCATGAAGAGACAGGTGCTCAGAACCCGCCAGGACTGGGGCATGGCCCCATGTCCCCTGGAATGCCCCATCACGATGGAGAAGGGCCATGGCTGTGCTGCCTGTGTGTGCCCACAGATAGAGGTGACCCCACAGGTGAGGCGAGCGCTCACCTTGCTGTCGAGCTGCTCCCCACGCTTCAGCAGGAAGTTGGCGATGGTGTCGAGCAGCCGCGGCTCACGCAGCCGGTGCCGCGCCACGTACTTGGCGATGAGGGCCATGGTGTAGGGGGTGAGGTTCTCTGCCTTCCGGGGCAGCCACTCTGCCGAGCCAACACAGTGGGGAGCCCGTCACAGGGGCCAGCCCTGTCCCCAACCCAAGTCCTCTGCAGCCACCACAGCCCGGGCAGGTGGGAGGACAGGACCAGAGAGTAGCACTAGTCCCAAAACCTTCAAAAGCCAGGCAGCTCCTAAAACCCCTCAGGTATGGGTGAGGTGAGAAGCTGAGGCAGATTCCTGTCATGCACAGCCAGAAGGCAGAGATGGTGCACAGCTGGAATGTGCACAGATGGGACCCTCTGCAAAACCCCACCAAAACTCCACTGTGTCCAGCCCAGAGGCACCATGGGAAAACAGTTCCTAAAGGAATGGGGAGCTCCTGGTCCATCCCAGCACCTAGAGGAATGGGGGACTCCCAGCCTGTCAAAGGGCTGGGCTGTCAGTGACAAGGGTGGCCATGACACAGGGCTCCTTCTGCTCCAGTTCTGGGGCTCAGCAGGGCCCCAGCTGAGGCTGTCACCCGGCCAGAGGCCCCCCGTCCTCTCCCCGACCAGAGCCCTGACCCCCAATGCGGGTGGCAATGCTGGACCCCACCTGGGCACCCCTCACCTGCCATGCTGCGGATGAAGCGCTCCTGCCGGTTCTCGTAGAAAAGCTGGGAGCTGAAGATGGCCTCCAGGGCCTTGTTGTTGGCCTCCTGGGCACACAGGGCCAGCATCTCGTCCAGCAGCGCCAGCTCGTGCTCCCTCATGGCGCTGACCTGGCCCAGCGTGTGCCGCACCAGGCGCAGGATCTTGCGGTTGTTGATGAGCTGCTGGTCAGAGGCGGCGTGGCCCTGCAGCGCCTGCGCCCGCAGACGGTAGTAGGAGAGCAGCAGGAACAGGGTCTGGGGGTGCCGCTCCTTCTCCAGGTGCCGCTCCAGGCTGCTGAGGCAGGACTCGACCAGCGGGTGGGGGCTGGAGGGGTGCAGCCGCATCACGCTGCTGAACACCATCGACACGTCCTTCTGGTTGAAGCGGCCCAGGCGGCTGCGGGACTCGTCCTCCAGCACCCGCACGAGCGGCGACTCTCCGGGCAGCCCTGCAGGGAAAACGGGCACAGGCACGGCTCAGATCCTGGGCACGGCTCAGCCCCACGGCACAACCACCTCCGGAGCTTGGGCAGGAGGCCGCTGCCACGACTGGACGGATGTGCTGGATCAGTGACCAAACGGAGAAGGAAAAGGGAGGGGAAGGCAAAGCACCAGCAGAACATGAGAGCATCCGCACCATGGAAAACTCTGCGTGGAGCTGCGGGGTCATTCCCACACATCCCACTGGAATGGGAGCCCTGCAGCTCAGCTGCAGTAGCAAGGTTCATTTCCTAAATCTCAAACATGTCAAAGACAAATCACTCACAGAATCCCAAAATCTCAGACTGTTTTGGGTTGGGAGGAACCTTAAATCCCATCCAGTTCCAGCCCTCTGTCACGGGCAGGGGCACTTCCACTGGACCAGCCCTATCCAACCTGGCCTGGAGCACTTCCAGGGGTTCTGGGCACTCAAAAAACTCACCTCAAAAAGTTCATTAAAAAAAGTTGTGGTTGGAAAACAACTGTAACATCCCACGTGACCAAACTAAACGCTGTTTGTTCCAGAAGGGACTAATCCTTTGGCTTTTTTGACCTTCTCCTGTTTCCCAGCTCAGCTTTAGCTTGTGCGACCTGGCTCCCAGGGAAACACTCCCCTGCAGCTCAGGACCTGTTATCCAGGCCTGGGCACAGGCTCAGTGCTTTGGCTGTCAGGAGGGATCTCCTCAGCAGAGGCAAAGAGCATTGGGGGGCCTGGAGTTCCCCACCACCCCAGGATTTGGGCGGGCACAGGCCGCAGGGCAGCACAGGGCAAGTCACTACGGGTTATTGCTAATCAGAACTCAGGAGTGGGAATGTGCAGAATTGGTCTGAGCAGTCGCTTTGTTCCATAAAAAGGCCTCGAAAGAAAGCTGGAGTTTGTGTTAATGAGGGCCAAGGGGGCAGAACGAAGTGGGGGGCACAGCAGAGTTGGGGGGGCCCAGCACGGGGAGCCTGAGGAGGGCCGCGGCCCCGGCAGCTCCGGCTCAGTGTCAACAAACACCCGGCGCCGCCGGCCCGGGGACGACGGGCAGAGCCGGCCCCCCCAGCACGGCAGGGCTCGGGTTACTGCGTCAACCATGGCCGGGCGGCGCCCCGAGAGAGCCCTGGCCCGGGAAGGCTGCAGGGAACGGGAACGAGAACAGGATGGGGGGAGCCACGGGCAGGAGGGCTGGCACCCGCCAGATCGCGGAATCCTGGAACTGTTTGGGTTGGAAGGGACCTTAAAGATCATCCAGTTACAACCTCCCGCCGTGACCAGGGACACTTTCCACTACACCTGCCTGGCCTTGGACACTTCAAGGGATGGGGCAGCAACAGCTCCTCTGAGCAACTTCTCACAGGGCCTCCCAACCCTCTCAGGGAAGTATTTCTTCCCCGTTTCCCATCTAATCCTGACCTCTGGCAGTGGGAAACCATTCCCCCTTGTCCTGTCCCCACAGGCTCTTATTCAAAGTCCTTCTCCAGCTCTTGGACCATGTCCATGGCCCCCTCTGGGCTCGCTCCACATCCTTCTGCTGTTGGGCTTCAGAGCTGGAAGCAGCACTGCAGGTAGGGCCTCACCCGAGTGGGGCAGAGGGGAAGATCCCCCTTCCTGCCCTGCCATCCACTCCTCTTTGGATGTAGACCCCATCCCCTTCCTCGCAGCAGAACTTGCAGGATCACCCCGGCCCACAGAAGGAGGAGCCTCTGGGATGCAGCCTTCCCTGGGACACAGCGCCTCAGGATGCCCCTCCCCAGCTCAGCAGCACCCCAAGGAAGCTGCACAGGAACCCAAATACCTCAAACCCTCTCTCCCACGAACCCAGTGACATGGGGCTTGTGCCCTCCAAGAGTTCAGCCAAACCCACGGTTTCTCCCATCGGTGCCCAGGTGTTTGCTGGTTCTCAGGGCTTGGAACTCAAGCTGGAACTAGACACGGCCCGGGAGTGGCTGACACACATCCTGCCAGGCAGGGCTGCCCAGCATCGACCTCCAGGTCAGCGAGGGACACTCCTGCCCTGGAGGAGCAGAGCATCCCTGCTGAGCGGATCCCCCAAGCCCTCCTGCCCCCTGAGCAGAGCCCTCAGTGGTCACAGCTCCATCAGCCACAAATCCAGCTCTACATAAACCGGCACAAAGGCAGGCCCTGGCCCGTTTCAGCGTCGTGCTCCCCACAGTGTGACACCCGGGGGTGGCTCACCCAGCGCGGCCGCCGCGTACAGGCAGTTGACGATGCTGAAGTTGTCGAACTTGGCGCAGCCGCTGACGATGGCCTGGCAGAGCACGTGGAACTCGGGCTGCTCCAGCACCTGCCCCGCGGGCCCGCGGCCGTCCCCAGCGCCCATGGGCGGCCCCGGCTGCTGCTGCAGGAGCTGCCCCAGCTTGTGCAGCGCTATGGGGTAGTGACTGGCCGACACCTTGCCCGGGTTCTGCGTGACCCAGCGGAGCACCTCGCCCACGCTGCGCGAGCGCTCGATCAGCCGCTTCATGGTGAAGAAGGTGTCGTAGCTCATCTTCTCGTGGATAAAGTTCCAGCTCTTCCTCTTGCCGTGGGCCCGGCCCCGGCCGCCGTCCGGGTGCACGGCGGGCAGCAGCCCATGGCCGTAGGGGTCCAGCGGCAGCAGCAGGCGCGGCCTGGCCTTGCCGGCGCAGCAGCAGGCGGGGAACATCGCGGCACCGCGGCGCTCACGGGCAGCCGGGCCCCGCGGGCCCGCCCGGGTCAGAGCGCGGAGCCATGGGCACAGCAGCGGGCACAGCATGGCGGGGGCGGCGCGGCGCGGTGGGCTCCGCGGCTCCGGAGGACCCTGCGGGACAGAGCGGCGGGGGCGTGACGGGGGGAACCGAGGGGCGGCCGGAGCCGGCGGGGCCACGGGCGGCCGCGGGCACCCCCCGCACCCACCGGGATCCGCGCCCCCGCCCGCACAACTCCCCGGCACCGGGCCCGCCGCCCTGTCTGGGCCCACGTCCCGCCCAGCCCCGTGGTGCCGGGACCTCCGGCCTGCCCGGCGTCCCCCGCCCCACGGCACCCGCCCCTCTCCCGGGCATACTCCGACCTCCACCGGCACCAGGCCCGCCCCGTCCCCCTCGGAGGGATTCTCTGCCCCCCATCCGGCCCGGCCCGGCCCAGCCCGGCCGTACATGGCGCTGGCGGCCGCTCGGTCCCGCCGCCACCGCCGCCACTCAGCGCCGCCGGGACACGGACACGGCCCGGGAGCGCAGCCCCGCCGCCATCTTCCTGCAGCCCCGCCCCACGCCCGGCACTTCCGGGGCGCGGCCGGCGCGCGCCGCATGCAAATCAGCGCTGCCCTCCGCCAATGAGCGAGAGCTCCAGTCGAGCGGGGCGGTGCCGCCAGCGCAGGCGCGCTGTGGCCCTGCGGAGCGCGTGGCGGAAGCGGCCAGGCCCCGCCCCCGCAGCCCCGCCCCCTGCCCGGTTCCCGCGGTCACCCGGTGTCCCCTTCCCGACCCACGGCGCAGCACAGCCGGGACGCCACGGCCGGTCACAGTCTTTCCGCTTTAATCGGAACGGCGGCGGGGGGTGGGACCCCCCAACACAGCATCGGAATCCCCGGGACAGTGGGGCGTGCAGCCACCCCCGACACCGGGACCGCCTGGGGGCACAAATCTTCCCCCGGCACGGGGACCTCAAAAGCGCGTCCCGCCGGCACCAGGATCCTCGACACCCCAGGGCTCATGTCCCTCTGCAGGCACTGGGACCCCCGGGAGCAGCACCCCGGGAGGCGCCAGGATGTATTCCCACGGGGAGAAGCTCTTGCAGGCACAGACACCTCCCCGGGCAGGACGGCACCCGAGGAGCTGCACGCCGAGTGGCTGGGGGAATGCTCCATGCAGGGACAGGGGGCACCGCGACGCCCCCGAGGTAGCTGAGCCCCCACTCCTGCAAGAGCCCCTGCGTGCAGACAGGGTGTGGGTGGGCGCCTCCTCGGGACTCCTGGGCCCGTGGGGGACGCGGACCAGGGCCCAGCCCCCCCAGTTCAGGCGCAGTGGGCAGGCCCCACGTGCCCGCGATACGTTCAGTGGGCTGAGCACAGAGCCCTCCGCGTCCCAGGTGGCTTGGGCAGGCTCTCAGTGTCCCAGGTGTGGCTCTAGGTCCCCCGTGTCCCAGGCGCTGGTCCGGGCCGCGCTATCTGCGGTACATGGCGAAGGCCACGAAGGTGACGAGCAGGGTGAGGCCGGCCAGGCAGGTGGTGGCGGTGGCGGTGAAGACGTGGCGGTGCTGCAGCTGCAGGTACCAGAGCAGGGCCAGCAGCAGCACAAAGAGCGGCAGCGCCAGGCTGCCCACGCCCAGCGCGGCAGGAGCAGGGCTGCGGGGACCGGGGCTGCCGGGGGCCGTGGGGGCCGTGCTGGGCGGGGACAGGTGGCAGTGCAGGACGCTCAGGTGGCCCAGGTGCAGCCCTGCCAGGCTCTGGGTATCATCACGCAGCAGCTGCCCCTGGTAGATCAACCGCACCTGCTGCTCCTGCCCGGGGAAGTAGGTCCTGGAAGAGACAAGGACAGGGATCACACTGCTGACAGGACAGGTCCCTCTGACCCACCTCCTGTGACCGTGCCCACCCTGACCTCTCACCCCACCTGTGTGTCCCCATCAGCCACCCCAAGTGTCACTTCCCAGGTCAGTTTCTTCATCCACATCCCATAACGTGCCCACCCTGCCCCGCACACGTTTGTGCGTGCCCCAGCTGTCACCTGCCAGGACAGTCCCCTCTGTTCAGCCCCTGCCAACGCAACTATCGTGACCCTCCCTCCCTGCCCGCACACCTGAGCGTGCGTGTGCCCATCTGCCACCTCAGGTGTCACCTGCCAGCGCGGGCTGTCCCACGGCCCCGCCAGGGATAGGCACAGGTCCCTGGGCACAGGTCACCTGCCCCGGGACACCGCTGTCCCCTCCCAGGTGCTGCGCGGAGAGGAGGGACGCCCGGGGGGGTCCGAGGACTCCCGAGCGGGGACAAGTCGCCCCTGCCCGCCCCTCCCTCACCTTTTAAGAGCACCGACGGTGTCCCCGGGGCGCACCCGCGCCAGGCGCTCCGTGTCGTTCAGGAACTTGAGCCGCAGCACCAGCGTGGGCTCGGCGGGGCCCTCGGGGGTGGCCGCGGGAGAATTCCGGTGCCGCAGCCCCGCCGTCTCATCGGAGGCCGCCGCTCCCTCGGCCGGGGCAGGGGCCGGGGCCGGGGTCGGGGCCTTGCGCTCGGCGGGGGCCGCGCTCGGGGCCGCCTCGGTCGGCGGCGCCGCGGGCTCGGGGGCGCGCGTGGAGGCCCAGGCGAGTCCCAGCACGGCGGCCGCCAGCAGCAGCGCGAACAGCACCGTCACCTCATCGCCGACGCCCTCGATGAGCGCCATGGCGGTGGCAGGACCAGGGAGCGCACCGGGAGAGGGTACCGGGGGGCGCGGCCTCAGCCCGCGGGGCCGCGGGGAACCGGGGCCGGGGCCACGGCCGCACCGGGCCGGGCTCGGGCCGCCATCGCGCCGCTTCCGGCCGGGCTCGGGGTGCGATGGGACATGTAGTCCTGACTCTAAGAGCCACAGCGGGGGGCGGGCGCGCGGAGCACGCCGGGAGTTGTAGTCCCGGTCCGGCGCCAGGCACTCCCGGTGTAATCCCCGTTACTTCCAGTCACTGTCACTGCGTGAGTGATGCCAGCCCCTCACAGACACTCCCGGTGTATTCCCCGTTACTTCCAGTCACTGTCACTGCGTGAGTGATGCCAGCCCCTCACAGACACTCCCGGTATTATTCTGGTAACTTGCGGTATGTCCCCAGACAATTCCAGTAGAGTCACAGTATTACCCCAGTATGATCCCAGTTGCTGGCAGTTGCTCCTAGTGTAGTTCCCAGTATGAACCCAGTTAACCCCAGTATGATGCCATTTGTCCCCAGTGTAGTCCCAGTTGCTACCAGTCACCCCAGTATGACTCCGGTTACTCTCAGATACTCTAGATACTCCCAGGTTTAAACTCCTGTGGATGCGTCCCTTGGGGACATGGGCAGTGGTGGCCCTGGCCATTCTGAGGGTGGGTGGGCTCAGGCATCTCCGGGAGTTTTCTACCCTCAGTGGTTCTGGAGCTGTGAATCTCCAGGAATGCCCAAAGCCACCTGCAGGCTCTGATAAAAATCTTTCATATTAGGTGAAAAAAAAAAATCTTAATTTTAGGTTAAAATTTGTTAATTTTAGGTGGAGAGGTCCTGATTTTAAGCTAGAAATTGTTCATTTTAGGTGAAGGTTCTAATTTTAAGTGAAAAGTTAATAGTTCTATGTCAAAAATTTTTACTTTTAGGTGAAGAGGTCCAACCATGGAAATACAGCAACAGAGATAGGGGAGATGGGAACAAACTGACTCTCCCATAAAGGACAATTGTGGGTCAAAGGGAAATTCTGGGCAACAATGTCCCCTGTCTTCAGGGTGTCCTCTCCGCAGGTCCCTCACTGGCATGGCACTGATATTTCCTGGGATAAGATCAGGAGGATTCTATCCTCCATAATTTTTTCCCTGGGAAAAAAATCGGGATGAAATCAGGATAAAACCACGAGGCATCAGCGTGCCAGAGCAGCCTCTTCCTACTGAGGGTATCTGGGGTTGGGGGCCTCCCAGGAGGGAATTCATGATTTCTGTTCCGGGATTCTGTGTGGGAGCTGCCTCTGGCTGGGAAGGATGGGCTGCAGGTGAGCGATCCCCACTCCAAGTAAGGCAAAACCCATCCCCAGCCTGGAGCTGCCGAGGTGCCCAGCAGATCCCAGGGTTGTCAGAGCAATGGATGTGACAGCAGCAGCAGATTTAAACCATGACTGATCCGTGCAGGCAGACAACCGGGATTTATCCCTTCCTGATGCAGGAATGAGCCCGAATCCACTGCTGGAGGGGTTGTGTCTGCTCAGATTTGAGGGTTTATCCAGCGGTTCATCCCCTCCCTGATAAATCCGGTGTCTGGTTGTCACTGTGGATTTGTCTGGCTTCAGCTCCCAGAGAGTGGGACTTTTCCATCCTCCCTGCCTCGATTAAGAAGCTGTTTAATATTCCTCTGAAAGTGCTTCCCCAGTGTCATCCAGTCACCTTCAGTTTCCCAGGAAAGCTGAGCAGATTGTGCTCCTTAAATCCGCAGCTGAGGAACCAGGGAGCATTCGCGTTGCCCTGCCCAGGGCTGCTCTGAATCCCTTGGATTTCTCAATGCTCTCCTGAGAGACTGGTGATCTAAAGTGATGGCCAGTCGTGGAGGTGGGCACCCCCTGCCCTGCCTGGGCTCCACAAGCAGCAGTGAGGTGTTCCCAGGGCTCAGCAGGGTGAGGGCCCCCCACAGTGACACCCACAGGTGTCCCAGCCCCTTCCTGCAGCTCTGCCCCGCGGCTGGGGCTGTGACGGGCGGCTCCAGCCCCCCTGGCACAGGAGGAACCAGGGCAGTGCCTGTCCCCTGGGCTGGCACTGCTGAGGCCTGACCTCAGGATTGGGCCCCCCATGAGAGGAAAGACTATGAGGGGCTGGAGCAGGTCCGGGGCAAGGAACAGAGCTGGGGATGGGTCTGAAGCACCAGGAGCAGCTGAGGGAGCTGGGAAAGGGGCTGAGCCTGGAGAAAAGGAGGCTCAGGGGGAACCTGGCTCTGCACAAGCCCCTGACAGGATAGGTGGGTGTCAAGCTCTGCTCTCAGGGAACAAGGGACAGGACAAGTGGAAACAGCCTCAAGCTGTGCCAGAGGAGGTATAGGTTGGATTCTGGGGAAAACATTTTCATGAGAAGGGCTGCCTCATTGTGTTTCTGCCAGGGTTCATGGTCCCTTCCTTCTGTTTCCTCTTTACTCACCATTTCACCTTTCCTCAGTGTTTCTCCCTGTGGTGTCCCCCATGACTGGGCTGAGCCCCCTCCTGTCCCACAGGCCTTGCTGGGATTGTTGACCCTGAGCTCTGTTCAGGATCTCCACAGCGCCCAGGGGAGTTTAATCCACCTTGTTCCATTTTCAGCCTCTTTTCCCAAAGCCCACATATTTGGACAGCCCAGCTCCTCCGGGACTGTGACCAGAGAGGGGTTGCAGAGGGATTCTGCCCCAGTGGGGCCCTGGGGACAACTGGGACACCACGCCATGGATTTCCACCCTGTGGTGTCCCTGGTTCGTGCGGAGGCAGCACTGGTGGGACCCGCTCAGCCCAGCCCAGAAGAGGATCCCAGGGCCCCTCAATGTGCAGGTGGATACCTGGAGTGGAACATGTTCCAGTCGTCACCAAAATCCACGGGGTGGTCTGAGATGGCCGATGGCACTGTGGTGGGTCACAACAAGGGACACAGACAACCGTGGTCCTGTGTACCGTGGTCCCCCCATGGGGCCAGCAGCCGTGTTGTGTCCGTGTCACAGTGGGGGGACCTGACCTCTGGGTGGGACACTCTGCTCCTCTCTGCTCCACACCCAGAGCCTCGTGGCAGGGACACAGCGGGATGCTCCAGCCGCTGAGCAGTGGATTTTGGATTTGCCGTTTGACAGCCACATGGTGCGGATCTGGATGGGATTAACAGTGGAGCCGGTACCTCCTTGCTCCAGAGTGAGATTAAAGAGCTGCAGCTATTCTGGGGAAAGCTGCTGACTGATCCCCAGCCCAGAGGGAACAGTCCCTGTCACTGGAGGGTGACATTAAACACCTCCTTTCCCGTGAACCAATGCTGCCATGCAGCAAAGTGCCGATGCATTTGGGAACAGGAGCCTATGTTGTTATAGTTGTCTATGTTGGGTGCACAGGAGGACAGGCAGCCTGAGCCTCCCAGGGATGGATGGAGTTTCCTGCTGCCCTTAGTCTGGGAAAGAGGAACAGTGTCCCCAGCAGTGCCCCCCAGCTGAGCCCTCAGCTCTCCCAGCAGAGATACCCCCACAGAAAGAAAGAAAGCCCCAGTTTTTGTTGCAAGAGTAATCAAACACCTCAGTCCCAGTGCTCTGAGAAGCCGTAAAGCCCTGGAGAGCCCCCAGGACCCCCCTCTCTGCCCATTTTGCTCAGACACTGACTGAAGCTCAGCTCTGGGCCTTGGCCTCTCCTCAGCTCTGTTCTGGGGGTGCTGCTCCTCAGCCCTGCGTCTTGGGTGGACATTGGGAACCTGCTGTGGGGACCCTCCTGCTGCCCCACGTGGGCTCTGGCACTGTCTGGTGTCATGGAATGCTTCGGGTGGGAAGGGACCTTCACACCCATCCTGTTCCACCCCACTGCCATGGGCACCACAGGTACCAGGGTGGCTGCTCTGAGGGTGGGAGCAGCGGCAGGAAAAGGAGGAGGAGGAAGAGGAGGAGGAGGAGAAGGAGGAGGAGGAGATAGTGGAGGAGGTGGCACCTCCTCTTGGCAGCAGCACTGGTTTGAGGCACTCACGAACTGCAGCGTCAGATGGAAGTGCTGCAGATGGAGCAGAGAAAGTTCATGATCTGAGGGTGAAATCCATCCTGAAAAGCAGTTTACATCTTCAAGTGGCCTGTGTCTGCAGAGGGCAGGTGGTTGGTCATCCCTGAGGGAATGTTTGCTCCTGAAAGCCTCGGCTCGTCCCCACCCGCTCCTGCCTTTCAGCATATTGAACTTCCCTCCTGGGTTTTCCCATCCCTTTGCTAAGCCCCAGCTCCATCTGTTTGCTCTTCTTCCTCTGCACCTCTGCAACACTCCAGGCTCCAGTTTTCCAGCATTGGCCCCAGCGCTGACTGCAGGGTCCTGCTCCACGGGGACTGGCAGGGACAGCGTCCCATCTGCACAGGCTTGGGCTGGGTGTTGCTCCACCCCAGGGTCTGCCTCTGTCTTGGCCCATCCTTGTGCCCTGTGTCCTGCTGGGTGGTGGGAGGTGGCAAGGACCCGTGGGATCCCCGGTGCTGGAGGACACTGGTGGCCCAAGGAGACCTGAGCTGTCAGCTCAGGGCAGTGTGTAATCACCCATGTGGGGGACGAGCGGCCGAGGGGTGTGTGGGCATCGCACACCTCTGCCGGAGGAGAAGGAAGAAGAGAAGACAAGAAAGAGGAGGAGAAGGAGGCAAAGGAGGAGAAAGAAGAGGAGGAGGGGGCAGGGGATGTGTGAGAGGCCAGAGCCCACCTGTCAGGTGTGTCCCATCCCTCACCAGGTGCAGACCCTGGAGTCCCTGACTGAGACGGGGACGTGGTGGAGGCGGCTGCACGTGGGGTGTCTGGATATTCAAAGGGGGTGAAATGGAGACAATTTATAAATGTTCATGTGATAACTGAGGGCAGGGTTTAGTGGGATCCTGGGGAGGAATTCTTCCCTGTGAGGGTGGCGAGGCCCTGGTGCAGGTTGCCCAGAGAAGCTGTGGCTGCCCTGTTCCTGGAAGTATTCAAGGCTGGGTTGAAGGGGTGTAGGGCAACCTGGTCTGGTAGAAGGTGGCCCTGTCTGCATCAGGGGGTGGAACTGGATGGGCTTTTAAGATTCCTTCCCACCCAAACCATTCTGGGATGATGATGATGATGATGGTGATGATGGCAGAAGATGGAGAAAAAGGCCATGAGCAAGGACCAAGAGACCCAAACAAAAAGCAGGCTGGAGAAGGCCCATAGCACAGCCAGGCACAATTGTGTTGGGGTGGTGGGATGGCCCTGCATAGCCCACGTGGAGGTAATCCCCTCGGACAGGTCAGGGAAGCTCCTGCTGAGCAGAGCTGCGACCATAGATCTTTCAGAGACCCCTTGGAAGCCTTGGGGAGCACGCAGGTGGGTGTGCAGGCCAGGGGAGCATGCAGGGTGAGGGGAGCCTGGTGCTGTGACAGATATGGATTTTCTAAATGCTTTCCAAAAGCCCTCATAAAAGTTGTTTTCTAACAAACCCCTTCTCGAGGCAGAGGCGGTTGAGATGCACTCAAGGAATCCCGGAAGGGCACAAGAGGGAGGGGGAGAGGGCAGGGAGGTTTCTCCCACCCACACACCCCAGCACCCACTGCCGAGTCACAGAGGATTCCAGAGCCGGGAGGCATTTAGAAACTTCCCAGAGATCTCTCCTCCTCCCTCTCCTCCTTGCTGTGCTCTTCCTCCTTGTCTTCCTCCTCCTCCAACCCTTCCCACCAGCACCCAGAGAAGGGCAGAGGGTGAGAACCAGCCCACAGCTGCTCCCTGTGCCCCCCTGGCACTGGGGCATTGCTGCTCACCATGACTCTGGACCCAGTGGGACCGAGGGAGAAATCCACTGCAATCTTGGTTCTTTCAGCTGCTCACCTTTCTGTTCCTTCTCCTCTCCCAAATTCCACTTTCTCATGTAATCTGCCAGGGCCCATGATCCCGTTTTTTTATGTTTCTCAGCCATTCTGAAGTGATGCCCCAGCGAGCTCCACTGGCTCCCATGGTGCTGCCAGGGGCGGCCAGCCCTGTGTCCAGCCAGAGCCTTCCTGTGCCCCAGGTCACCCCATGCAAGCTGTTTCAGGGATGGGCACAACGGGAGGGGTGTTATCAGTCCCTGCCCAACAGGCATCTCCTGGGATGGCTGGACTGTCACCATGGTGGGGCCCTGGGCAGTTCCACCATCGCGCCAGCCCTCCCCAGAGTGGCCTGGAGCAGCCCGTACCGAGCATACGAGCAGGGTGACAGCAGCCGGCCTGTGGGCAGGGGGTGACCAGAGACGAGAGCCCACCACAGAGGGGCTGCAGCTGGCAGGCGCCCAGCAACCTCTTGGGACTGGTCACGTTCCACAGCTTCATTATTGACCTTGGAGTGATTAACGACGAAATTACCTCTGGAACGCAGCCGGAGGCAGGGCTGGCGCAGGGGTCTCCAGGCTGGCACAGGGGTTTTCCAGGCCGGGGGGGAACCCTCCCGGGCCCCGCGGGGCAGGCACGGCAGCCCTGGGGGCAGCACGGGCACGGGCAGCGGCACAACGCGGTGTCCCGGGACGGCCGCGTGGGATGCTGAGGGCCGGGAGCCGAGACTCGTATCAGGCGAGGGCCGGGCAGGGGGGCAAGTGCCCATCACCGCGGTGCCGGGCGGGCAGGGGCGGCGGCGGAGCGGGGCAGGACCGGGCAGCGGCAGTGCTCCGCTCCTGCCTGGTCCCCGCTCTCGGTCTCGGCCCCGCGCTCCCCCTCCGGATCCCAGCGCCCGCTCTCCCCCTCCCCAGCGCCGGCTCCGCTCCCCGCTCTGCCCACCGCGCTCCCCCCGCTCCCCGCCCGCCGCGGGGCCGGTCCCGCTGACGCGGGCGGGGCGGGGCGGAGCGGGCGGGAGGCGGTCGGGGGCGGCGGCGGAGCCCGGGGGACCCGCGGACGGACGCGGCTGTGGCCATGCAGCGGCTGCCCGGAGCCCCGCGCCGCTGACCGGCCCCGCCGCCGCCGCGATGAATTTCCCGGGCGGCGCCGGGCAGAGCCCCGGGCAGCAGCAGAGCCTGGCGGCGCCGGGCGGGCCGGTGCCGGTGCCCGTGCCCGGGCCCTCGGGGCCGCAGCCCGGCGGGCCGCCCCCGCCGCAGTTCGGGCTCTCCAACTCGGCCGCGATCCGCGCCGAAATCGGGCGGTTCGAGTCCGTGCACCCCAATATCTACGCCATCTACGACCTCATCGAGCGCGTGGAGGACCTGGCGCTGCAGAGCCAGATCCGCGAGCACGTCATCTCCATCGAGGGTGAGCACCGGCCGCCGGGCACCGAACGGGTCACCGGCACCGGGGCACCGAGCCGGGGCGCCTTTGTCCCCGCCGCCGCTGCACCTGCGCCCCGCTGCCGCCCGCGGGGCCCGGCGGAGCCCGGCCCGGCCCTGCCCGCGGGAGCGGGATCGCGCCGGGCCCTGCAGCGGCGGCGGGGCCGGGGGCGCGGGGGGCCGGGCGCGGCCTGCACCGGCCCGGGGCTGACGGGCGGGCGCTGCGCCCCCGCCGCCGGCAGCGGGGCCGGGCACGGCGGGGGCTGCGGGGGCCGGGCGGGCCGGGAGGGAGGGAGCGAAGGGGACACGCTCGTCGGCCTCCCCCGTGCCGGCCCCGGCCCCGGCCTCGGGCCCGCAGCGATGGTGGTCGCGGCCGGGCCTGCGCAGGACCCGGGACTCCGCCCGCGGCCTCTGCCGGGAGCGGCGGGCGGGGGCGGGCGCTGGTCCGGCATCGGGGCGGGGGGGGGTTTGTCCTCGGCGTCGGCGGGGACCGGGATCCGCCGGAACCCGTTAACATTAGGAATGCAGAAAACTGCAGCCCGGGTCCCGGGGTCCGGCAGCGAGGGGAGGGATGGGGCCGAGGAACTGCAGAGGAGCTGAGGAAATGCAATGGAGCCGAGGGGCTGGGATGGAATTGGGGGACTGGGATGGAGCCAGGGGCTGGGATGGAGCTGGGGCACCGCCGTGGGTGAGGGACCGCGGTGCAGCCGCCGATGGGCTGGGATGAAGGGGGCGATGGGATGGAGCTGGAGGCCGGGATGGGCGAGTGGCTGCGGTGGAGCCGGCGGGCTGCGGTGGAGCTGCGGGGAGGGGAAGGTTGATCGTGCTGTGCTGAGGCCCGCTGTGGGCCGGCGGGCTGCTGCAGCCCCCCTCTGCCCTCGGTGAGCCCAAACCTCCAGGTTTCTGCAGTAGGGAAGGCAGCAGGGCCGCGGATGCCTTTGGTCTGGGTGCGGAGCCCCGGTCCGGCTCGGTGCCGTTCCCCTGCCCTGGGTTTTGTTGTCCCTGCTTGGTCGCAGCGTGCTCAGCTCCGTTCCTGCTGCCTCATGCCAGGAATGTCACTGCCGGGCACACGAGGTGGTTTTGGGGAGTGATGGCCCCGCTGTAGGGTGCTGGCCACCACGGTGATGCTGCATGGGAGCAGCAGCCCGGCTGCTTCTCCAGAGGCCTGCATCCCACTTGGGTTCTTTTGGGTTTCTGTGGAAAGGAGGAAAGGAAGGTGGACTGTAAGAAGGTCTGAAGGGTTGCACGGGTTGAAGGAATGTAAATCCCAGAATTTGTTTTATTGGCCTCGTGGTGCAAGGACAAAGGACACTCAGCAGGGTTAAGACAGGGAGGATGTAAAACCCTGGGCTGATGCTGGAGGGGCTTTTCCACCTCTGTGGAGGTCTTCAGCTACAGAAAGCTGCTGGGTTGATGGAATCCAAGAAGAGGAAAGGGACTCAGGCTGGATGGAGATGGGTGGGAGTGCGAGGCTGGCACAGGCTCCGGCAATGGCTCAGTTTGATACACTGCGGTCCCACAGTCCAACCGGGGGAGTCACTGTGGGCTGCTGGGGGAGGACTGTGCTGTGCCCATTCCCCTGGGGCTCCCGCAGCTCTCCCTTGTTCGTGCCTCTGGTGACAGCTGTGCTGGGAGCCCCGAGGTCACTGGTGACATGATCTGATCTTGTGTGTGGTTCCTGCACGGTGGGACAGAGGAGCTGCCAGCTCAGACACGGCAGGGCTGTGCCTGAGGTGCCCCCAGGGTCACCTCTGTGGGCAGAGCGGTGTCCCTGCCCCGTGTCCCTCTGCAGGGGCGCTGGGCCACCCGGGGTGCTGTGTCCCTGCCCCGTGTCCCTCTGCTGGGCCACCCGGGGTGCTGTGTCCCTGCCCTGTGTCCCTCTGCAGGGGCGCTGGGCCACCCGGGGTGCTGTGTCCCTGCCCTGTGTCCCTCTGCAGGGGCGCTGGGCCACCCGGGGTGCTGTGTCCCTGCCCTGTGTCCCTCTGCAGGGCCGCTGGGCCACCCGGGGTGCTGTGTCCCTGCCCCGTGTCCCTCTGCTGGGCCACCCGGGGTGCTGTGTCCGTGCCCTGTGTCCCTCTGCAGGGGCACTGGGCCACCTGGGGTGCTGTGTCCCTGCCCTGTGTCCCTCTGCAGGGGCGCTGGGCCACCCGGGGTGCTGTGTCCCTGCCCTGTGTCCCTCTGCAGGGGCGCTGGGCCACCCGGGGTGCTGTGTCCCTGCCCTGTGTCCCTCTGCAGGGGTGCTGGGCCACCCGGGGTGCTGTGTCCCTGCCCCGTGTCCCTCTGCTGGGCCACCCGGGGTGCTGTGTCCCTGCCCCGTGTCCCTCTGCTGGGCCACCCGGGGTGCTGTGTCCCTGCCCCGTGTCCCTCTGCTGGGCCACCCGGGGTGCTGTGTCCCTGCCCCGTGTCCCTCTGCTGGGCCACCCGGGGTGCTGTGTCCCTGCCCCGTGTCCCTCTGCTGGGCCACCCGGGGTGCTGTGTCCCGTCCTGCGCCCCCGGCCACGGCAGTGGGTGCTGGGCACGGCGGTGGGAGGCGCGTCTCTTAGCAACTCCTCTGCTGCGTGGTTCCTCCTGTTGCTCAGGAAGGTGTGAACACACACACACACCGGCCTCTTGCGTGCTGCTGAGGTGCTCGGGGCTTCCCAAAGCACCCTGTGTCACCCAGAATGAGGGCTGAGGGGTTGCCCTGCACCTGGCTGGCCATGACACAGCTCACCTGGTGTCCACAGGGCTGTGGGATGGTGCCAGAGGCTGCATGTCCTCAGGGCCTTTTCCTGCTCGAGCCACAGCCCCATCTTGTCTCCTCTGAGCCTTCCCTGTGGATTTGTAGCAGGATCCCACAGATTTCCTTGTCCGGGCTGCATTTCCTTGATACCTGCCAGGCACTGGGATGAATCCTGATCGTGGTGAAACGAGCGCTGTGATGACACAGTTACCTGTGACCCGTTACCAGGTGTGTGTGAGTGAATTAACAGGGGTTAATTATGGGCTGGAAGAGCCTTGCTGGAGATGTTATCATTCCATGGAGTGCCTTGGTCTGGAGGGGAATTTCCTTCTAAACTGCAGGTTTGGGGCTTGATACAGAAATGTCTGGAAGAGGATTTTGTTTGTTGATGTTCCTGATCTGACGATCAGAGTTGGTGACTGGAACGGTGGTTCATGGTCTGAAAATCCATGATGGAATTTGCCAGTGAAACCCCAAATTCAATTTTCTAAGACTTGAGCACTGGGTCGTGCAAGGCTTGCTCACGTCCTCCTGCCAGATTCCTTTTCTGTAGGCAATTCCTTCATCTTTGAAGGGGAAAAGTCAAAGGCAGTCCTATACTGCACTGGGGCAGGGGGTCCAGGCTGCCCACCCTCTGCTGGGGGCCAGGGTTGCCAGTGTCCCTGTGGGGGTGTCACTGCAAGGGTGTCACTGCTGCAGCTGCGCCAGCAGAGGAGTCAGGCGTTGGCAGAGCTGTTCAGAACTGGGGGGTGGAGTGGCTGTTGGGGGGCTGCTGCAGCAGAGCCCTGCCAGCCCCCCAGGCTTGGGGAACAAGCCTTTCCTGAGAAGTTCAGAGCCCATGATGGGGTGAGAGCCAGATGCGCCTGCTCATGGGTTGGCATCAGTGGGAAGGAAGGGAACTGTGCTCTGTTTTGGTCTCCTCCTTGAGCTGGAGCTTTATTTGGAGGCGACGGGGGCAGAGGGGCTGAGGGGCGCTGGGGCTGGGAGGCACGGCAGGTTGGGCTGGTCGCCAGCATCAGCTGCATCGCAGGCAGGACCTGGAGTTTTTTGGTAGTTTCTAACCACCAAATTTGGACAGATTTTCAGGGGGCTTGCAAAAAGCGATTCCCTCATCCCAGGCTGCTTTCCTTGCCAAATTGTGGAGACTGCTGCAAGCTGCTGAGTTCTATAAAAGATTTCATATCTGCATAAAGCAAAACGGTACCAACCTGGGGCTGGTGCAGCCCTGCTCGCAGTAAATGTGGCCTCCAACATCGTGACTGTGGGACAGGCTACAGACAGAACCGTATTAATAGAGTTTGTAATTAGAGCAGTAATTGCACAGTGCTTAATTTCTTCCCTAGAAATGAACTGTGAGCAGTGATCTGAATGTGGGTTTGAGGAGGACGAGCGATGTCTCTGGTGGAGGGGGTTACCTGAGGGATATCCAGGACAGGCTGTGAGCAGCATGGGGCCACAGGAACCAGCATGGATCCATGGACAGATGGGAGAGACAGCACCAGCAAGATGGGATAACGAAAGAAGATCGTGATGTGGGACTGAAGAGATGGTTACACAGAGGTTTTCTGGGTGTGTAAAGAGGGAAAGGTAGAAGGGAGATAAGAAGAAGGTGAGATTCCCTCAACAGAGCTTTTGCCAGATGATGGAAATTTTCTTCTGACATTTGTAGTTGTGCACATGCCTTGCAGCCCACCTAAAGCTCAGCTCTCTGGGAAAGCTTGGAAAGGGTTTGAGCCGTGGTGAGGACTTGGTGTCCAGTGAGCAGGACCAGGAATCTCTCTGTAGTCAGCTTTACCTGGAGCACATGTTTTTTCCCTTCGTTGTCCTTCCTCACCTCTCCCACCTGCCTCTAAACCCATGTGGGTTCCTCTCTGCAGTTTAAGAAGCAGGGTTAGTTTGGGAAAGCTCTCCTCTACAATTCCCAGCTGCTGCTGCTCTGGCAGAGGCTTGGGATGAGAGAAGCCCTGCAGGATGTCTGTGGTGGCTGGGAGCAGCCGGGATGTCTGTGTCCTCCTCACCTGCTCTGCCGGGCAGGGGCTCCCCCACTGCTGGCTCCGTATCACCCCAGGGCCTGGTTGGTTTCTGTGAGGCCAGCAGGACCACTGGGTCACTTGGTGTAAATAGCCCATCCCAGGATTTTAGCCTTAAAAAATAAGGCCTCTGGCTAAGGCCTGTTGGAGGTACAGACCTGGGCCTCTGCCCCAGGAGTTTACTCCACCGTAATCTGTCTTGCCGTCAGTAATTGCTGTGACTTTTCCAGCTGGCATCTCCAATATCCTGGGTATTTCCTCCATTTCTCTCTTAGAAAGGACTACTTTGATACTGGGCATTTTCATGTTTAAAGCCACTTTTACCAGTTACTGAGGCCACTTTGCCATCTCTCACGAGTTGAATTGGCTGGACTTCATCATTCTGTTCAGCTCCAGCACAAGTCCTCCATGCTCCATCCTTTCCCAACGTCTTTTGAAAGTGGCTCCTGATGTGCTGATTCACGAAGCAAACTGAGGCAGGAGCTGCCAGTGGTGCAGGATCTTCTGGAGGAAGATGGGGACCCTCCTCATTGGAGCCCTCCAGTCCTGCCAGGCTCGGGGAGCCCCACACTGCCAGGCTGCACTCAGGGCTCACCATGTCTTCGCTCTGCTGAATCAGCCTCGAGTAAATTACACCCTTTGGGAAGGAGAGCGTTCTGCTTAGCCAGCTTTTTCCTGCTAATTCCATGACCTCTGCAGAAAACTGCCCTGTTTATGTATGCCTGTGAGTTCCCCAGGGCTGGGAAACCACAGGCCGTGGTGCTGGGGTGCCGTAGGGGGAGCTGCAAACTCCAAAGCCATCGGCACATCCCTGCTCCAGGGCCGGAGCTGGGCGTTCTGGGCAGCTGTGTGGCTCCTCCTTTGTTACCCCTGCATTCAGGGCAACGTTCCTCTGACACTGTGGTCTCCAGCTTTGCTGGAAGTTGAGTGCAAACGTGGTTAAAAGAGCACGACGTGAGAGGTTGGGCAAATCACAGAACCAGAGAATGGTTTGGGTTACAGACCATCTTGTTCCATCCCCTGCCATGAGCAGGCACACCTTCCACTAGACCAGGTTGGCCAAGCTCCATTCAATCTGGCCTTGAACACTTCCAGGGATGAGACAGCCACTGCTTCTCTGGGCAGCTTGTGCCAGGGCTTCACCACCCTCACAAGGAAAAGTGTCTTCCCAATATCGCATCCAACCCTGCCTTCTTGTCCATGGGAAGCCATTCCCCCTGGTCCTGTCACTCCAGTCCCTTATCCCAAGTCCCTCTCCAGCTCTCCTGGAGCCTCTTTAGGCACCGGAAGGAGCTCCAAGGTCTCCCTGGAGCCTTCTTTTCTCCAGGTGAACATCCCAGCCCAGCAGTGCAGAGAGGCTCCAGCTCCCGTTCCGATCATGCAACTCTGTGTTGTTTGGGTGAGGGGTGCTGTAGTCTCAGGGCCAATTCCCACGAGAGGCTCCCAAGGGCACTAGGAAGTGCTTCCTGGGCTGCTTTATCTGCTGGCAAGGATAGCCCTGGGTCCTCCACCACTGCGTGTGTCCTGGCCCGGCTGAGGTCATCTGCAGGGCTGGTGCTGCTCAGCGTCTCATGGTGCCAGTGCCTGGCATGAGCAGCACCAGCAAAAGGACCTGCCTGGAAGAGTCCTGGAGCCAGTTCTGATGTGATGGGAGACATTGGACCCCAGGAGTGATGAGCAAGAGCTAAAGCACAGCTGAAGAAGCCTTTAGCACTCTTGAAGAAACACATCCCTTGTTTTTACTGAGTTTTATATTGTGGCCCAAGTCATCGGGAAGCATCTTTGCCAGGCGCAGCTCTCACCTTGCCGAGCGTGCAGATGGACAATCCGGTCTTGGGAAGGAATCAGAAAAGGTCACTGCTTGATGCCCTGGTTGAAGGGAGTTGGGAGAGATGGTGAAACTAGCAGGAAGGCCGGAGGACGGTCCCAATGGCTGGGAACTGAGCAGGATGGAGTTGCAGGTGCTGTGCTGGGGAAGGTGAAGGTTCCTGGTGCGCTGGGGGCAAGAACTTGGTGCTGTGGCCAAAGAGGAAGATGTGGGGATGTGAAGGTACACGGGGAGGAACAGGAGTTGGAGGTGGGGTCAGGAGAGAACTGGGAGTCTCTGGCTGCGCTTTCAGCTCCCTTGATCCAAAACAAGCATGGTTGCTGCGGGCAGGGACAGTGCAGCTCTTCCCACTTGGCAGCTCCACCTACTCCTCCCTGTGATCAGGAGCTACTCTGGCAGGAGCCAGGCGTGTGTTGGGTTTGGTTCAGTCAGTTCTCAGCCGCTTGTGGTGTCACCACGTGAATGCGGGTGGTGAGACGGGGACACGCGTGGTCAGGTCTGGGGGAAGCAGAAAAGACCTGGATTGTGCTGATCTGAGCTGAGCAACAGCTGACGGCAAAGCTCCGTGTGCCAGGTCTCCTGACCATGACAGCAGCACCAGCAGAACCTGGGGAGGAGCTGGGAGCCTGGTGCCTGTTCCAGGGACATGCTCTGGGTGTTTGGCCAGACGTTGGCTGGTCTCGCTGTGCTCACTGTGTGTCGGTGTGATGTCAGTCCTGGGTGGCTCTCTGCCTTCCCAGCACAACCATGGTGGGAGGTCCCAACGTAACTCTTGTCCCAGCATAAACTCCAGATTTCTCAGGAGTTTCACAGCTTGGTTGCACAGTGCCTTTTCCAGTTTAGGGATGATGCTCTGCACTGACTGTTGCTCCAAGCAGCGATGTCCTGCTGCCCTCTGTCAGAGCGGGGACAGCAGTGACCTGTCCTCAGAGCTGCCCGTGCCCTGGCTGTGGGGTGACAGTGACCTGTCCTCAGAGCTGCCCGTGCCCTGGCTGTGGGGTGACAGTGTCCTGTCCTCAGAGCTGCCCGTGCCCTGGCTGTGGGGTGACAGTGTCCTGTCCTCAGAGCTGCCCCTGCCTTGGCTGTGGGATGATGGTGACCTGTCCTCAGAGCTGCCCTTGCCCTGGCTGTGGGGTGACGGTGTCCTGTCCTCAGAGCTGCCCTTGCCCTGGCTGTGGGGTGACAGTGTCCTGTCCTCAGAGCTGCCCCTGCCTTGGCTGTGGGGTGACAGTGTCCTGTCCTCAGAGCTGCCCGTGCCCTGGCTGTGGGGTGACGGTGACCTGTCCTCAGAGCTGCCCTTGCCCTGGCTGTGGGGTGACGGTGACCTGTCCTCAGAGCTGCCCGTGCCCTGGCTGTGGGGTGACAGTGACCTGTCCTCAGAGCTGCCCGTGCCCTGGCTGTGGGGTGACAGTGTCCTGTCCTCAGAGCTGCCCGTGCCCTGGCTGTGGGGTGACAGTGTCCTGTCCTCAGAGCTGCCCGTGCCCTGGCTGTGGGGTGACGGTGTCCTGTCCTCAGAGCTGCCTGTGCCTTGGCTGTGGGATGATGGTGACCTGTCCTCAGAGCTGCCCATGCCCTGGCTGTGGGGTGAGCCCTCGTGCATTCCTGCTGTGCTGGGCTGGAGCTGCCAGGCTCTGCCTGGGAGGACGGTGGGAGCAGTGTGAGTGGGGCCAGCTTTGCACAGTTGACTCCGAATCATGCAGCTGCTGTTCACTCTCAGGAGCTCTCCCAAAGCTCCTGACAGACCACGTCCACTTCATGCATAGACGCCTTCTAGTGCTGGGAGCTGCTGGGCTCTCACCTGCTCTGGAGTCTCACTTGGGGGGGATTGTAAGGTGTGGGTTGTCCAGGCTAGTTGTTCTGAGCTAGTGATGGGATTTTACTTAATTTGGGTGGCCAAATTTGATCTAAATGATGTCTGATCTGGTCCCCAGCTGTGTTTCCAGCTGGGCTGGCTGTCATGGGATGGTCCTACGCTGGGGAATACTGGGTGCTCTGGTGCCTGGGGCAGTGGGGTACAGCCTTGGGGCTAAAATCCCCTCGAAGCTGGCGTGGATGTGGGGGGAATAAGCAGCAGCCACATGGTCTGGAGGAGCAGCTGTGGGCTGAAGGGCTGGCACAGAAGCCTGGCTGCTGGGAATTGAGGGATGCAAGAGCTGCCCCAGCCTTTGATCAGAGCTTGGCAACTTGATGGGCATCTCAGCAGTACCATGATGCTCTTATCACATCCCTCCCGGTCAGGAGGAGGCCTTTTCTCCTTGTGACCCCACCTTCCTGCTTTGGCATTGGATTCCTTTTTAAAATTGTTCTCCAAGACTTCCTGCAAGTCGTTATCTCACCGTGCAGCAGCTGCAGGGATTGGGAATCCATGTCTGTTGTGTTCCCTGCTGGCAGTGCCCTTCATGGCAGAGTCACCTGTTATCTCACTCCTGCTGCCTCCTGCAGCTCTGGGCAGCACTGGGAGCAGAGATCCCGTGGGTGCCTATTCAGGTGGATTTCCTGAAGTGGTGTAGTGAGTGCAAGAAATCTTCTGAGGCAGGAAAGGTAAAAATTAAGATAAATGTGGCTGCTTCCCTACTGGAAGGAGGTTTGTGTGATTAAGACCTATTGCATGCCTGCTCGCCTCTGCTGCCTCAGTGACTTTCAGACCTGCTGTCCAATTACAACCAAACCCTGCTGCTTCTGAATTCCCACAAATCCTAAGGAAACAGATTCCCAGACAGAGCAGAGCACCCCAGCTTGAGGCATGCAGAGCGAAAGGCAAGTTTGCATCTCTCCAGGGTGTCTGGGTGCAGTGGGACAGCATCCTCACTCTGTAAGCCCTGGCTGTGAGTCACTGGGGAATTCCTGCCCGGGGTCATGTGTGACTTCTGGTTCTGGCCATGTGATCTACATGGTGAAATCCACTCCAGCCTCGGGGCTCTGTGCCACGCTCCCAGCTGCTGCATCTGGAGTCCCATGTGATCCTGAGTTCCTGGGGTGACCGCAGGTTGCCGTGGTGGCCAGCACGGGCTGTTGGCCCCGGCTCCCACACTGGCTCTGGCCTGCTGCCTCCTGCTCTGGGGTTTGGGCAGCTTTGGCTATTGACCCCAGCAGTGACTCCTGGGGCAGGGAAAAGGGGTCTGCCCTTCACAGAGGGACTTTGAACACGGGACTCCAGTGACAGGACAAGGGGGAATTCGGGTTCCCATGCACAGAGGGCAGGGTTAGGTGGGATATTGGGCAGAAATTCTTCCCTGGGGCAGTGGTGAGGCCCTGGCACGGGTTGCTTAAAACAGCTTTGGCTGCCCCATCCCTGGAGGTGTTCAAGGCTAGGTTGGACGGGGCTTGGAGCAAGCTGGGGTAGTGGAAGGTGCCCCTGCCCATGGCGAGGGCTGGCATTGGATGGGCTTTAAGGTCGTTTTCCACTCAAAGCATTTGGTGTTTCTGTGATCAGCCTCTGGTGAGTGCTGTCTGTCCCCAGTGTGTGAGGATGGAGCAGGGCCGGAGGAGCACACGTCCCTGCAGGGTGCCACGCTGGGGGGTGGCCACGGCCAGGGCTGTTCCTGCTGGGAGGTGAGTGCTGCAGGACTGGTGACACTGTGGCACCTTTGCTCGGGAACAGTTCGGTGGGGGAAGCTGCTCCTGGTCCTGGATTTTCACTGCAGTCAGTCCCCCTTGGAGCCTCACCTGGTCCAGTCCTGTGTGTGGGAGCGCAGGACAGGGCCGGCTTTGCTGTGGAGGGCTTGCAGTTGATTTAAAAGTGAGAGGCAGGTGCTGATGAGCACGTGGCAGCGGCTGTGTCAGGACAAGGACCTCCCAGGTCAGCCGCCTCACCTGGGTTATTTTGGGTGCTCCCGGTGGGCACAGCGCTTGGGGCGGCTTCCAGGAGCTCTTTGGAGGAGGAGAATAAAGCGATTTCAGGTGGTTTACATAGAGCTTTTCTTTCCAACATGAAGCACAAACAGGAGGAAGCAGGGAGGTGTTTGCTGTAATTCTGGGAAGTGGAGCTTCTGGCAGGGTTTGGGAGGGAGTCGGGAGGAAGGATGGTTGTTATGGAATGAGGCATTTGGGAGGGGGAAGACACGCAGCCCGCGGTTGATGTGACAGAAGAGGAGGGCCCGGAGGGGGATTCAGAGGGAGTGTTCTCCTGCTGAAGAGAGAGGTTAGGGAAACAATTCCAGCAGCAGCAGCAGCGCTGTGGCTGAGTAGAGATGAGGCAGGATTTTATGGGTTACAGGTACCTTTGGGGAAAAGGAGCAATAGTGGCCGATGCAGAGTGGATGCTGGGGTGCCTTTGGCTGCGTGGGGACAAGGAGGTTTCAGGTTGTGTAGCTGCGCAGGAGTTAGGGATGGCCAGGATGAGAAGTGAGCAGAGGGAAAGGAGAATCTGTGAACTCTTACTGCCTGAGTCATGTCCTCAAGTCCCAGACTGGGTCTGAGTGACGTCCCTAGTCCCTGTGCAGCAAGGGCTTGGGGGACAAAGCTGGGATTAGCAGCAGCTCTCTTTAATCATGTGGACCTTGGGATTGTGGGTGCACGCTTGAAATGCTGGAGGGGAAAAGAAGCTGAGACTTCGTTTTGGACAGGAGACAGTCCAGGAATAGAAAAGCAGAACTATGAATCATCACACAGAGCTGAGGGATGGCGTTAAATTAAAGGCTGGCTGGAGGAAGCGTGGAAGGAGAAGGGAAGGTGCTATGGGCAGAGCCATGTGAGACACCCGAAAAACAGCAACACTGGAGGTGGAGAGTGAGGATGGTCTGTCTGAGGCTGCTGAAAGAAGCTGTAGAGAACTAGGAGGAGAACAAAGGATGAAAGAATTGCTGTGATCAACGAGGACAAGGCGCTGTGGCCAGTTTGGTTCCTGAGAGAGGGGCTGCAGGGTCCAGAAGAGCCCAGAATCTGCAGGTGAGGCAGGAAGAGGCTTGTGCAGTCCCCTGGTGAGACAGAAAAGGGCAGTGGGAGATCCTGAGGTGGGGATGCCTGCCCTCCTGGGAAATGAAGACGTGTCAGTGACATCAGACACCTTCCCAGGGGACTGGGGAGAATTCAGAGAGAGGTGGGTTTGGTGGATGGACTGTTGGACAGGTGAGGAATTGCATCGATGGCCACATCCAAAGGGGTTTGGTCAGTGGCCAAAAGGAAACCAGTAATGAGTGCTGTCCACCCCGGGGCCGTGCTGGGACCAGTACTGGTTAATATCTTTATTCACGACACAGACAGTGACACTGAGTGCACCCTCAGTGTGTTTGCAGGTGACACCAAGCCGAGGGGGGCAGGTGAGAGGCTGGAGGGCAGGGATGGCATCCAGAGGGACGCTGACAGAGGGGTGGGCCCACGGGATCCAGCACAGCAAGGCCAAGGGCAAGGTCCTGCACCTGGTTCTGGCCCATCAGCTGTACCAGTACAGGCTGGGGGGCCTTCCACGAGGCCAGGGTGCTCCAAGCCCCATCCAGCCTTGCCTTGGGCACTTCCAGGGGTGGAGCAGCCACAGCTTCTCTGGGCACTCTGTGCCAGGGCCTCACCACCCTCACAGGGAAGAATTTAATCCCAATATCTAATCTAAATGTCCTCTTTTAGTTTAAAAATATCACCCCTTGGTCTGTCACCGTCTACCCATGTAAAACATCTGAAATTGCATTTTTTACTGGAAGTTTTGGTGAGTTCTTTGGGCTCTGCCTGTGCTGGCCTCCTCTTTGCTCTCAGTCGTGGGAATTTACACAAAGAGGCTCCTCACAAACCTCCCCTGTCCTCAGCATCATTCCTCCGTGTCTTCTCTGAGGAAGAGAGCAGTGGAGCAGCCCAAGCTTGCCTGTGTCCTCATGTTGGTCCCTGATGTGCCTGGGATTTGCCTCTAGTTTTTGCTGTTTGTGGCTGGTCACCTCTCGCCCCTTGTGAGGCTACTCTGGGCTCAGACTCGGGTGCTGCTGCCACTCCTTTATATTTATCCGTGTAAATCTGACCTCATTTCCAGTTTCTCTGTGCATGCTTTCCCGTGCCAATCCCGGTGTGGAGCTTGGGTGAGCCGAGTTGGTCTCCTACCACACTGGTTTCCTCTGCCCTGGGATGATTTCTGTGTGTGCCATCGCTGCTGCTTCAGGGGCCCAGCAGCTTTTTGTAACCTTTTTTTGTTTTCTCTTTTTCTTTTTTCCTTGTGCATTTGCTTTCAGTAAGATCTTGCCTATGGAGTTTGGTAATCATAGAATTCCAGAGTGGTTTGGGTTGAAAGGGACCTTAAAGCTCATCCGGTTCCAGCCCCTGCCCTGGGCAAGGACACCGTCCACTGGACAGTCTTTGCTGCTCTGCCTCCTCGGGTCAGCTGAGGGGTGCTCTGGTAGACTGCAAGACCTGGAAATTGAGTTGGAGAGAGTCTTAAGAGAAAATCGAGGACAAAATGACACATGGCCTGGTACAAGTGAGAAATGGGCATGGGAGGAGCTGCCCAGCCCCTTTGCAGGGCTGGGAGTGGGTTTTTGGGGAGGGGATTGCACCAGGTGTTCGGGGAGCTCTGGTGGTGAGAGGTGAGTGGGGAGACCAAGATATTCCCCTTGGAGGAGGAAATGCCTGAATGTGTGTTGGGCTTAGTTGGTTTGCAGGCTCTGTGGGCTTTGTGGGCTTTGATTTTCCATCACAAAACTACAAACTTTGATGCTTGAGTGTCTATTCCGTTACTGGCCGTGTATCATGAACTTATAAATGACACCATCATCCCCCTGTTCAGGTTAACAGCATTGCCATTCAGGAGGATTGGGAAGTACTTTTTCAGGCTGGAAAGGTCTTGGATCCCCATTCCTAGAGGTCTTCACACCCTCCCGGAGCAACAATTGAAGGGAGCCCAACCACTGCTTCTTCAGTTGCTTGTTCCAGTCATTAATTCTTCCAGCTGCTGATAGTTCCCATTTAATTCTCAATTTACATTCATCTGTTTTAAAGTTCATTTTCTCACTTGTTTCCTTAGATTGGACTAAATAAAACTTTGTTACCTGAACGTTATTCTCTGAGAAGTTTACTGTTACTTCATCATCAATTTTCTCTTGATGTTCTTTTTGGGAAGTAAATCGCATAATGCTCATTAAAAGTCTCTTCATGAGTTCATTTTGTGTGGTCTTCAAAGGATTTTTATGGCTCTTCCTTACCCAGTGTTCTTAAAATGAAAATCATCAGATTAGAGGCAGTGTGCTCCCACTTGGCCCAGCCACAGCTCCATGAACTGTAAATCCAGTTCCTTTTTCTGCTGGCTGCTCTTTTTTATGGAATCCCAGAGTGGTTTGGGTTGGGAGGAACCTTAAAGGTCATCTGTGGTCTGTGTGCGTTAGAGCTCTGTTGTCCAGCGAGTCCATCTGCCGCTTCCTGACGGTGGATGATGTGAATCCACACTGATGATTCCTGTCATTTCTCCTGTGTTGGAAACAGCCCCACAAGGATGCGATCTGTGGTTTTGGGCGGGGGAATCTGACTGTCCTGGCATTCCTGGCATTTGCCATTTCACCCCTCTTAGAGCTGGCACAGCAAAAGTGTTTTCCCACTTGTCTGAAGCTTCCCAACATCACCGGTAAGGCTCCTGGTGTCACTGGAATCCTCTTACCTGTTGACATGGATCTCTGGCTCTTCTGAGCCTGGTCCGTCTGTGGTTATTGTAAATGACTTTGCACAGTGATGGTTTGTAGAGGGAATGTTGTATGGGAATGGGTTATGTGATCATGGAAACGTGGGCAGAGTTTTTTGTGTCATGGAACCATGGATCACTTTGGGCTGCGAGGTTGTCCAGTCAAACCCTGTGTCAGCAACACCTGAACCACCTGGAGGAGTGCTTCCAGCTGTAAAATGAATTGTTGTTCAAAAACATCCAGTTCCATTGACTCCATCCTCTTTCCCAGGGACTGGTGTCATTGGGACAGCAGGGGAGGTCGGGGGGTCCCTTCCCGTAGGCACTGGTGTCAGCAGGGGCTGCTGGGGGGGTATGAGATCACTTTGCTCTGTTCCAGCCACTCCTGAATATCTCTGTTATTTCAATATTTATTAAAAATTACCATGAGCAGGAGCGTGAGCTCACTCTTCCTCGCTCTTCCTCGCACCATTGTATTCAGGTTGTTTGTGCCTTTAAATAAAAGTTACGTTTTTTTAATGACATTTTAAAAATTGTTTCTGCTAATGGTTTTGCCATTCCACATTTGTCTGTGTTTGCCCTTCCTGAGTGTTTGTGTCGGGGCCTCTGGTGCTGTCTGTGTGAGGCCCAGCAGACCCCTGCCCCTGACCTGCTCTGGGGGCGAGCCGTGCCTCCCTGTGCGGGTCCGTGCTCCACACGGCCGCTTCCTGCTGCTCTCAGCATTGTTAGAGGCTCGTTTTCCTGAAGGCTTCAGCTTCCTACACCATTTCTGATGCTTCCTGCGTTCACGATCCTATTGACATCTGTTTCCTCCTCTTTCTTCCTACTCCTTACCCGTTCTTGGGCAGTTTGGATGTCACGTGCCGCCAGGAGAGTTCAGGAGTTTTAGCCAAATTGTTGTCCTGGTGTTGTTGTGAAGTGTTCGCATTTGAGCTGTCTGATCAATTATTATGGAAGTGCAAAAATGCAAACCACAGCAAAAGCCCCAAAGTGGGGCTTAGAATCCTGGAATGGTTTGGGTTGGAAGGGACCTTACATCCCCTTCCATTCTACCCCCTTGCCTTGGTCAGGGACATTTTCCACTAGACCAGGTTGCTCCAAGCCACGTCCAGCCTGGTCTTGGACACTTCCAGGGATGGTTCAGCCACAGCTGCTTTGGGAAAACGCAGGTTGCCCTGCTTTCCTCTCCAGGTGCCGGGTCCTGCTGCTGCTCCCCCCTTGTATCCGGCTCCTGCCGTGCCCGTGGCTGTGGCTGGTGGGCTCCTCAGAGCACTGGCCCTAGTGCAGCGTCTCTTCCTCTCCTTGAGCTAGTTCTGCTGGTCCCAGAGTGCAGCAGCGCTGCCGGATTTAGGTGGCACAGTAAAATAAGTGCAGTTACTGAGAATTTGGGTTACTTTATTACTGAAGTAGGCGCTAAGCAGATTTCTCCAGGTGAGGAGGGTGCAGTGGTCAGAGGGGCAGGGCAGGTCCAGTCCCCTCAGCCCCCCTGCACCGAATGACATGTCCCTGTGCCCTGGCCATGTGCGTGCAGCACTCAGGGACATGGTGGTGGCCTTGACAGTGCTGGGAAAGCACTTCGCCTTGATGGTCTCTGAGGGTTTTTCCGACCTTAATGACCGTGTGATTCCTTGACAAGCTGTGCTTCTGGCACAGCCCGGCCGTTGGGCTGCCCCATTGCCCAGGCTGTTGAGTGGGTGGGCACGGGCTGAGCCCTAGGCTGGGCATCAGAGCCAGCAGGGCAGGGGCAGCTGTGGCCAGGCTGAGGGCTCACCTGAGTGCTGGGGGCCCCCGCAGCACGGCCACCAGCGTGTCTGGGGACAGGCACGGCGCCTGCTCAGGGTCCTTGGGTCACCACTGGAGGACTGGGAGACCCCTGGCCGTGCTGCCGGCAGGTCTGTGCTCTGCCCGGTGCCAGGGAGCTCGGGGAGCCGTGGCACAGCAGGCTGTGAGCTGCAGCTGGAGCTGCCGTGGCTGCATTGCTGTGTCCTGGCTGAGTCACCGGCCACCACGCCGTGACTCAGCCTCTGCTGGCCCCGCACCTGAGTCACTGCTGCCAGGGCCGGCATGCGCAGGCTGCAGGCAGCTTTGGGGAGGACGCGGTGAGGAGGACAGTTGGAGCTGTGCCACGGGGGTCCCAGCATGAGCATGGGAGGAGCCCGGCTCCTTGTGGTCTTGCCGGGGGTCCTGCAGAGTGTCCCCCGCACAGCAGCTCCCCAGTGCCCTGTGTGACATGGAACAGCAGCAGGGCTCCCTGCGTGACAGGAGGAGCTCGGGTGGGTGACTGCAGGGTTCAGGGTGCTCAGGGCTCAGGATGGATCAGAGGTGGCAGTGGCTCTTCCCTGCTGGTACCTGTCTGCACAGGCAGTCTGGGCAGGCAGGTGTGTGCAGCTGTGCCCCGGGACATTCTCTCCAGAGGCTGGAGGAGAGTCTGGCCTGGAGCACACCCTGCTTTCATAGGAGATCAGCTGTAGAAGCAGTTTCAGCCCTGGAACCTTGCCAGTCTGAGGGTGGAGATGGCTCCATGTGAGCTCCTGCTGGAGTGGGCACTTGCTGTGTCTCCGACTCCCGTGTAGAAGGTGACATCCTTCCGGCTGCCACAGGTCTGGGCTCTCAGAGCCAGGTTGGAATTTTCTGTGGGTGGGAAGTTGCTTTCCTTGAGGTTGGACATCAGTGTCCAGACGTGCAGGAAGGGCTTTAGGAGTGTGTCTGTAATCATGGCAGGAGTGTGGTGTGTGGCCAGGTGTCCAGGCATGGGCAGGCCAGTGGAATGCACGTGCCATGGAAAACTCCTTTCCATTGGCCCATTGCCCACTATGTGACTGCTGATCTGTGTGGTGGTACATGATCAGAGCTGGGCTGAGCAATTTCAGTCCTTGGATTGGGTGTAACAGCCAGGGGAGGTCTGGGCCCATCAGCTGATGGTCCTGCTGACCACAGCCAGGGGCCAAGGCATGGAGCACACCAAGGGGATTTTGGGCAGTGACCTCTCAAAGTGGACCCCTGTCTGCACAGAAGGCAGAGGGGCAGCTCTTCTCTCCTCTTCTGTTAGCTGAGGCCTTCCTGGGCACCGGGAGCTCCCCGTATGTACCTCAACAGCTTTGCCAATGCTCCCAGGGTTGCAGTTTACATTGTGGTGTTCTGCAAACCCAAGATATGAGTCTGGGGAGCTCCACGGTGCTGCCAGGGCCTTCCCAGCTTTGCTTTCAGGAAAGGCTGGTGGCTGCACGGTGGAGTGATGGGAGTGGGATGGAGCACAGGATACCCTGTGCCCGTGATGGTAATTCGCACCTTGGCTCCACGCTGTCCTGGGCTGACCAGAGCCACCTGGTGCTTCGCTGTGTCAGGGGAAGGGCCTACGCTGGGAGGCACTGGGCCAGTGCTCCCTGTGGTGCCTGGAGCCATCCTGTGACTCCCTGAGTGACTCATGAGCTCAGAAAGCCTTTTCCTGCTGCTGAGGCACTGGGGAAGCCTTGGTCAGCAGGATCACTGTGTGTGCTCCAGGACCAGCTGCTGATGGACAAGTCGGCGCTGGACTGAGCCCCTGTGGGTCCTGAGCTTTCCTCCCCTGATGCGCTGACACGGGAGGCTCTCTGGAAACCCAGCTGGCTGGGGAAGGAAGCAGGAGCAAACACCTGAGCGTGGTGCTGGGGCCAGATGCAGGGCAGTGGTGTGGGCAAGCACCATCTCCTCTCCTGGCACTGGGGACGGGAGCATGACGGGTTTAACAGTTAAATTCCCAGTGTTGGTAATTGTCGTTCCCTCGAAGACTCTAATTCTGCCGTTTCCATGGAAATAGAATGATCTTGTGATTAAGATGTGAGGCTGAGGTGGCAGCTCTCTGGTCCTTCAGAGCTGCAGGCCCTAGTTTGCTCCCACGATTGTGTCTCTCTGTGAGGGGAGGCACACACCTGTCCTTACATGGCAGTCTGGGCTCCTGCCTTCAGAGAGGTGTCTAGAAGCCCTGCCTTGGCCCAAGGATCCTGCCAGAACCTCCTCAGGTGCATCGAGCAACGTATTGCTCGTTCTGTGTCGACTGAGTGGGTTGTCCTCTATGGAAACTGTGGGATCCAGAAGTGGGGGAGTTGGCTAATACGGTGTCAGGGATGGAGGTGACATCACCTGAGTCTGCTCCCCCAGGCTCCTCGTCATCGGTCTCAGGCTGCAGTAGGAGTGATAAGTAGGTTGGGTGACTTGGGCACTAGAAGTGCTGATTTCTCTCCATGCTGTGGGAGAGCCGAGGGTGCTGGATCAGATCCGGAACTGGAAACCACAGATGGCTGGAGTTCATCTTGAGAGGAGGAGGAGGAAGGGTTGTGATGGGACCCACTTTAATTTTGGCACCCTCCTGCACAGCGTGGTGGTGCCGAGGGGACATGGGGCGGGTGAGGCTCAGCAGGGCCTCTCCCTGCAGAGCTGCCCAGGGAAACTGGGCTCTGTGGAACAGATCTGTCCTCGGGGGGCTGGGGCACTGGGATGTGCAGCCCTCCTCTCCCAGGTCCCCAGGCTCTCTTACCTGGCTGAGTGGCCTTGGCATTTCTCCTGCTTCCCTGTCTCAGGTAATGCCTGGGAGGAAAATCCCGCAGTCACCACGGTCATAGAACCCAGAACCTTAAAGCTCATCTAGTCCCACCCCCTGCCATGAACAGGGACACCTTCCACTAGACTTCCACCAAGCCTCGTCCAGCCTGGCCTTGAATACTTCCAGGGGTGGGGTTGCCACAGCTTCTCCGGGAAGTGTTTTCACAGAGTTGTAGAGAATAACCCCAAGATTTCATCTGAGAAATGCTGGGACTGGGGATGCAGGAAACATTTGCTGGGCCCCAAGCGAAGCTCACTGTGGCGTGGCAGATCAAAGTCTAGAGTGCTGGGCTCCAGCCTGGAGCTGGGAGGTTGATCAGCTCTTCAATCCCTCGCTCAAAGCTGGAAAAATGTACAGCTTTGGCCAAGCTGCCGTGTTTTTCCCCAGCCTGCTTTTGGGAAGTGTCTGAATTGCTTTTGCTGAAACTTCTATAAATACCATCCCGCTGCAGTGTGAGCGAGCATGGAAAATGTCAGTGGGAATGTGGGTTTGGCAGGGCTGGGCCTCTCCACCGCGGGGACGGTGTGACAGCCCCAACCGCGGCGCTGCCGGCGGCTCGGCGTGTGCCCACGGAGGCACGGGCCCCTCCTTGTGCCGCTGCCAGGGGGGCTCCAGGGGCTCCTCTGCCCCCTGCCCAGCCCCGCTCTGCTCTGGCCCGTGCCTTTCCTGCTCCCAGGAAGCCGTTCCCGAGCCCAGAGCTGTGTCTCATGTTTCTGGAGCCTCGCGTGGAGCTTTTGTCCTTGGATTTGGCCAATCGTCCTCTGGGCGCGTGTTCGCTGGGTGCCGCCGCAGCCCTGATGAGACATTTCACAGCGATGCTTTATGTGAAAAAAATCTCCTGTTTTGGACCTGCTTAATTGGATGTGATGTCCCCAAGTTGCTGCTTTGGAAGAAACAGTGAACAAATTGTTCCCTAGTGGCCTCCTCCTTTCTTCTCCCGGCATGGGAAACTTCATTTCCCCTCTGCCATCTTCCTTTCCAGGCTCCCTCCCTGTTCAGTAGCTGTTCTATCTTGTCAGTCATCTCCTGCTCCTCTTAGTGTCTGGTGAGGACTGTGGGTCAGGACGAGAGCGTTGGGGTATTCCCTCTCTTGTTCTCCATTCTTTACCTGGTAATGGTTGGCACCCTCTTTGCTGTTTGGTTGCTGCTGAGTAAGTGAACTGATGTTCACAGAATCCTGGAATGGTTTGGGTTTGGAGGGACCTTAAAGCCCATCCAGTTCCACCCCCCTTCCACTAGACCAGGTTGCTCCAAGCCCTGTCCAACCTGGCCTTGAACACTTCCAGCAATGAGGTAGCCACAGCTGCTCTGGGAAATGTTTTCACAGAGTTGCTGAGAATAACCCCAGGATTTCATCCAAGTGGTGAGAACTTGCAGCTTATTTTTGCAGATGTAAAATCAGAATTTTGTTTATTTCTGATGATTCCACTTCTCATCGGTCACCTGCTGTTCTGGCAGCTGGACACTCGGGATTTAAGGGTCCTTTTGCCACTCTTTCTCTTTGTTTCTGCCACCTTGAGTAATGCCTTGAGCTTCTGGGGTTTCCTTTCTTTGTTTTGTTCTCCCTGTGCCTGTCACACAGCCCATGCGTTTTCTGTACCTTCCTCCCCTGAAGTTCCAGGGCTGCAGACCGTGGCTGCCCTGCCTGTGAGAGCTGTGTGACCCGGCTGGCGGGCAGAGAGCTCCCCTGGAGTCCGAGCCTTGGTCTGAGCACCTTTGGATCTCTCCCTTCTCCCAGGCTCTCCCCAGCCAGCTGCCCGTTCCCTGTGTGTCTGCAGCCAGGGCAGGTTTCCTGTTTGCCGACCCTCCAGCAGCACAGCACGGCAGAGCCTTGCAGCCACCTCCCTGAAAGCAGAGTTCTCCCAGGGAGGGATGCCGTGGACCTGGGGAACAGCCCACCATGGTCCTGGGGTGCACACCATGGTTCTGGGGTGCACACTGTGGTCCTGGGGAACACACCATGGTCCTGGGGGACAGCACACCATGGTCCTGGGGTGCACACCGTGGTCCTGGGGAACATACCATGGTCCTGGGGGACAGCACACCATGGTCCTGGGGTGCACACCATGGTTCTGGGGTGCACACCGTGGTCCTGGGGAACACACCATGGTCCTGGGGGACAGCACACCATGGTCCTGGGGAGCACACCATGGTCCTGGGGTGCACACCATGGTCCTGGGGTGCACACCGTGGTCATGGGGGCCTGCCATGCTCCCTGGTAGCCCTCCTGCAGTAGTGGCTGCACTTGCTCCCTGGCAGCAAGTGTCTGGCCTTGGTGTCTCAGTGCTGTTCATTCCCACCTTCTCCCCTGCACAGCACAGAACCAGCTGCATCTCAAGAGCCTGGTGGAGGTGTGAACCCCACAGCCTTGCCCGGCACTTGCTGCAGGCAGTGCACAGGTGCCCCAGTTGTGCTGTGGATTTTGAGGTGAGCAGCAGCATGCAGGGAATGCTGGAATTACTGGGACCGGTGGCACGGTGTTACCAGTGGTACCGGTCTGGTGCCAGCCCTGGGCATTCCCAGCAGCGTTTCATCTCCACCAAGGTCATCTCATGGGAGCCATGCCAGCCTTTCCTCAGTACTGGATGGCCTGTGCACGGGGAAGGATGTTCCCTGTCCCTCACAGCCCCCATAATGCCCCGCAAATCTGGAGCAGTGATGCTGTTCCTGGGAAAGGTGTTGGGGTAATACTCACCTGTTGGCATTTGGTTTTGGAGGTTGGTGTCACTAAAACCAAAAAACCAATAAGATGACGTGCCGCAGGACTTGGGAGAGAGAACACAAATTTCAAATGCAGTAATTCCAGAGAATGTCGTGTTTGTGCCCAAATCACAGAAAGCCCTGTTAATGAGGGAGACTGTGCCAGCAGCCAGCCTGGCACATGGGGCGGGTGTCGCATCCCAACAGCAGGACTGGCACAGAATCGATCCTAAACGGGGGAAGAGTTGGTGTTATGGAGCACAGACCAAGAGTGGGAGTGAGCAAAAGAGGTGGGACATGAGTGGCCATTGGCATCCAGCAGGTCAGTGCCTATGGGGAATTGTGAGGTTTATTGGGAACAGGGGTGTTTTTAGCTGTGGTGTTTGTCTGTACTGTCTGAAACATGGGGTGTGGGGAGCTGTGCAGCGTAAGCATTTCCCTTGCTGCTTGGAGAAGTGGAATCCTTTCCCTGGAATGATTGTTCGGTGCTGAACAGCAGCTGCCAAAGCCAGGTGTTTTCAGATTCCCACCTTTGGGCAGCCGGCACCCAGAGCTGGCTGCAGAGCTCCCTGCGAGCTGGCTGTGAGAAGATGAGCAAGGTTGGAGTGGGCTGATGCTATGCCAGCCTTCAGCAGGATTCGTGGATGACTCAGGTATTTAGGATACAGTTAGGTTGATACTGATCCTTGAGAGAGCAGCGGAGTGCCTGACATAATCCGAATTATTGGAGAATTAAAGGAGGGAAGTGGGTGCTCAGTGACGTAGTTTGATGGGATCTACTTTCCATGACATTGAGAACAGCTCCCGAGCACTGGGATTAGTGAAAGGTGTTAGTGATTAAATAATACCTTGAGGCTTCTTCCTGGTATTTGGGTTAGTCCAGAGTGACCTCAGGAGGAAAGTGGAAGAGTTAATGGTCAACATGAGATGTGTGGAGTAAGAACTGGGACCCTCAGTGTGTTGCTGTGAGCACAAACTGGGCTGGGGCAGGTTTGGAGGCATTCCTGGGGATCCATCCTCTCCTGTGAGTGTTTAGTGTCTGTACTGGGTCCTGGAAAAATCATCAAGAATGGTTCTCCCTGCCAAATCCGAGGTGGCGTGAGGCACTCAAAGCCATCCCCTTCTGCCCCGACCACATGGGAAGTTGGTTTTGGTGCCAGGGGATTTGTGGTCTCTCTCTCTCTGTGGTCACATCAGGCAGGGGCCCCACTGTGACTCGGGCAGCCGGGACCCCTCAGACCCTGCTGGGCCTTGGCACTGGCGGGGAGACACGGGGTGAGGGCTGCCGAGGCCGAGGGTGACGCAGGGACTGGTCCCTCCTGGGGCCCCGGGGTGAGACGCGGCTCCATTCCCCTTTGGGAGGATGGGCCTGTGCGGGCTGAGGTGTCTGTGGCTGCAGCAGGGAAGCCTTGGGGCACGGTGGGAACAGGGAACCAGGTGCCCGACCTGCACCTTCCGTCCCACCTTCCGCCTGCGGCTTGTGGCTTTCAGTTTCTGGGCTTTTCTGCTCTCTGTGGTTGGTGGTTGGCCTCCGTGCAGAGGCCTCAGGGAGGAACCTGAAACACCCGAACCCTGAGTTAGACAGAGGTCGGCTCTTTGGGCCACGGGGGTCTGTGAAGGTGAGCACTGAGGGAGGTGGCTGGCGTGGGGAGGCCGCTTCCAGCAGGGGCTGCTCCAGGGGTCAGAGCTGGGACCCTCGTGCCAAAGTGAGAGCAGGAGACATCAAACCCTGGGCCAGCCTGGACCAGGGTCTTTGGCTCAACATCCCTCAGGGTGGGGCTGCCTCCAGCTCTCTCCAGGACCTGGGGGCAGCACCAGAGGCATGCGTGGGTTCATGGAAATGGATAGTCTTACCTGCAGTGTTTGTGTGACAGTGACAGTGCCAGGTGACATCTACTTCTTTACCATCCCAAGGGTGGTATCTCCTTCCCTAAGTCCATTGCTTGTGAGCATCCAAGTTCCACATGGGGTCTGGGGCCTGTCCCCCGTGGGGGAGCTGGAGAAGGTTGTTGAAGGCTGGAGCACTGCAGTGCCCCTGCTCCAGGTGGGATTCACAGGTGTTACCAACACTGTTCTCACAACTGGCTCTTGTTGTTTGCGGCAAAACGATCTCTGCCTGATGCTGTTAGTCACCGTGCTCGCCTCGGAGGATGACGAGGTGGGAGCAGCAGTAACACGGCGTTTGTTGGGGTGCTCAGGCCCACGTGAGCATCCTGTGTTGTTGTCAGCCTCAGTAGTTTTTTAGCTTGTGTTTTGAAAATAATTTCCTTTGCCTGCTCTGTTGTTCCTGAGCAGGTGCCTTTGGGAACAGGGCGGAAGGACAGGATCTTTCCATGGCTTTAGTTGTTTTGCATGTTTCCCAGGAAGGGAGGAGTGGTCTTGGAGAGCTTTGGAAGCACCGTTGGGACCATCCCTTTGGGATCCTGGGCTGCTCCCCTTTCTGTGGAACTTGATGACTCTCCAGTCCTACCTTTTGCTAGGGTTGGCTCTTCCCAAAATTCTTGTGTTGTTGGCGTCTGCGATGCCACGTGTGCAGAGCCAGAAGGGCATGAGGGCAGGTGGTGTGTCCAGTCAGCGCAGGCCTGGCTTCGAGGCCCAGGCTCCATCTGCTGCTGGGGTGGGTGGGAGCTTTGCCTGTGGGCACAGAAATATCCTGTATCCGCTGGGAACGGGAACATCACCACAGTGCAGTCGTTGCTGAAGGGGCTCCCTGGTCCAGCTAAAGGACAGCTCTGTGACCATCCTTTGCAGGCTGCTGTGGGGTCTCCGCCTTTCTGTCAAAGCTGGAGGGATTTTCTAGCCTCCTCCATTTCCTGCCATGTTCTCCTGACCTCCATGTGGATTTTCTTGTCCTCTGAGTCCCACTGCTGCACCGTTCACTTCTTAGTTTCACCCCGTTGCTATCTTTCATGCCATTTCTTCTTTCGTTTGCTGCTTTTGGAATAAGCTGGAAGATTTTCACTGTTTAAGTGATGGTTATGGCAGAGATTTTAAAGTGAGGCTTCAGGACCTGAGGAGGTCTTCTTTAGTCTTCTAGCCAAATTTTCACCTGGCCTTTTGTCTTTGGATTTTAAAATCCCAAGGAGATTTCACAATGTCTGGCCTAATCACGCTGATGCTGCTCATACCTGCATCACCGGTGCAAAGCTTGGGAATTGGGCACATCCTGGTGCCTGGAGACAGCCCTGTTCCCTGGGAACATCTCTGTACCTGGAAACAGCCTGGTGCCTGGGGCCGGCCTGGTGCATGGCTGGCAGCATGGCAGGGCTGCTCATGCCCTGCAGTGCAGGTACCAGACTGCCTGCTGGTTGACTCAGGACACTGGCATGGACGTCTCTGCACGCAGAATTGCCCGGAGACAGCTTAAGGAGCAGAAGTGATTGCTGCTGCCTTGATCTAGTATTACACCCTGTAGGTGACATCCCAAGGCGTTATCTTCCAGGGCATCCCTGAGGCACCAGGGTCTGAACCAGCTCAGGAAGCATCATCCCTGCATCTGTCACCCCTACATCCGCCTTCCCTGCATCTGACTTGCAGCAGGTGGGTGCAGGACTGCAGCATGGCCACCTCCACAGGGTCCATGGCAGGATGCTCTCTCGGACAGGCTGGCAGCAGTTTGGTGCTCAGCTTCTTTCCTTGCTGGACAAGAGCGTGGCCGTGCCCTTTTTGGGTGACCTGGGCCTGACCTCACGTGTGTGGGAGGGAGGCCTTTGCTTCAGTTCTGCGTCCCGGGGTGGGGAGGAGAAGGTGGCAATTTCCTCATCAGCAGCTTGAGGTTTGTGGCAGGACCTGAGCTGGGGGTGTGCAGCGTGGGAGGAGGGAGGGAGCTGATGCTGGAGTCGGGCTCTCCTGTGACTGTTACTTTCTTCCCAGCTCGTGTTAGCTCTCTGCTGGTTTGGCCTGTTCCTCCTCTCCATGGAAACTGTAGGGAACAACCTGCTTTGAGGCACCTCTCTCGGCAAGAAGCCTTGGAAAGTCAGTCAGCCTGTCAAATGTCAGACCCAGGAGGGCTCTGTGCTGTGAAGTGGGCACAGGCACAGCGACGGGGCAGGGCAGGGCATGAGGGTCCAGCTGGCAGTGAGGGTCTGTGGCAGAGCTCGGACCTGGAGCAGTGCCCCATCTGTCTGTCCCGAGACCCTGGGATACGCAGGGGCTGTGGGGCGCGTGGGTGTTTGTCGGTGGAGAGCAGGAGGACATTGTCTCTTGGGCCCAGGGTGGTTCGGGTGACCAGAAGGAGTTGTTGGGGTGCTTGGGGTGCCCAGAAAAGGTTACCAGAGCGGAGCTGTGGGCTGTGCAGTGGCGCTGTGGTGGATGCTGAGCCTGTGGCAGGACTCAGCACAAACGCGTCTCTCTGCTCAGGGTCAGGCGACATCTCTGTCTCCTTCTCCCTCCTCCAGTTCGGGGCGAGGATGTCTGGCTCCATCCCGGCCCCGTGGGGCCAGCAGGCAGGGCTGGCCCCGCCGCCCCCGAGTGACGGTGCTGCTGACGCGCTGGCAGCGTGGGCTGTGACGTGGGGCTGCGGGGGCTGCGCCCCACGGCCGGGCCGCCCAGCCTGCGCCCCCAGACGCTTCGGCAGAGCCTCATCAGTATTCCTGGTGCGTGGCCGAGCCGGCTGGAGCTGCTTTGCAGAGCCCGGTAGCTCCAGCGTGGTCCTGACACAGCGCTCAGGGTTCTCCTGCAGCCGCCTTCGGGGGGGCTTGGCTGCCTTCCCTGGCGCTGACAGAGCCCTCCTGCTGCCCTGCTCTGGCTGGACAGCACGTGCCGGGGCCCTGGGTGCCCCACAGCGTGGCACAGGTGCGGTGTTGTCACCTGTCCTGCGCCCTGTCCTGACTGTCCCTGGCAGTGGAGCTTAGCCTGGTGCGCTGCCCCAGTCCCAGGGTCTGTGCGGGGCTGTCGGCCTCGGGCACTCACAGCCCTGGCAGCACGTAGGGCCCGGAGCTGGCTGGTGTCTGCACGTGCTCCTGGTCTGCCGCTGGTACCTGCCCTCTGTGCGGGCACTGGGAACGCTGGGGCCATCCATGCTGGAACCTCATCCCTCCCCGGGCTGCCGAGGCAGTGCTGGTCCCTCATCCACGCTGGATGTGTGGGGCTGCAGGGGGGCCCAGACTCAGGGCCCTCTGCAGAGTGACAGCACCTGTGACCCCAGGTGGGATGGTGAGTGCAGGTGTCCCATCCTCCCAGATGGGCATCCCCCTGGCAACAGAATTGCCCTACCTGCAGATCTGTGAAGCAGCAGTACTGTTTGTGTCTGGGGGAGCACGGGGGTACCAGTGCCCGTGGGTCTGGGAGAGCAGTGATACCAGTGTCACAGGCTCTGGGGAGCACACTGGAGCATTTGACCTTGGTTTAGACTCCCTTTCATTTTCGGGGCTCCACCCTGAATGTTACACCACGGCCAACCAGCTCTGGAATGTTCCCTGGCTCTTGGACTCTTCCCATGCAGCTGTTGCTAAGCCTCTCATGGATTCTATTAATTTCACCCAGATGTTCATGGCTGTAATGTTTGTACCATGCATGTGACTCAGAGAAGGGCTGGTGAGGGACCTACTTGCTTCTGTCCCCAGGCACCTGCTCTGGGTCAGATTGCCAAAGGCCAGTGGCAACCTTCCGGCTCTTCCAATCCCTTCCCAGCTCTCAGAGAGGCTTCTGCAGCCCTGCATAGCCCTGGGGACTCCAGCCAAACTACCTTGTGAGCAGGTGAGCTGCCACCTGTCACCTGCATTAGACATAGACACAACTCCAGTCCAACCCAGTATGGTTGTGGTGTGAACTGCCAGAGAAGAGACACATTAAAGGCATGTGGGGAGTTTCAGTGACGGCTTTCCTCAAACCCTGGTGTTTTCTGGTCTCGTTCTCAGAACAGTTCCTCCATCAGTGGAGGGTTAAGGCAGCTGGACTCCATGTGTTGCTGAGACTGGCGGGGTTTGAACCTGTCCTGGGGTACAGGTTCCCAACCTGTGTGTAGGTGCCCTGCAGCCCTCAGCCCCAGGACTTGAATCTAAGGCTCCATTTTAGCCTATTTTAGACATTTTTCAGAATAACACCAAGGGGATCATGTCAATATACGTATCAATGCACACAGCATGTGGGAACCTTTGCCACGGAACAGCCTAATCAGGTAAAAACAGTGTTATGCTGTTACTGTGGTATCAACCAGTATCTTACTGGGATGCAGGAGGACAGGTGTTGTACCTGTATTTCTTCTTGGGCCGCTGGAGGTTCCAATTGAGTGTTGTGCTCAGGTTCTGACTCTGTTTAAGAAAGGTGGAGACAAATCACAGAGAATTGGGAATGCTTTAAAAACACAAATATAAAAATATGATCCCTGGTAGGACAGGGAAGGGATGTCATCAGCTAAGGGGAACTCTCCATGTTTGTCAGTAGGTTTGATCTGAATTTGGATGGAGTCACAGGAGGAGGAAGAGCTGGAGCAGGAAAGAGGTCACAGGCTGGAAGGGGCTTGAGGAAGTCATAGTGCTGGGGAGGTCTTGAGGAGGTCGTAGGGATGGGTCAGACAGACCCTGTTGGGGCAGTCCAGCATGTCCAGTCCTGCCTCAGCAGGCAGCACAAGGTGCATCATCTCTCCAGCAGACAGTCTGTGATTCAGCGACACCTCACAGCCAGAACCTGCCAGAATATTTTAAAAAGCTGAGACTCATGTGGAAGGGGAACCATCTGGTGCTCTTGGAGTATGTGTTAAACCCAGGGTTTGGAAAGAGATGGATATAGATGGTCCCGTCTCCCTACAGGAACAGCTTTCCATCCCTGGGAGCACAGAGCTGTGCCAGGTATGGTGGAAAGGAGCTTGTGAGGGTCCTGACCTGGTTCCCTGCCCAGAGCCAGGTACCTGTGCCTGAGGTACCCCTGAGAGGTCGGCTCTGACAGCCTGGTCCCCGCAGCCAGGCCTGTCTGGTGTTCAGTATTTGGAAGACATTCCCTTGTAATTGCTTCCTGCAGGATTCCTCATTGTGGCTGCAGTGCGGCTGCTCCGGGAGACGGGATGGCAGATGCTGTGCGTGCGGGTCAGATCCAGTCTGGCAGTTCCCGTGTTCCCGTGACCTTGGCACAGATGGCAGAGCTGCAGCTCGGGCGGGTTGGCAGGCGCCTTCTGCTCAGCCCCAGGCACAGGTGCCCGATGTCTTGGGAGGGAGGGGAGCGGGATGTGTCCGTTGTGTGCCCACCGGCCACGGCCTTGGCGTGGCAGTGGCGGCTCTGAGCCGCAGCTCCATGCGGTTGGCAGCGGGTGCTGGAGAGGGAACTGCCGGCGTAGGGCTGGTGCTGATAGCTGCAAACACCTGAGGTGAAGCCCCGGGAGAGGCTCTGGGTGGGACCTCTGCTCCTGCATGCCATGATGGGGTCTGTGGTACTGACAGGGATGGGAGGGGAGGTGGATGGTGGGGTCTGTGGGCTTAGGGGAGGAGGGAGAAGGGAGAAGGAAGGGGCTTGGCCGAGGCACTGGCTGTGCAGTAGGGAGGGGAAGAGCTCTAGGTGGGGTTTGACTGTGTCCAAGGCTTGGGTGCATCCAGGAGACTGGGGAGGTAGGATGAGGCCTGCTGTGGAGGAGGATGAGGGCTCAAAGAGAAGGCGCAGTCCAAGAAGGTGATGGGAGTTTGGAAGAGTCAAGGCAGTGGAGTCAAAGACTCCTTTGTAAGGAGGGGGAAAGGGGGGTGCTTCATGTTAAGATGTTCCCTGGAGAGGCCTGGAGAAGCAGGAGAAGACCTGGGCTGGTTCAGCAGACAGGGCTTTCAGTAAGGTAAAAATAGTTTAAGGGGGAGTCAGGCATCTTTTTTTTTTTTCCTCCCCAGAGGGAGCACAGATCATACTTGCAATGTGAAGGAGCAAAACCAGGGAGAGGGAAAAGGTGTGGAGGAAAAAGGAGAAGGAGGAAGAGGAGAAGGAGGAGTGCCCTGGGGTGATGCTGGAGACAGGGACTGCAGGCAGCAAGGGGGGGTGCTGCGGAAGAGGTGGAGGAGGTACCACAGTCAGGACTCCAGTGGCCGAGGAGGGTCCGTGCTTAGTGATGGTGGGTTTGGTCAAAGGAAATGACTGCCCTGGAACTAGGCAGGAGTGAAGCTCTGGCTGAGGTGGTCACACTAAACCTGGTGCCCTCTGCCTCGGGTGGGCTCTGGAGGTCCATGCTCCTGGGGGTCTGTGCTCCATGCTGTGGGTGCTCCGGGCTGCCCGGGCCCCTGGGGTCCATACGGAGGGTTTTCCCGTGTCCCTGAGCACAGGGCGGCTGTTGGGCATCGCGCAGCTGCTGGGGGGTTCGCTGCCCCATCACAGGTTTGGGGAAGGTGAGAAGGCAGAAGGTAGCTGGATCTGCTGCGGCCGGGGCCGGGGGTCTGGGCGCCCAGAGCGGGGGGTCCTGGCGGGAGGGGGGACACTCCGGGCCGGACTGAGGGACGTGCGGCGGGACTGCGGCCGGAGAGGGCGGCGGGGATGCCGCAAGGGGCGGCTCGATCCGGGGTCGCCGATCCGGGCTCGCTGCCGGAGCCGGTCCCGCCGGGATCGCGGTGTCGCTGCCGGTGTCGCGGGCAGCACCGGCCAGCGGGGGCGCAGCGCCCCCTGGCGGACACGGCCGGCCCCGCGCAGCACCGAGGCCCCCATTGCCGGCCCAGCCCGCCGGTCGGTACCTGACGGGCTCCGGGCCGGTTCTGCTCCCCGTGAACGCCCCGGCGGGGTCCGGGCGGGTTCGGGTCCCGGCGCTCGGCGCCGCCCCGACGGGGTCCGGGCCCGTTGTGCTCCCAATGAACGCCACGGCGGGGTCCGGGCGGCCGGGCAGCGCCGCCGCTCCCTGGTGCGGGGTCGGCCGCGGGCACCGAGCGCGGCCGAGCGGGAACAGGGACCGGCGCTGCTCCGCCCCGGGGCCGCAGCCCCGCGCCGCTCCGGGACGGCGCCGCCGCCGCTGCCCGTTCCCCGGACTCGGGGCCGTCGGTGCCCGCGGAGGGCGCGGCGGGCGGGGCGGCCCCGGCCCCCGCCCCATCCCCATCGCGGCCCCGGCCCGTTCCGGGGCGGGCCGGCCCAGCCCCGCGCTGGCGGCGCCGAGCGCGGCCCGGACATGCGGGCGCGTCGCGGGAGCCCCGCGCCGGCGGCGGAGAGCGGCGGGCGTGGGGCCATGGGGCAGCCCCGCCGCTGAGCATGGCCGAAGGCTGGCGCTGGGCCGGGCCGGGCCGGGGCGCCCCGCGGCCGAGCCCCCGCCGCGCCGTCAGCGTCTGCGAGTCGCTGGACTTGCAGGGCGTCCCCGCCGTCCAGGCCGCGCTCGGCGCCGCTCAGCAGCAGCGCCGGCGGCCCAAGAGCTTCTGCGCGGCGGGGAACGGGCTGCCCGGGGCGCTGCTGCCGCCGCCGCCCCCCGCCCGCGCCCGCGGCCGCCTCCTGGACCTGCTCCGGCTGCGCTCGCCCCGCCGGCAGAGCCCCGAGGGACAGGGCGACGGCCCCGACGAGGCGCAGCGCCCGCGCCCCAGCAGCATGACCTTCCTGCCCACCGCCCGGCCGCCGCACCCCGCCGAGAGCCCCGGCTTCCTCCGGGGGGGCTCCCTGTGGGGCAGCCGCCGCTGGAACCTCTTCGGGGGCAGCGGCTGGAGCGGCTCCAGCCCCAGGAAGAACTTCAGCTCCCTGCGGAAAAGCTTCAGTTTCCGCCTGCGCCGGGGCCACGAGCTGCGGCGCTCGGAGTCTGGGGGGCTCCTGCGCCCCACGCGCCTCCGCACCAAGAGCGAGGGCGATGCCAGCTCCCTGCACACCTGCCCCAGCAAGCGGGACCTGCTGTACCCGGAGCTCACCAGGGTCGGGGGCCGGCTGCACCCCGACCCCGTGCAGACGGGGGGACTCTGGAAACTCCTCACGAGCCGCTTCCGAAGGCGAGAGCGTGGCAGCGCTGGCAGCGTGTGCCCCAAGGATCCCCATGGCAGTGTTGAGCCTCTCCTCCTGGGTGGGGGTCCTCTGCGGGCTCTGGGTAAGTAGGCACAGGAGCAGTGCTGGGCTGGCGAGAGCCCCCTGTGCCGACAGGGCCTGCAGGGATGGGTGGCTGTGGCCTGTCCCAGCTGAGGTTCTGGGCTGTGCACTGGCACCCGGTTCTGTCCCGGTGCTCTGCAGGGTTCGCACTGGGCTGCAGCGAGGTCGCATGAACGTTTACAGGGTCATACTCCAGTGCCCTGGGCACTGCCATCGTCAGTGGTGCTGGAGCAGCCAGCTGGAGCAGTGGTGTGGCTGCTTCGGAGGATGTGCTGCGGGGTCTGGTTCCCTTGCTGGCCACACACCTGGGAGTCAAGTACGTGTGTCATATGTCCTACTTGCCCTGGTGGTGTCCCATCGAGGGTGGGGTGGGCCGATGCCCTTGCCTTAGAGAACCTTCCTGCCCTTGCCCCATCGACAGAATGGGAGAGGAGTGCTGTTGGTGGGCTCCCAGGCAAGTGGGACCGTTTGGGAGGTTGCCAGAGCAGAGGTGTGGAGCAGCAGAGGAGGTTGGGGAGCCCATAAGTGTGCTTGCACCCCCCTTTTGTCAGCAATTCTAGTGCCAGGCCTCGTCTGGGGAATGCTCAGCCCTGGACACTCCTGCCAAGATCCCTTGAGCAGAGTCCAAGTGTTTGGGAGCCCAGGGACCCTCACCGGGTATGGGGCAGCCTGCAGAGAGCAGGTGTGGCATTAGCAGTGATGGGACAGGGGGACAGGACCCCACAGGGCTGGGCATTCAGTGGGCGCTGGCAGCTGAAGTGGCTCTCGGGTGTTCGACTCTGCTGTTGGTGGGGAGTTCTCCGGCGCCAGGGCTTTGTGTGGCCTCAGCTGGGGCTGTGCTGGTTGTGCCTCTGTGTCCTGTCGGCTTCCAGGCCCTGTGGCAGGAGCTGCAGGCGAGCCCTGTGGCCTGGCAGGGCCGGGAGGCGACAGCAGCATCCACAGCTTTTTAAGGCATGGAACGCACGGAGCTGGGGGCTGGGCCAAGCTCCCGGGGGGCCTTGCTGGGTTCCGTGGCTCTGCTCTGGATCTGGGTGTTGTGGAGGCAGTTCTCTGCTTGGCGGATGTGCCAGAGGGATGTCTTAGGGCTGGCAGGCTCTCCAGGGAAGAGCCCACACGCTCCTGAGGAGCCTGATTGCTCCTGAGGCAGTGGCTGTCCAGGGCAGCATCGTGCCTGGACGTTCCCCAGCAGTGCTGGCCACAGAGATCAGCGCAGGAACAGCTCTGCAGCTGCCCAGGCAGCTCGGGGGGCTCCATCCTCTAGCCCCCTCCGTCCCTCAGGCTCGCTGCGATCCAGGGGAAGGCTCTGGAGGCTCTGATGGATGTAGGGCTGTCCATGCACCACGAGGCAAAGGGCCGGGATGCTGCTGCGCTCCCGGGGTTCCGGTGCTGGCAGGGCAGCCCGGGCTGTGTGCCGCTGCCGGCTGGGTGGCAGGAGGTTCCCAGGAGAGGGGAGGCTGTGCTCATGGCTGGGGAATGTGGGTGTATGCGGGCAGGGAGGGCCGGGCCCTGCCCCTGCAGCGGGGAGCCTGTTCCTGCTTGCCGCTTCCAGTGGGAGCTGCGCCAGCAGCAGCCAGCCTGGCGGCCGCGTTCCCAGAGGAGCAGCCGAGGCTGAGCACTTGGTTGGCGTCCTTGCCTCTCACCTGGCTCCTCCGTCGGACAGGTAGGAGCTCCCTTTGGATCCATCTTTGGGAGATCCTGCTGAGGCTTCTGTGGAGAGTGGTGTGGGTGGCTTGGGGTCCCTGCAGCCGTGTCCGGCCAGCTCTTGCAGGACCACTTCTCATTGCAGGGGCTAGTGTTTGCCACTGTGGCTCGTGCTGGAGGCAGAGGCTCAGGCATTGACCTCTCCAGGCTGCCACCGGCACTGTGGCTCCTGGCAGGAGCCCCTGGTGCTGCGGAGCTCACGCTGGGTTTGGTCACACTGAGAACACCATTCATTACCTGCCTGGTACCTGCGCAGTCTCTGTACTCGCCAGCCCTGTGCCCTCCTGGGGATGGTGAGGCGTGAAAAGGCAGTGGTCAAGTCTGCACAGCAAAGCAGCTGCTGCTTGTCCTCTCTTGTGCCCCATGTCCCCGTTGTCTCTCTGCTCAAATGTTGGTCCGTGGCTTCCTCTGGTGGGAGCTGTGGGTCTCTGAGCTGGGGCTGGAGGGGCGCAGCCTTAGGGCTGCTGCAGTGGGGCTGCTCAGGAGGTCTCTGCCCCATTCCTGTTCTAGCCTTGCAGGCCGATGGTGCTCCCAACACCCGCTTGACAACCACAAACTTTGATGCTCTGTGTGGGCGCTGCCCACCTTGCCCTGGGAAAGCTGCTGGTGCAGCCCCAACTTGCCTTCCTGGGGGGTGCAGCTGCAGCTGTGGTTATCAGCCCTTGGAAACGCTGGATGTAGGAGTCCCGGCACAGAGCCAAGCCAGCACTCTCTCTGTTTCCAGAACCTGGAGTGGTTTGTTTACAGCACGCTGTGATACCCACCCAGCACCACGATCTGCATCCAGACATACCCACAAAAGCCGGGGGGATGCTCCAAGTGCTGCTCCCAGCCCTGGAGGGCTTCGGCTGGGATTGAGCACACAGGGAGGTGTTGGGGATTTCAGGGTTTGTTACCCAAAAAAGGTGTAAAGAGCTGACCCTTGTGTAATGGGCAAGGGAGGGCAACTGCCCTTGGGACTGCAGAGCAAAGTCAGCACAGAGTCTGGCCAGCTTGGACTGACCCCGGTGATCATGGTCGGCGGTTCAGAGCGTTTCTGGGTATCCAGGTATTGGCTGGTGCCATTCCAGAGAGACTCTCTAATAGGGATGGTCTTGGGAAGACTGGACTGTTTTGGAATTGGAGTGGTCCCTGTGCATGAAGGGACTGTGTGATGGGTACAGCATCTCTGATGGCTCAGGAAGCATTCCTCATCTGAGGGAAGAGCATGTGGCTGTGTCAGGGAGGTTTAGGTTGGGTATCAGGAGAGAGTTCTTCTCCCTGAGGGCGGTTGGGCACTGAACAGGCTCCCTGGGGCATGGCCATTGCCCCAGGGCTGCCAGAGCTCTGGGAGCATTTGGGCAGCGTGCTCAGGCACAGGGTGCGATTGTTGGGGTGTCTGTGCAGGGACAGGTGTGAGACTTAATGATCCTTGTGGATCTCTTCCAGCTCAGGATGTTCCATGATTCTGTGATCACAGCCGTGTGCCCTCTCCCAGGGAGGTGCCCTGCTTTTCGAGGTTCTCTAAGGTACCTCCCTTTACTCTCCTGTGTAGAGTACTGATGTGCAGGGCATGTGAGGGAAGGCTTCTGAGAGAAGACGGGCTGTTTTCTCATGGATTGGGTGAAGTTTGCATAGTGAGTTGGGTAGGTGATGATAAATATCACCTCGTGTTGGTACTTGCCTTGGTTGAGCTGGGAGTGTTGGTGAGAGACAGGGGTGTCATGGTGGGGTTAGAGATGCCTCAGACGCTGAGGCCAGTCTGGTGTCTGCACATGGGAAAAGCTTGAGACTTCTGGAAGGTGTCAGAGTGGGAGCTGTTGGGACAATACTCTGGAGGGCTCAGTTCTTTGGACGAGGTCAGAGGGCATGTGGTGGGTGCAGAGGTGTCTGACTGCAGTCACGGGCAGCCCTAGGGAGAGGGAACCCTGTGCCTTCAGTGTTCACCTGCCAGCATTCGTGGGGTTGCACAGCTGGAGCCGAGGTCAGGCACGTTGGGAACGGGTTTTTGCCGGTGAGGTAGATCCCTATGGAGTGCTGTGATGGGAGGGTGAGTTACCTGTCTTTCCGTGTCACTCTCTGGGATTTCCCTTCCAGCAGTCCTTGTCCCACCATCACAGCAGGGTTTGGTCTGGGTCTTCGAGTGTTTGGACGGGGGCTGGAGAGCAGCAGGTGCCGAGGTGGAAATGCCTGGATCTTCCAGAGTCTGCACTGACCTCAGAGCACAGTGACGCCAGCTGCTGCCACCTGTGGCATGATGATGGAGCAAGGGTGGCAGTTCCTAAGCGTGCACTTTCCCAGAGAGACTCGGTATTGTCTTCTTTTGTTGCTGCCGAGCGTTTAAAGCTCTGCTGAGATAATCCTTGCCGAGATGGTGTCCTGCAGTGGGTTCCCGTGCTGGCTCAGGGCTCAGTAGAACGCTGGCTGTGTCTGTGCTGGTCCTTGACCTGGAGAAATCCCCCTCCTGCCAGCATTGCCGGGCTAGAGGCTTTATCAGCCTGGCCTGGGAGGGGTGGCTGTGCCCAGGAAGGGTAGCTGCGCCCAGGCACGCTGCCTCTGCCTCCCTTTGATCTGTGTGTGTGGTCAGGTGGGTCCCTTTGTATGGCCGCAGTGGTGGCCACAAGTGGCCTTGGTTTGTGTGGCCCCTGCTGTGTTTGCGCAGCCTCTGACCTGGTTTCAAGGCTGCGTTTAGTGTCCAGGGTTGCAGTGTCCAAGGTGGAGTTCCACCATGGCTTGGATAATGAGTTGGTTAATTATTAGCTGCCCTGTGGAGAGACCAGATGTGTGTGGCCCTGGCGCTTCTGGAGCACGGGGTATCTGGACCTGCATCGTCCCGTGGAGCGAGTAGCTGGGGTGAGGAGTTGAATTTGGCCGGCCAGCCCCTTTCTCCTCCCAGCCTCCGTGCTGGGAGCTGTGGGTCTGTGGTTGAGCCCCCTCCGAGCTGTCTTCAGGGGACAGTGTCTGAGCTCTGTGATGGAGTGTGCTGGTCCCACAGCTGGGGGCTAGTCTGTAGGTCCTGAAGGTGTCCAGGATGTCCAACTGACCAAGAGACATCAGCTTCAGAGTGCCTTCTTTATGTCCCTGTCTGCTGCTCCACATGGCAGGGGCTCTACTCACCCCATCTCCCTAATTTCCACCTTCTGCAGCAGAGCTGCCTGTGCCAGAAAACCTCCATCGAGAGAAGCTTCTGGGGAGTAACAGAGTTGTCCTGAATCTCCTTTTCCCGGGCCAGTCTGGACTGATCTCCTCTTGTATGGTTGTGTTGTGGAGCCAGGGATGCTGTTGGGCTGTGCTGAAACTCTTGGGATGACAGTGGTTCCCTGAGCCCACTGCCTTGGCTTTGGAGGTCAGGTACACCTGGGGAAGGTGTTGAGCTGCAGCACCGACAGCCTGGTACTCTTTGTGTGACTAGATACCAAAGAGAAGATGCAGGAAGAGTGACCAGGTGTATTTTCATGTGGAATTGCAGGGGATGCAGCCAGTCCAGCAGTAAAGCTGTCCAGTAAATTGTGACTCCCTGATGCTACATGAACCCCAGTGCTCAGTGGTGGGGGTGTCTCCTGCCGGAGGCAATCCCTGCGGAATGAGCTGGCACCAGGGCCCAGGTGCTCTGCCCCCCTGCCTGCCTGGATTTTGGGGGCTGCCTCAGCCCTGGTCAGGCTGCCAGTGGCTCGCCATGTACTTCCACGTGGTTACAGCTTCACCCAGGAGATGATGAGGATCTCGTGCCCGTTCCAGGGGGAGCGGTGCCTCAGGGCTGGGCACCCCTGCACCCCTCGGCTCAGCGTGGGTGGGGAGGCTCTGGAGGCCCAGAGGGAAATGGGGACAGTCTGGCAGCCGCAGAGGGAATGGTGCTGTTTGAGGGGGGCCTAAATCACTCTGCCGCTGTGGATTTGGACCTCTCCTGCTGCTCTGGTGTGCAATAGCTGCAGCAGCACACAGGGTGTGTAATGTCACACTGATGGGACTTGCCGCATTCTGCGTTTTGACAGCCAAGGATGAACGCTTGTGTGGACAGAGCTGATGTCGGGGTCATGTCACTGGTTTTCAGCAGCCAGCTGCTTGGTTTGTGGTTGTTTTGGGTGGAGGAACTGCTCATGAGCCGCCAGGCAGAGGACACAAGCCTTCTCCGGGGTGTGGACATGCATGTCCTCTTTGCCTGCCAGGCACTGCCCTCTTCATCCTTAATCAATCTGTGCTGGAGGAAACTGCCTCCCACTCAGCTAAGGAGGCAGGAGAGGGGCTGGAGGCGCTGTGGAAGTGCTGCTGCAGCCCGGTGTTCAGTCACAGTGGGATGTCCCTACTCAATTGAGGCGTTGGTGTGTACAGGTCTGACCCAGGGTGTCAGGGGCACACAGGGGTCTTCTGCTCCTGTCATCCTGGCCTTGGCTCCAGAAGGGAGCTCAGAGGGACCATGCCTCTCCAAGATCTGCATCTCAGTAACTCCCGGGCGATTGTGAAGGAGGGGAGACTCCAGCTGTGTAAAGTGGTGCTCACACCCTGGCACGGTGCTGAGTGGAGACAGTGTGGGTGCAGGCAGTGTGCTGGGCTGTGCCGGGACCCCTGGGCTGTGCCGGGACCCCTGGGCTGTGCATTGGGACCCCTGGGCTGTGCCAGGACCCCTGGGCTGTGCCGGGACCCCTGGGCTGTGCCGGGACCCCTGGGCTGTGCATTGGGACCCCTGGGCTGTGCATTGGGACCCCTGGGCTGTGCTGGGACCCCTGGGCTGTGCATTGGGACCCCTGGGCTGTGCATTGGGACCCCTGGGCTGTGCTGGGACCCCTGGGCTGTGCCAGGACCCCTGGGCTGTGCATTGGGACCCCTGGGCTGTGCATTGGGACCCCTGGGCTGTGCCGGGACCCCTGGGCTGTGCATTGGGACCCCTGGGCTGTGCATTGGGACCCCTGGGCTGTGCCGGGACCCCTGGGCTGTGCATTGGGACCTCTGGGCTGTGCTGGGACCCCTGGGCTGTGCATTGGGACCCCTGGGCTGTGCATTGGGACCCCTGGGCTGTGCCGGGACCCCTGGGCTGTGCCGGGACCCCTGGGCTGTGCATTGGGACCCCTGGGCTGTGCATTGGGACCCCTGGGCTGTGCTGGGACCCCTGGGCTGTGCTGGACCCCTGGGCTGTGCATTGGGACCCCTGGGCTGTGCATTGGGACCCCTGGGCTGTGCTGGGACCCCTGGGCTGTGCCGGACCCCTGGGCTGTGCATTGGGACCCCTGGGCTGTGCCAGGACCCCTGGGCTGTGCATTGGGACCCCTGGGCTGTGCCGGACCCCTGGGCTGTGCATTGGGACCCCTGGGCTGTGCATTGGGACCCCTGGGCTGTGCCAGGACCCCTGGGCTGTGCCAGGACCTCTGGGCTGTGCATTGGGACCCCTGGGCTGTGCATTGGGACCCCTGGGCTGTGCCAGGACCCCTGGGCTGTGCCGGGACCCCTGGGCTGTGCACTGGGACCCCTGGGCTGTGCATTGGGACCCCTGGGCTGTGCCGGGACCCCTGGGCTGTGCACTGGGACCCCTGGGCTGTGCATTGGGACCCCTGGGCTGACACTCAGGCCTGGCAGATGCCAGAGCAGATGTGCAGGTGTGCCTGGTGCTCAGGTGAGGTGATAATGGTAGTGAGGAGCAGGGTGTGTTGTGTGGCTGAGTACAGTCCTCCCTCTTTGCCTGGTGTTGTCAGTGTTTATTTGTGCTAAGGTTTACTCAGGGGCCTTCTCAGCAAGTCAAAAATCAACGTGTTGCAAACTCTTGAACCTGGTTTAGAAACCAGACAAGGATCTGTTGGGACAGTTGGTGCAGGAGGCAGCTGGCAGTTGTTGGGGCAGCTTGTCCTGGTCATCCTAGAGCAGATCCAGAGAGAGCCCAGCCAGCCCTCTCCAGGGCTCTCCCTGCCTCTCCTCCCCCCCAAGGCCGGTCACCAGTGCCTTGTGCTCCACTTTGGACCTGCCAAAAACCTGCTGTGTGTAGTGAAACGGCACGAGTGTATGCTGCCTGCTCCCATCAGGAAATGCTGGGGACGGAGGAGGCCTGGATGGTGCTTTATCTGTCACATTACCTGCCAAAGAAGCTGAGCAGGGCAGAAGTCCCAAGTGGAGGTGACAGCTATTTTTAGACCCAGTGATGCAGTTGGAAATACAGGTGTGCTGTTGTCTTTTGGAAAGGGCTCAAAAATGTATCGTTTTCCTCCTGACTGATGAATTGTTTTAATAAAAACATTACCTCTGCCTAAAAAAGGAAAGGGCAGGTGAAAGACACCGCAGAGAAATGATTCCTCAGGATGGCTATAAATAACCTGGTGTTCCTGCAGCAGACTTGGGGGTTATTTGTCTGTAGCTCCTGGAAAAGGAGTGTTCCTCAGTCAGCCAGGGAAGGTAGACGACAGGTAGGAGCACCACGTTTGCACCTTTCTTGTGCATGGTGGATGAATGTCGTGGCCTCTGGGTGCTGGTGGCTGCACAAAACGAGGACGGGGCACAGTGCCGGGTCATGGTTTGTTGTCTCACGCTCTCTGAGCAGCTCAGCCATCCCTCTGGCAGTGGGAGCAGGAGTGGGCTCTTCCCCATGGCTTCGGGCTGCCCAGCGAGGTGAGATGAGGCTTTAGCCTGGAGGCGGAGGAAGAGCTGGTGCTGTTTTGTGTCCAACCTCCCCTAAGGAGTCCCGAGGGCTGGAACATGAGTTGGGGTGAGGGCAGGTGCTTGTGGCCCTGGCAGGGCTGTGGAGCCCAGTGCTGCTCCCAACACAAGGTAGATGCTCCGAGGGCTGGAGCCCCTCTGCTCTGGAGCCAGGCTGGGAGAGCTGGGAATGTTACCCTGGAGAGGAGAAGCTTCAGGGAGAGCTCAGAGCCCCTGCCAGGGCCTGAAGGGGCTTCAGGAGAGCTGGAGAGGGACTGGGGACAAGGGATGGAGGGCAGAGGGCAGGGTTAGATGGGATATTGGGAAGGAATTGCTCCCTGTTAGGGTGGGTTGGTGACTGCTGGAGCAGGCACTAGGAATTGTGGTTGTGGGGTTGGGGCTGCTGGGGAAGGTCTGGAGCCAGCCTGCCTGTACCCTCGGGTGACACTGGAGCAGTGGCAGTGGCCAGGTCACCGTGTGTGATTGCGACCTGGTTTTGGGTCTGGTGGATTTGCTGCTTCCCTTCTGAGCCCATCTGAGATTCCCGTTGCCGTGAGTCTGTGGCCACAGATTTGGTGGGTCTATTACGGCCTCCTGAAGATGCAGAGCTCCCACAGGTTTCTGATCTCCAAAAGTCCTTTCTGTTTGTATGATAAACGTGCAGGAGGTGCTGCTCCTACGGGTCCTGCCCTGGAGCTGGTGTTGGATGGAAGGTCCGACCTCACCAAGGCGAGCGAGGAGCTAACATTTGTCAGGAGGGGCTGCTTCTGGTACTCAAGGTGCCCTCCAGGCTCCTGGTCCTCCTCCAGGTGCTCTGTGGCAGGGTGGGGGGTGTTTCCTCAAGCCCTGCTGGATTGCCACGGCCTCTGTAGTCCTATTGCAGCATGCTGCCAGTTCCGTAGCGTGCGATAATGAATTGTGTGTGTGTTCAGTCAGGACCGTGGCTGATATCCCTGCACAGCCTGTGCCGTGCTGAGGGCAGGGCTCGGGGTGCTGCCGTGTGCCCTCAGCTCTGGGGTCTTGTGCAGCGGTGCTCTCCACAAGGGTGTCTGGTCCCTGGTGCTGCCTTTGTGCCTCGGGGCAGGGGATGCTGGAGGGGTTTCTGTGCTCCTGCAGGGCTGGAGGGAGGGTTCCAGCCCATGGTGCCCGGCCCCTTTGCTGCCCTACTGCTCCTGCCCTCGGCTCGGCTGCTCCTCCCCTTTTGGGGCTCTGGCTGCGTGTTGGTTCCTCATGCAGCTCTGTGTCTTTGGGGCAGAAGGGCAGGAAGAACCATACATCTGCCTGGAGGGAGCAGGGAGGGTGTAGCAGGATCCTTGCTGGCGTCTTGAGGGTAACCTGATGATTTCTTCCCTCTGTCTGCAGATTCATTTGTGAACAGCCAGGAATGGACCCTGAGTCGCTCGGTGCCTGAGCTGAAGGTGGTGAGTACCTGTGGCTTGTGCCTGGGATACCCCTGGTTCCCCAAATCCTCAAGAAAACCCTGCATTTTCGTGTGGCCAGGTGGGAACATCGAGGCTTCAGCCTCAGAAGGGAGAGGGGAGCTGGGGCTGCTGCTGTGCCAGGGAAGGACTGGGATTTCTCGGCAGCTCCCAGTCTGACGGGTGAGCCAGAGGCTGTTCATGCAGGAGAGCATTGGGATGTGAAGATGAAAAGGCACCATTTGAGCCACTCAGCCTCCCTGCTGGCCCTGGCAGAGCTGTGATGCCGGTCTGGGTGCTGCTGCAGCAGAGGGAGGGTGCAGATCCCAGGTGGTGGTTTAGGTTCAGGCCCCAGAGCAGCCATCCTGGCATGGCAGGTGTCACTGCTCCTTCAGAGCCTCAGTGATCTCAGCCCTGCACTGGCACTCCTCCTGCCGTTCCCAGCTGTCCCTGCCCTGCAGGGGTGCTGGAGGATGCCACTCAGCTCTGTTCTGCCAGTCTGAGGGCATGGGGCTCCCCAGGTGTGTCTGCGCAGGGCTTCCCCAGCTCCCTGTGGGGTGAGGTCCCTGTGGTCGGGGCTGCCCCTGACCCTCCTGCCCCTGGCACAGCCCCTCCCCGTGGGACAGGGTCAGTGTTTGGGCTCTGGGGTGGCCAGGAGGTGGTGTCAGGCTGGGCAGGACGCTGCAGGTGCTTCAGTGATCGATTCCTCCTTCTGCTCTTCCCGTGCTCTCTGTGCCAGCCCTCAGCTCTCCTCACAGGCTCTTGGCATGTGCCCTTCAGTTCTTTGTCCCTTCAGCTTCTGCAAGATTAACTTTCTTCAGTAATAGTCCAAGAAACAAAAGAACAAAACTCTTCTTGCAAAACATTCCAGCACTGTCCTGCCACTGTAAGCGTCTCTTACCTGCAGTTAAGTGAGAACCAAACCAAACTTTGAATATTCATTTCTTAGTTTACCTGTGAAACGCATTTGTGCAAACATTCTCACAGCTGTTTGGGTGTTGTGGCCTGATGTTGAGGCTCTGCAAGGCTGCCAGCTAAACCATCCTAAAGCTTTTAGTTCTTCTTTAAGTAGCACAGCCCTTTCCCCAGGTTTTGCATGACCTCTGGGGATCTGTGTTGCTCTGGAATTCGATCCGGCCAAAGCAGCTCTTCCAAAAGCCTGGAGGACTTTTGGAGTGCTAGTTTAGAGTGACAGAATTGTTTGGGTTGGAAAAGCCTTTGGGGGTCACTGAGTCCAGCTGCTTCCCCAGCACTGCCAAGGCCATCTCTGACCGTGTCCCCAGATGCCACATCCACACGGCTTTTGAATTCCTGCAGGGATGGGGACTCCATCCTGCCCTGGGCAGCTGTACCGGGGCTGGACAGCCCTTTTGGGGAAGGAATTTTCCCAGTACCCACTCTGAACCTCCCCTGGCCCAGCCTGAGGCCGTTCCATTTCCTCCTGTCCCTGTTCCTGGAGCAGAGCCTGACCCCCCGGCTGTCCCCTCCTGGCAGGGATTTGTGCAGAGCCACCAGGTCCCCCCTGAGCCTCCTTTTCTCCAGGCTCAGCCCCTTTCCCAGCTCCCTCAGCTGATCCTGGTGCTTCAGACCCATCCCCAGCTCTGTTCCCTGCCCTGGACATGTTCCAGCCCCTCAATGTCTTCCTTGTCATGAGGAGCCCAGAGCTGATCCCAGCAAGAAAAGCTGCCAAGCTTCACTTCCTTCCCATTTTCAAGCAACTCTGTGTCGTCTGTCTCTCCTGCAGGAGCGGAGGATCTCGCTGCTCTCCCTGCTTGTGTTCCAAAGCATTCTGGGTACTTTCTCCAAGGTCTTTGAATAATTTGATGTATTTAAGACACATTCAGCAGTTTCCCCTCCCTCAGTTTACCCCCAAAAGCCCCCTCCCAGTGCTGCAGGCCAGGAGGAAGCTGTGACTGAGCAGTTCTCGCAGAGGGGCCCCGACGGTGCCTCCTGGCAGGACTTGTCCCCTGGACCTGGCACTGTGTGGGTGGCCCAGGTGTGCCTGTGGGAGCGCACTGGTCAGGGCTCCCTGGTCCTGCCACGTGCAGGCTCCGTGGCACAAGGGGAGCTGGCAAACGTGTGGTGTCCTGTGCTCTGGGAGCGGGGTCTGTGCCGCAGGGCTGGTGCCTCTCCCGCAGGGAGCATGAGCATGGCCCAGGGCAGGACTCCCGGCAGGACCCAGAGCAGCGGGAGCATCGGAGTGCCCGGCTGAGAGCTGGAGAACCTGCCTGGTGGTGACTCACCTGCCGAGCTCATCCCTGCGCCTGGAAAAGTTTGGCTGTAAACTTCCCTGGCGGCAGAGGCAACTTTAGTGTTCGTAGACACTCCTCGCTGCACGTCTTCCGACGCTGGTGTGGCCATGTGAGTGCAGCTGTACAGAATCACAGAACCATTAAGGCTGGAAAAGCCCTCTAAGATCATCAAGTCTGACTATCAACCAGCACCACCACCGTGTTCACCACTAAACTATAGCCTCAAGTGCCACATCCACATTTTTTGAACGCTTCCAGGGATAGTGACTTGGTTCACCTTCAGCTGCAGCTGATTCCTTCCCTTTTTGTGGAAAAGGGATACCTGATACCCAACCTAAAGATCCCCTGATACAATTTGAGGATGTAACCTCTTCTCCTGTTGTTAGTTACTTGGGAGCAGAGCCCTATTCCCACCTGGCTGCACCCTCCTTTCAGGGAGTTGTGGAATATGAGAAGGTTCCCTCTGAGCCGCCTTTTCTCCAGGCTGAGCCCCCTCTGCTCCCTCAGCCAGTTCTCACCAGACTGGATGAAGTTGAGATCCAGATCCTTCAGTCCTGGTCCCACAGTTAAGCAGCATTAAACGGTCAGGAAGACACTGACAACGAGCAGAGCTGGGCGCTCTGACTGACTCATCCCAGGACACCCACCTGCACTTCACAGCCAATCTGAGGGTGCTGCAGTCAGATGTGCTTCCCCCCAATTAAATTCGGTGCTCAGTAGCTTTGTCCCTTGGTTTGGTTGAGCACTGGTGCTGGGTGTTTCCGTGTGGGTGGCACCACTGGCTCTGCTGGGAGATGCCCGTCGCGCTGCCCTTGTGCTGGTGCCTCAGGCATGAGCACGTGCTGGGCCTGTACCCAGCGTGGAGCTGGTCTCTGCTCCCCGTCTACTGGCAGCTGCTGCCCAGAGCTGCAGCACCCCAAAACTGGGATGTGTGGGCTGGGAGAAGAGGTTTTTCTCCTTCTGAATTGACTTGGGATGGCAAGTGTTCCCTGAGGAGCAGAAAGGCTCCGGGAAGAGCTGATGTGGCTCTGACAGGGCTGTGCCCGTTCAGGTGAGCATGAGAGTACTCCCTGCCCTCTGTCCAGGTGGCTGCGCCCCAGCCTCGGCTGCTCTCTGCCTGACTGAGGCCAGGCAGTCCCCTGGCCTCCCACCAAATGCTGGGCTGGGTCACACCATCCCTGTGTCCTCTCAGGGACACCTCTGCCTCTCATCAGCGTGTGCCCCAGCCCCGGTGGTGTCACCTCATGGGGGTGGCCTCATGTGGAGGGACATGGGCACACAGGTGACACGTGCGTGTGTTCCAGGGCATTGTGGGGAACCTGTCCAGTGGCAAGTCGGCCCTGGTGCACCGCTACCTGACCGGCACCTACGTGCAGGAGGAGTCTCCAGAGGGTAAGGTCTGGTTCCCAGGGTGCCTGGGCATGGGCTGGGTTCTCACTCCTCTCCCTGGTGCTGAAGGTGATCCCAGCCCCTCCACCACTGTCACGGGGCTCTGCAGCTCCCCTGGCCCTCGTCTGGGGTGTCCCCTGCTTGCCCCCCCCACTGACCGGCAGCTTTGCTCCCCCAAGGTGGCCGGTTTAAGAAGGAGATTGTGGTGGATGGGCAGAGCTACTTGCTGCTGATTCGAGACGAAGGAGGCCCCCCTGAACTCCAGGTAGGAGCCCCGTCCTCCCTGTGGGCCCTTCCCACCCGTCCTGCTGAGGGGCTGGGCGGAGGTGTGTGTTGGCTGAGCCTGGCGTGTGGCTGCCCTGGCTGGCTGCTCTGGGCCTGGGTCTGCAGCTGCTTGTCCAGGCTGTAATCCTGCCCTGTCTGTTCAGTTTGCTGCCTGGGTCGATGCGGTGGTGTTTGTCTTCAGCCTGGAGGATGAGATCAGCTTCCAGACCGTCTACAACTACTACCTGCGGCTCTGCAGCTACCGGAACACAGCGGAGGTGCCCATGGTGCTGGTGGGCACGCAGGGTGAGCACGGTGCCGGGGCTTCCCCCACACCCCCGGCCGCGGGTGGGAGCGCGGGGTGCCAGCCCTGTGAGCGCAGCGGGGGATCCTGTCTGGGAGCCTTACCTACCTGGGGCTGGGGGACAATGCTGAAGCCTCAGCCCAGGGCCCTGAGGAGGGAGTTCCTGCTCACACCATCTCAGCTTCCCCACAGAGAGCTGCCTCGTGCCATGAAGCCACTTTCTTCTTGGAAATGGCGTGATGCCCTGGTGCTGCCTCCCCCTGCTCTGCCAGCACAGGCAGGAGGGAGCCTGGGGTGAAGAGTTTTCTGTGTGACAGTAGAGAGCGGGGGCAGGACATGGATGTGGGGAAAAACCATCCTGGCAGGACAGTTCCTGAGCACTGTGTGACCTGTTCCTGGCCAGGAAGAAGCTCTGAGGCCTGGAAGAGAGGCAGGAGCAGTGGGAGGGAGTCACAGCAGAAAGCAGAAAAAAGTTGTTAAACTTCGGCTATTTAGAGATTGTGGAATGAATTTTAGGACTGAGTGATCTTGGCTCAGGAATGGGGTGGCAGCATGCACTGGAGGCACAGGAGTGGGACAGGTGACGGGTTCAGGGTCTGTTCTTGACCCAGACATAAAGCCAGGTGAGTTCCTGGTGTTGGTATGGGCACACAACCATCTGGAGAGCTCGAGGAGGGCTTCCTCACAGTGCAGGTCCCAGTTCTCCTACCCCACCTGAGCGGGTTTGTTTGCAGCCCCCAGTTGTCCCTGACTTGTCTTCAGGGAGTTGGATTCCTCTTTGGAAGGAAGTTTTTCCAAAACAGGCAAGCACTTGGTGGCTATCTGGGATACAAACTGAGCCTGGATTTTGGAGCTGTCCAGGAATTCCTGTGGAGACATCCCAGCAGAGCTGACTTTCTTGTTAAACCAGGAGGATTTCTCGCTCGGATTCTTTAACGTGTAAAGCTCGACCATGAGCCCTAAAATGGTGGAGACTGACAAACCTATTTGATTTGTCAGCCAAGGGCTGCCTGGCCTTGGTCCCCACGCCTTCCAGAGGTGTTCTGCCTCTGTCTGCTGGAATGCTGATGGCTGGGAGGTTTGGGAAATGGGATCAGGTTCATTTGCAGAGACTCAACCATTTTTCTACTAACGTGGGACTTTGTGACCGCAGGCATTTACGGGGCAGTGCCGTGGAGGTGGCTCCTCTGTGTGAAGAGAGGGAGGGAGGCCAGAAGCGTCACGGGACCTGTGCATAGGTGGGACAGGGTCCTTGCCTTTCAGCCTCCTGTCCCTTTGGTTTGCAGATGCAATCAGTGCCACCAACCCGCGCGTCATCGATGACTCCCGGGCACGGAAGCTCTCCAATGACCTGAAGCGCTGCACTTACTATGAGACCTGTGCTACCTACGGCCTGAACGTGGAGAGGGTCTTCCAGGACGGTAACTGCAGCCCTGTCGGGGTGCTGGGCAGGATGGGGCAGCACTGTGGTCTCACAGGGGAGTTTGTGCTGCCCTTGGAGTAGGAAAGCAGCACCCAAACAGCTGGACGGGGCAGCTGTTCCTCGTGGGAACAGTGTGAGAGAGCGTTCCTGCTTAGGCTTGGAGAGGAGTCTGCAGCACAGTGACGCTGAGGGGCACAGGGAACCTGCACCATCTCCTGGGAGCTGGCAGTCTGCTTAAATCACCTGTGACCTTACCCTAAAGGGAACTGTGTGTTCCCTCCAGTGACAGGACAAGGGGCCTGAAGCTGATGGGATGAGGTGTTTCTGGAGTGGGTAAGCGACTCTTCCTAGTGAGCGCTGGTGGGTCATGGTGCAGCTGGTTTGGCATCTGGTGGATCCTGGTGCAGCTGGTTTGGGATCTTGTGGAGTCCTGGCAGTCAGAGTCTGTGAGGACCTTGCCTCACATGGCAATCCAGTTTCCATCAGTCCTTGTCTTTATATAACTTCTTCCAGACCAGTTGCCACCCTGGATCCCAGCAGACCTACCCCGGGCAGGCTGGGAGGGGTGTCTGCTTCCCACAGCAGGAGCAGGAAGAGCTGCTTTCAGTGCCGAGGTTGCCTGCTTGCCTGTGCAATGTGGACGGTGTGCTGCCCCTCTTTCTAGAGATCCCTTCCCTGCCACTGTCCTGGGACAAACCAGTGGCCAATGACCGTTTTGGGGAACTAGTCAATGCTGGCACAGGAGCCTGAGGGAGTGACCACCCTGCCCCTTGGTGGTCGCAGACGGCTCTCCCCACACATGCTCCTGGTGCTGCAGGGTGGGGGGATGCTCCAAGACAGAAAAACTGGGATCTCCATCTTCACCAACTGCACAGGCATTCTCGATGAACTGGGTGGCCGTGGCTGTTGTGCCACCACAGCTCGGGCAGGAGCAGCAGCGACCGTGTTGGGGTTGCAGGTCTTGGTGTCTGGTCTGTAGCCTGCAGCTGTGTGTGGCTGAGCTGTGCTGTGTCCTGGTTCAGCCTGTCGCAGCGTGTACCTGATGGTGTCGGTTTTGTGGCCGAGGCTGTGTCTGGGCAGTCAGGCTGCGAGAAGGACACGTGGCAGGAGATCAGGGGTCGCCTCCTCCTTGCTGTTTTCTCATGTCCTGAGGAATTCCCCCTGGGGGTGCTGCTGGCTTTGTGGGAATTGCGCTCCTCCATCGTTCCCAAGTCCACAGATGTCACAGTGACCTCTGCAGTGAGAGGATGGGTTCTTGGAATTGCCAGGAGCTGGCCCTGGCGCAAGCGGGGACAGTGCCCTGGGCCGGGCTGTGTCCTGCAGTGTCCAGTCAGCCTCAGGACTCCCTGAGGACTGCCCTGAGGGGTGGTTGGCGTGGTCCCCTCATAGCAGAGCCCCACTGAGGTGGGGGCTGGAATGGGATGTGCCTTCTGCCCTCTTGGCTCCAAAGAGGTCTGGTTAAAGAACTTTGTTCTCAGAATTGCCCTCACAGTTCTTGTTGGCAGAAATCTGGGGTTCAGATTCAGCAGATGTCAGGACTGTTTGCAAGGAGCCATCAGTGTGGGGGGCCTCAGTTCCTGGGCTTCATTTTAAGGGCGTTTCTGTACCAAGAAAAGGTCAGGGAGACCCTAGCCATGGTCACCTTGGTGATATTCCTGCGGAGGAGGAGGACTGACCCAGCCCCTGTCCTGCAGGGCGCAGGAGGGACAGCAGCTGTGCTGCCCTGTGCTGTGGGTGACTTCCTGAGCTTCACCTCTGCTGCAGATCCCAGGTGCACGCTCCTGCCTTTGCTCTGCCCTGAGAGCTGGAGGAGGGCAGGAGAGGACAGCCAGTGGCTCCATGGCCCAGGATCTGTGGTCAGGGGCTGGTGGCATTGCTGCTCTCCCTCGTTCCCCTCGAACACGGGGCTGCAGGCCCAGGCTCCAGCATGGACTCCCAGGGAGGCTCTGGATCCCCTGCCCAGGGCACAGCTCCCATCCCATTGCTGGCTGAGCATGCTGTGAGCTCCAGCCCCTCAGGGGCCAGGAAATGCCCAGAAAAACCCCTCAGCCACTGCTGTTGTGAGCAGAGAGCCTGGCAGAGGCTCTGCCCATCAGTTATCCCATAGCACTACTGCTAATGAGGCCAGTGAGACCACACTGGAGGGATAACATCTCCCCAGTCCTGAAAAGAGGCACCTTGAGGTGACCTTCCCCTTTCTGTGTGCTGGGCCCAGGCTCTTCCACTTCCTGAACATCAGTCAGACTTCAGTGGGATAATTTCTGCCATCCCTTACACCAGTCTTTGTTCTGGTTTCTCTGATTGCCGCACACAGGTCTTCTGTACAGGCAGTGAGGTGTGCCCTGCCTGCAGAGCCGGAGCAGCCCCACTGCCCAGTGTCACTGTGAGCACCGGCACCCGAGCATCACAAAGCAAGCCTGGCACTCCAAGTCTGGACAGAGGGAGAGCAGGCAAAGGTCCCTAGTGACCCACCAAGGATTCTGCACAGAACCCCTCAGGGTGTCACCTTACACTGGCACAAGGCCCAGAGTGATGGAGGCGGCATTTGCCCAGGCAGTTTCAGTCCAGTGCCCGGCTCCTGGAGTTGCCATGAGGGTGACTGGGAAGTGATGGTCTGCCCAGGGATTCTCCTGCAGCAGGCCCGGGCTCGTAGCGTCTCCATGGTGTCCGTGGGAAGTTGCTGTTCTGTGTGATGCCCGAGAGGGCCGGTGGCCTCTGGGGACTCAGCCTGAGCAGCGCAGGCAGCCCGTCAGTCAGGGGAGGGCCTGGGTCTCCCTGAAGCCCTCCAGAAATCTGTGGGTGGAGGAAGCTGCTTTCTGAACTCTGACCCTGCCCCTTTCTCCCTTTTCCAGTGGCTCAGAAGGTGGTGGCTCTCCGGAAGAAGCACCAGCTGTCCATCGGCCCCTGCAAGTCCCTGCCCAACTCACCCAGCCACTCATCTGTTTCCGCAGCCTCCATTCCTTCTGTCCACATCAACCAGGTGGGGAATGGGAACGGGAAAGCCAAGGACCTCTCGTGCTCTCCACACCCTCAGCTCAGTACCCGAGAGTTCAGCCTTAGACTTGCACAGCTGCTCCGGGCTGGCTCTTTGGAAGAGCAGGAGTGGCGTCACCCTGGTGCTTCCTCCACAGCCCAGAGAGGCTGTGGCTGCCCCATCCCTGGAAGTGTCTGAGGCCAGGTTGGAGCAGTGGGGCTTGGAGCGACCGGCTCTAGAGGAAGGCACCCCATGGCGGGGGGTGGAACGAGGTGTACCTGAAGGTCCCTTCCAACCCAAAGCACTCTGTGATTTTATGATTGTGTGACGGTCTGATGCTTGCCCTGAGGTCAGGTTTCATGTCTAAAGCTTTGGGTCTGGCTCGTGGTCCCCAGACTGTGTCGTGCTTTGGCAGACGCACAGCAGAGCCATGAGTGGTGTGTGGGGAGCTCTTGGGCAGCGCAGGGGTGTGTGGGAGGTGGTGCTCTGGCTGCCCCAGCTGGGTGGGCACAGCTGCTCAACTCCTGCTTCCCCCGGACTCGGAAAGCTGATGGTCTGCATGCACATGCATCTGCGGGCTTCTCAGGGGCTTCTGAGGGGATGTACCTGTGGAAACGTGGGTTCAGTGGTGATCTGAAGGAGCAGAACAGGGAAGGAGGTTCCCTCCCCTCTGCCAGAGGAAGGCTCTGTGCTGTTGGCAAGGATTGCCAAGGTGTTGGTGCGGGGAGGATGGTGATGCTGTAGGTGTTTGTTCTGTGATCCTGGAGCAGAGCTGAGGCAGGACAGGCTCCATGGTGAAGAGCTGGGGAAGGAGATCCTTTGGGCAGCCACCTCACTGCATTCAAGCTCTGCTACATTCCCAGTGCCCACAGAAATGCTGGCCGGGCAACTGGTAAGGAAGAAAGGAGAGATCCTGGGCTCCGTTGCTCCCCAGGGCACTCAAGGCAGCAGATTCCATCTCTGGAGCAACTGGCATACCGAGTCACAGGATGTGTGACAGGGACTGCAGGAAGTCTGCCTGCAGCCGAGGGACAGCAGGTGTAGCTGATGGGTTTTCCATAAGGGGATTGCCTTTGAAACTCTGGGTGTGTCAGAACCTCCAAGCCCTGGGAGGACTCCTGGGCCCCACCACAGACCTGAGCCATATCTGCAGCTACCAGCTGCCTGGTTGTAGAGGCTTCTAAGGCTGGATTGCAAGTAGGTGAATGCAGGTTTTTGCGGAGACCTGTGCTAGCTTCCTGGTGCTCCAGGTCACCTGGGCACCAGCCAGTTCAGGTGAAGAAGTCTGTGTGCAGGTGGATGGGCTGCTGGGGAAGGCTGTGAAGGCAGGTTCTGTCAGAGTGTGCTTCTGTCCAGGAAGCTGGGGACAAGTTCAAGGGGAGACATCCAAGGTGGAGAGCAAAGTCCCAGGGAAATACAGATTTGGGTGTATCTGGCAATTTGAGGGTTTTATTAGCAAATTGTGTAGAGTATGAGCCTGGCTGGGAAGGAGAGGCCACCTGTGCTGAAAGGGAAGCAAAAGGCTGATGGCCGAGGTCAGCATTTCTCAGGGGAACTGGACACTTGTTCAGTGTTTTCTTCCATGTCCAAAGTGTGAGAAGAGTCCCGGTAAATACATGTCATGGGCACTGGCTGTGCCAGGCAGGCAGTGTGTTTACTGTGAAGCTGGAAAGTGTTCCCTGTGTGAGGGATGGGGCTGCCAGACCCCCTGGGTTCTCCAGTCTGAATCCAGTCACTCGTGTGACTGTGCATGGAACCTGAAGGAGTAACAAAAACGTGTGGGAGAGAAGAGACCCCGACACAGGAGGAAAGTAAGCACTTGACTGATTTAGCTGAGGAGTGAGTGCAGAGATAGGCCAAACCTGTCCTAAAATACGCAGGTGTGACACGAAAGAGCTCCTTAAGGAAAGGCAGCACTGAGCAAAAGGGGTGGATTTAGGACTGGCTGTGGGGAAGCAAATTTTGGAAGAATTTTCTAAGTGCATGTCACGAGCTTTGTGAGGCGTTTGCTCAGAGCCGTCCCTGCTTTCCTCTCCTTTCCTTCCCACAGAGCACCTCTCAGCACGGCTTGCAGACGACATCTGTGTAGAGGTGAATTCTGGCTGCCTGCTCGGGGACAGACCTTTGCTCTCTGTACCTTGCTGTGCTCCTGGCTTGGCTGGAGGGACGTAGGGAGCTGTGGTGGGAAGCAGAGCTGTGAAGGGAAGTAACGCAGCATGCAGCTCACAGGGATTGCGGCTTGCTGGCCTGTGCCCCCTCCCCGGACCTGCTCTGTGCCTGTCCTGTGCCGTGCCCCTCCTGCCCTCAGCAAACCTGGGCCCCACGGGGGTGATCAAAGTCCATTTGTGTTCCTGGGGTCTTGTGTGGTCCCACCACAAACCCTCTCGGTGCCAATGACCCGTGCAGCGATCTTTGCCCTGCTGTTTGCACATCTCTCCCCCATCGCTAAAGACACTTCCAAAGGTAGCGAAGCAATGGTGAGTGGTCCCAAAGTGCCATGGAGTATTCACCTGTTCTTACATCGACTCGGAAGTGAGGTTCTGGAGCTGCTCCCCACTGTCCTCAGGGAAAATCCAAGTGGCAAGTGGCTTTGGGAAACGAATTCACCCATAATAGATGGTTGTGACAGGGAACTGCGCAGAGCAGCCCCTGCACTCAGGTGTGTAGTCGGGCTGCCCACGTGGGAGGGCACAATGCCAGGTGGGCGTTGGGGAGCAGTGCCCTGGTGTCCCCTGCTCCTGGCCCAGGGACACATGGGGCTGGACGGGCTCGCCCTGCCAGGAAGGACCAGTGGGAGAGTGGCAAGGTGTTTGTGGAGCAGAGCTGAACTCTGTCCTACCCGAGGGCCTGGGGCTCTCACCGGGGTTTCTCATTTGCTTTTGCAAGTCAAAGAACAGTACCTGGCACAGGGAAAACAGGAAAAAGGCTCTCAAGGGAGGGCTTAGGAGCACTGGACTTAACATGGAGATGAAGTGGAGAGAAGCCAGACAAAAAACACAATTAGGAGCTTTCATTTGCCTTGCGCCACAGATGTCAGTGTGCACAGGTGAGACATGCACTTCAGACAGAACGATCCCCTTCCCTTCCAGTACTGCCTGGGGGGCAGGAGGAGTCCCTGGAACAGTGGGACTGGCATATGGAGATCAGGAGGAGGCCCTGGAGCAACAGGACTGGCATTTAGGGGCAGGAGGAGCCCCTGGAACTGGGATTGGCAGTACTGCTCTGGGCCTGGTCTGGCCCATACTGCAGGGACAGCATTGTCCTCTGGAGCTGCCAGCTGAGAAGGCACTTCTCCTGGAATGGGAGCAAGGGGCCCCCACAAAGGGCTTCTGTTGGTAGGTAGGAGCTGAGACCCAGCCCTGCCTCTTCTCTTGTTCTGGGCACAACTCTTCTGGAAGTGGCTTGACACTGCCAGCTGAGCCAAACAAACTCTTTTGGAAATGGGCACTGCTTGTCTGGTCTGTCGGTTGGACCAGTCCAGCATGGTTACTGGGAGAGGAGGGAGTCCACAGGACCCTGGTGATTTTGCCAGGGTTACCCATCTGTCTGGTGGGTTCCCTTCTCCTGGGCCAGTGGTGCTGTGGATGTGCTCTGCTCTTGCACAGTGGATGATCATCTTGGGAAAGGCCCTGTTTTCATTTTTGCCTTTGGGATTTTGGGGTTTTTTCTCTTACTCTGTAGCAGTGCCTGGAGCCTCTGGGACATTGCTCCATCCATGGGAAGGGAAAGGGAGCTGTAGGAGCAGGTCAGCCCTGGTCAGGGTTTTCCACCAGCTCTCATGAGTCACTAGATGTGCTTGGCAGGTCCCTGACTCTAGGTACTGTGTTCAGCATCAATCTGGTGTGGCAGGAGCCAGGGCCAACCCTGGAGTCCTGTGCTCCCTTGGGGACACAGATCTGTCCCTTTGGCCTTCCCAGCAGCTCGGGGGATGTGGGTCTGCACACGCTGGAGCAGGCACCTTGTATTCCCCAGAACCCAGCAGCCCCAGGGAAAGCTCTTGCCTGCTGCCTTGGGCTCTCCTCTATGGATCTTGCCCACGCCTGTTGCTGAGTGAGCAGGTTGGATGGGTTTGGGAATCCCACTCCTCACTTGGCCGTGACTCCCACCTTGCTCCCTCCTGACAGCTCCTGGCCCTTGCCTACAGGGAGAGGATGGGAATTTCTCGGGCCAGTGGGTGCTTGCAGCACCTGCAGAGTTGTTCTACCTGATTTCCTCACTTTTGCTGTCCTATTCTCAGTCTTTCTTCAGGGCCTCTGGGATGCCTTTGGGAGTTCCCCGGGCTGTGGGTGAGTCACTGTTGTGTTTGCTGTGGGATGGCAGTTTGTCTTTCTGCCAGGAAACTGGTTCCCAGCAGCTGGCAGGAGGTAACACAGGTACCCCATGCGGGTACCTGGTGGGCTGGTGGAGGGAACTGGGTGCCCTCCGGGGCCCTGGGAGCTGCTGCCATCCCCACTGTGCTCTGGACTGCCCCGTACCATGGCTCTTCTCCTGTGGCCTCCGTCTGCCTTCCTGCATGGGCATTTGGGAGCACTGGGAGGGCCTTCATCCAGGCCTCAGTGAGAGATCAGATGAAAGAGGTGGAATATCAAAGTTTGCAAGTGAAATGAAGCCCCAAGGGCAGCTCACCTGAGCTGGTAACAGTGTTCACTGGCCTGCTGCGGCACGTTCCATCAGAATTCAGGAGCTGTAGCAGCAGGCCTCGGCATCTCCTTGTGGAAGCCCGTGTCCTGTTGCCTGCTCGGCTCATGGTGCCTGTTTTCCACCGTCCAAATGCTCCTCTGGCTCCTCCCTTCTTCCTGCAGACACCGGGTTGGTGTTTGCTGTTTGTGCTCTTCCACTCGCATTCCTTCCCTTCCCAAACTACTTGTTCTGTCTCAGGCCTTGTTAGGCCAGGAATTACTGCCCCTGAACTCCAGAACTGTGTTCTGCCCTTCCCAGGCACCCCGTGGCACTGTTGATGCTCTTCTGCCGGTTACACTCTAACGGGAAGGATTTGTCCCACGGGTGTTTTACCAGGTTTCCAGTTCCCACTGTGTTTTCAAATTCCAGTGGTGACCACAGGCGGTTGTTCAGGTCCACCAGCAAAGAACCTGCAAATAGCAGACGCATGGTACTGGCCCAGACCTGTCATCTTGTCAGGGTTCTCCCACATCCCTGAGATTTTTCCTGTGTCCCTGGATCCCACAGAAGTTCTGGAGCTCTCTGCTCGAGCGAAGCACTGGTGGCTCAGGATTGCCTGATCCACTCTGTCTTTGGAGGACTTTCTCTTCTGCCCCCAAACTCCTGGCAGCTTGCCCTCATAGCCTGGTGCGAGCCATCCTCCAGCCCCAGAGCCCTTCCTGAGGTTTGGTCTGTGGGACATGGGAGGCTCAAAGGCCTCCATCCTTCATCACTCAAGGACAGTAACCTTGGCTCTAAAACCAGGCAGACTTACAGGCTAAGGAAAGTTGTTCTGGCCAGACAGAAATGATCCACAGATCTGCAGGGAGTAAGTCAAATATAAACCAGGGTGTAGCAAAATTTCTCCCTTGATGTTTTAGTGTCCATCACCTGCATCCACAGGGTTTGTTGCGGTTGCTCTGGCGGGAGCTCAGACTCAGCAGCCTCCTCAGAACTGGCTCTTCCCCACAGTCACGGCATCATGAACGTGCTGCCAGGGTCACTGAGACATGCCAAGCATGGCCAGGAGCTGGTCTTGGAAGGGACAGCCATGCCCAGCTCACTGTTCCCTGTGGCAGGTTGTCTGTGATGCTGCATGCTCCTTCTCTTCCTAACACTTGGAATATTTCACTTTCTTTGACCTAGTTCACATGCGATGAATCAGTTAAACACAGGCTGCGCATGTGTGGCCCTGGCTCTCTGCAGCTCTTCCTTCATCACAGCTCCTGTGGAACTCCTGTGTGGGTGTCGGACCCGGCGTTGACAGGAGCTCTATCTGTTGAGGGTTCAGAAGTCACTGGCAGGTGACATGTTGCTTTGCCCCTTTGTGTCCCTGGTGGTCTCCCCTTTCCTGGGACTCAGCAGCAGAACGTTCCTCCCCCTGCAGAGGAGCTCCCAACCGACATTCCCTTCTCTGGAAGCAGTTCCCAGCCTCCTGTACTTGTGGAAAAGCCCAACCAGATCAGGTTCCCTCTTGTTCTGTGTTTCAGGGCTCCAGAAACGTTCCTGTTTCCAGACAGGCTGGGATCGTCCAAGCCACCCACCTGCTCACAACATACAATTATTTTCCTTGTTCTGTTTTCTTGAGGAGGAAGCTGAAATGCTGCTTGGGTGGCTTTTTCCTCTCTCAAGTTCTCATTGTGTGTCTTCTCCCATATCTCTTGTCAAAGACAAGGGGATCCATGGCTTGGGTGAAGGTTGCACGTCTCTCTGAGATCGGGCTGTGGGTCATGGTCCCTGCTCTACCTATGCAGCCCTTTTCACACTTCTCTGTAAAGCTTTTCTCAGAATAAGGCTCTGATCCCACTGGGGATGGGGGTCTCTCGTGGAGCCCCTTCAGAAGATAATTGCATAGGCTCCATTCCTGCGCAGAGTGCCGGCGGGATAGGGGAAGTCACTGGGCCATCGATGCCACCACTCTGTGAGCGTGGAGCTGGGAGGAGGCAGGCTGCCCCTCCTGGGGTGCTGGAGCTCACCTGCCCTTCTAGGGGCAGCTCCTTCTCGTGCTTCTGAGCTCGGGCTGCCGTGTGCTGTGTCACAGTGACATGTCCTGGGCTGCAGACCTGAAATGCTTCCATGCTGGTGTTGATCTGGGATGTCCCTAAGCTCCTGTCCAGTGGCTGCCCGCACTGCGGGCATGGGCAGGGTGGGAGTGAACAGCCTTGTCTGGAAGAGGTGTGTTGTTGACGTGGGTATGTGGCTGCACAGTTGGATCTTCTTGTTGCCATGAAGCCAGTGAGGGGTTAGTGAAGCCCCTTGTGTTCCCAGACACGGGCCACCACAGCCATGGCTTCGGTGGTCTGCAGGCACCAGAGGTGTGTGCCCGCCTCAGGGTCTGCTCAGAGAGACCTCCAGACCAGCAGCAGAGGTGGGTTTCACACAGAGCTTGGGGTGTAGCGCTCCACGCTTCAGGACCCAGGAAAGATGAGGGCTGGAGTCCTGGGGACATGCATCCCCTTTGGCATCACAGCTGTCCTCATGAGACAGGGAATGGATGAGTGGGACTTGGAGCTGGGCAGGCTTTGGGCTGCCTCACAGCCTCATGTCTAATGGGCTCAGTGGAGGGGAAGGGAATGACTGCCTAAGGAGAGTGACCCCGGTCCTGTGTTCTGGGAGCAGGCGGAGGTGCCCTAGCTGTGCCCCGCTGCTGGGTACAGCTATGTGGGACCCCGCTGCCTCAGGCCTTGTTCCACAGCTGTGCTTGGAAGGTCTTCAGCTGGGTTTCTCTGGCCGTTTGTTGCCCTTCTCTTTGATTCCAGAACTTGAACATTTTACTGGTGAAAAAACCAGAGCAGAAAGAGAGGAAAGGCTTCCTGAGCCCCTCTGTTGAGCAGGAGCAGTGCCTGGCATTGGATGTCTCTCTAGGTTGCCTGGAGAGGTTGTGAGCTCCCCATCCCTGGAAGTGTTCGAGGCCAGGTTGAATAGGGCTTGGAGCAATCTGGTCTTGTGGAGGTTGTCCCTGCGCATGGCAGGGGGTTGGAACTAAACGGTCTTTAAGATCCCTTCCAACCGAAATGATTCCATGACTTTCTGGGTGTCACCCAGTCCCAGTCCTGCACGGCACTCCCTGCCCTGGCACGAGGCCATGTGGGGCAGGTGGTGTAGCCTGTCTCTGACCTCTCTGACCATCCGTCTCCTCCTGCAGGCCACCAACGGTGGAGGGGCCTTCAGTGACTACTCCTCCTCGGTGCCCTCCACCCCGAGCATCAGCCAGCGGGAGCTGCGGATCGAGACCATCGCTGCCTCCAACACGCCCACCCCCATCCGCAAGCAGTCCAAGCGGCGCTCCAACATCTTCACGGTAAGCGGCACGGGGAGCCCCGAGCTCTGGGCTGGGTTTTCAGCAGAGGAGAGGGAAGGCAGTGGGTCACTGCAGCCTGACCCCAGACGTTCCCCTGCACGGCCGCCTGTGCTGTGCTGGCAGGAGGGTCGGGGGTGCGTGTGTGTGGGAGGGACCTTCTGCGTGTGCAGGGACCGCAGTGCTTCAGGCTGCTTCAGGCAGAGTGTGCGTGCATGGGGAGCATCTGGGAGCAGGACGTTCCTCACACACACAGGAGTGTGCAAGGGTGCACTCGTGTGGGTGCACAGTGTGTGTGTGAGCTCCTGCTCGTTACAGGGAGTGCAGCTGTGCATGCACAGCACCAATGACTCTGCTCATCTTTTCCTTGGGGCAGCATACCCCGAGCGTGGCACGGAGCCCCTGGTCGCTGGGCCTCCTGTTTGGTGCAAGTGATGCTGTGCCCAGTGGTGCTGTGCAGAGCTCAGCACCTGGCACGGGGCCCCACTCGCTCCCGTTCCTGAATCCTGCGTGACTTGAGCAGCGCACGTGGGAGCTGCTGTGGGTGTGGAGGGAGGGAAGACAGGGGAGGCAGCGAAGCTGTGGGCCCCGGGTGGAGCAGGGTACATTTGCAGCCCTCAGCTGTGCTGGTTGCCTTGCAGCCTGCCTCTCTGCACGCTGTCTACACAGTGTGCGCACTCCTGCCCTCACACTCACTCTTGCTCTGAGCACAGCCATGAGTGTCCCCTTGCTGTGAGCACACACGTGTCCCAGTCCCATGTCTAGTGTAGGTGTAGCCTCTGTTCCCTGTGTACGTGTGTAGGCTCCAGCCTTGCTCCTCTCCCCATCTCAATGTGCTTTCCAGCCACCATTGCTCAGCACACTGTGTCTGCTGTTTGTGGAACTGGGCACCACAAAGCCCTTGTATCTGTTTGCACCATGTCACCCTTGTGACCAGCCGCTACTGCCCTGAGCCCAGACCACACGAATTCAGTGTCCTATGCCCCATTCCTCTCACTGCACCATTGGCATCCCAGACTCCCCGCTCCCTGTGCTGGGAACGTGCCCATCTCCCTTGGCTTCTGACGTTCTGGAAGCTTCTGCACTGACCTCCTGAATACTCTGTACATTCCCCCCAGGTTGCATCTTGTGCACCCCCGGCTCTGTGTGCACGCCCCAGGCCCGCACTCGCCCCGTCCGTGTGCCGTGAGCGGGTGGGCTGTGCTCCCATCCCCTCCTGCCAGCACACACCGCCCCTCGCAGCAGGTCCCCGCTCCCGACGCATGGTTGTTCCCTCACTGCCTTCCCCTCCGTGTGCTCACGCCCTCTGGAATGCCCTGTGGCCGTCCCGTGGCCGTGCTCCCGCTGCACGCAGCGCTGGCGGCTGCTCGCCCCTGCCCCGCTGCTCTGGCTGGTGCTTGCTGCCGTGCCGCGGGCGCCGCGCCGCCGCCCATCCTGCTCGCTGCGCGCCGACGCGTCTGGACTCGCCGCCGGCTCACGTTCACGCTCTCCGGAGCCCCATGCTCGCTCACCGGGGTGGGCACACGCTTGGGGGAGGAGGAGGGCGGCTTGCTGCGGGGCTCACGCTTGTTCGCTGTGGAGTCATCGTGCGTGTAGGGCTCTCACGTGCTCACTCATCCTGGGCTCACGCTTGCTCTCGCCGCGGGCTCACCTGCGCTCGGCGGCACGCGCTCGCTCGCCGCGGGGCTGGGGCTCACCTCACCTGCTTGCTCGTGTGCTGGTGCACATCCATGGCTCACGTTGACGTCTTCACCCATCTGGTCGTGGCAGCAGCAGCAGCTCCTGACACCTCCCGCAGTGGGACAGGACCAGGAAGGGCGGGAAGGGAAGGAAAGGGCAGGCTGTTTTCTGCCACTAGCTTTTCCCAGGCAGGCAGCACAGGTGTAGCCAGCGGCCTTCGTCCTTGTGGGGTCCCCAGGTGGGCACAGGCCTTTCCAAGGTGCAGTGCTTGGCCCAGCTCTGGGAGCCACTGCAGCCCCAGTCCCAAACTATGCCTGACTCCTTTGCTCCTTTTCTCCTCTCCTCCTTCTCCTTTCCTCCCCCTCCTTCCTGTTCTCCTCCTTCTCTTCCTCCTTCTCCTCCTCCTCTGCTTTTCTGCTCTTCTCCTCCCCCTCTCTTCTTCTTCTACTCTCCTCCTCTCCCCTGCTCTGGCTCCTCTCCTGCTCCCCTGCCACTCCCCACTGGATTGCATTCCCCCCCCGGGGGTCTGTGTGCCCCAGAGCTCCAGGTGGAGACAAACTCTGCGCTCACCTGCGCCTCGGGGCGCCCACCCACTCCCGACCCCCAGCCCCAGCCCCGACTGCTGCTGCCGCCGGCGCCCACTCCGTGGCCTGTCCGTGCTGTCCACTGGCACCCATCACTGACAGACTCGTGTCCGTGTTCTGAGTATAACTTGCCAAACTCTTTATTCTTTCGATATTTGCAGATATGTGCCACTGTTTCCAACTTTTCATCAACAAAAAGGCCTTTCCAACTCCTTCCAAATTAGAAGATCCAGGTGGTTACACACGGCACCTCTGTACAAATTCTCTCACTTTTCATTGCCTCTCCAGGGCCGGATAAGGGATGGGCACTGGGATTGATCTAAGATTAGAGGCTCGCCCGCCCTCCAGCCAGCATGGGTCCCCCCCTCGGAGACACGCAGGAGCCTTTTAAATCCCCCCAATGTAAAGTCTAGGAAGCGCTGAGACGGCCTGCGCCTGCACTTTAAGCTGGGACATTTCTGGGCCTGCTGGATGCTGTCTAGGCACTGCCCTTTCTCGGGGATGCCAGGCGGACGACCCTCCTGGGACGGGAAGACCTGCAGACACACCGGGACCGGGCGACAGCCGCGCATGGAGCTGGATGGGCCAAAAGACGCTTTGCTGCTGCCTGCGGGAGCCGCTGCAGCGCCTGCCGCTAGCGCTCCGCTCCTTCCCTCCTGCACCTCTGCAGCCTGCATGGACTCCTGCTCCTTCTCCTCTTCTCCTCGCAGCCGAGCAGCCATCTGTGTCTCTTTAGTTTTCTTCTCTTTTGATCTCTTTGTTTGGTTCTGGGCCCAAAATCTGGTGAATCGGTGTCCCAGGCGCGCGGGGCTCGTATCCCTTTCTGATCCAAAGCACACGGGGGCCCTCCTGGACTGAGGGGGTGTGTAGGACGCTCCAGAGAGACGCTGCCGCTGCCTCCTGCCATTGTTGTGATTCTGAATGTATTGGTTGTGCTCCATGCCATGTATGACTTGGTATTTCCCTCTGTCCTAAGCACTTTGAATGAGTTCTGCTCAACAGACTGTAAATTTCATATTGTATTTATCAGAGTTTGCTCTCCCCGCGGCCCTCGGGCGCTGGTGGGTCCCGCTCTCGCCGCTCTAGACGTGTGGTAGATATTTATTGTCCATGCTCTTTTGTAAGGGGCTGGTATCTCTGCCCGGTGACCTGTGCTACTTTGTATGGTGCAAGTGTGTTACCAGAATAAATCTGTTGGATTAGTAGAGGTGTGAGTTCCTTCACTGCCTGAGCCTCTCCTGCTTCCATCCATGCTCCACCTGCATCCCATGCCATTTCTGTCTGTCGCCATGGTCCTGTGTGCCCCACGGGAGGGGGGCCCACATAGCCCCGCTCTGCCAGGAGGAGGACAGCTCTGCTTGCAGTCGGGGGAGAGGAGAGCTTGCTGGGGGGCTGGGCTGGAGTGTCCCCAGTGTCCCTAGAGGGGCCGGGTGAGGGCCCGGCTGCGCTGTGCGCCGGGAGAGCTGGCCTGGGGGAGAGCAGAGTGTCAGGTCTGGAGCCTGCTGGGGACAGGGGACCGTGCGTTCTGGTCTCCCGTGCCCAGCTCTAACGCGCCTGTGTCTCTTCTCTTCCAGTCTCGGAAGGGCGCGGACCCGGAGCGCGACAAGAAGGTGCCGGAGTGTAAAGCGGACAGTATTGGCAGCGGGCGGGCCATTCCCATGAAGCAGGTTCGATGCTCCCCCTTCGCCCCGCTGCGAGAGCAGGGTCCAGGGACTGCGGGCTGGGGGCTGGTTGGTGCCCCTCGGCCCCGGGGGGCCGCACACCCGCCGGGTCCAGCAGCCAGCGTGGTGCTGGGGCTGCTGGCGTGGGCCCTGTGCCGTGGGCGGGTGGGGGCTGCAGCGGGGGCTGCGGCCGGGCGCTGGGGGGCTGCGGCGGCAGAGCGGTTCCAGCAGATGGCATCCATGCCCCACACCCGCCGCAGCCCCCGCCGCAGCCTCTCTCTGCTCCTTCCCTGCTCCTCTCCTCTTCCTTTCGACTCCTATTCCTTCGCCTGGCAGGACTGGAAGGGGATTCCCCTCTTCGTGGGCCACTACAAAAACTATGAGCACAGTGCCCACCCTGTGAGCCGCTGGGAATGTAAGAGAGGCACTGCTTCTTCCAGCAGCAGTGCATTCTGCTTCTGCCTCTTGGCTTCCAGGATAGCTTGAAGTGCCTGGATCCCACCCGGAGTGTTGCCTGCCCGTGTCCGTCACTGGCAAGCAGTGACGGGTGATGTGCAAGTGAGCCAAGTGGTGTGCATTGGCTGGATGGTGTTTCCATCAGGATTTCCTTGCATTACGGGAAAGACTGATCTGGCAGTGCCTGGTTGTGCTCCTGCCTTGCACATTGTGCCCCCGTTGTGGATCCATTTACTCCCTGCTGGCCCCTCTGTGACCCATGTGCCCCCCAGTGCTGCCAGGGCTGAGTTGTACAGGGCCAGTTGTGTCTCTGCATTGCAGGAGCGCTGGGACGTGGGGCAGGAGAGCAGAGTCTACATCCCCACCAGGGTCTGGCTGCCTGGTACGATTCCATGGGCAAGGACTCAGTGAGGCCAGGCTAGCTGAGGAGCGAAGTGGTGGGTCAGAAGAGAGAGACCCTGCTCACTGCTGGAGCTGCCAAAGCTCCTGCCCTTCCCCGCCCATGGAGTAATCCTGGGGCAGGTTTGTGCAGGGCTGTTGATGCCCCAGGCAGGGGGCTGTGCTGAAAGGAGGGTGGTGTTGGGAAGGCAGCATCGGGAGGGTTGGCCCTGGGGCCAGGGGGAGCAGTGACAGGAGAAGCAACGCCAGGATCAGGACTGTGGGATCTCACACATGGGGGGCTCTGCTCCTGAGGTGCCCAAGTTTGGCACAGCCCCAGCAGGAAGAGGCAGCTCAGCTGCATGCTGGGCCATGCCCTGCTCTCTGCAGCACAGGGCCTGTTGGTGTGTGTGGGGTCGTTGTTTGTGGTGGGTCACTGTGGTGGGTCACTGTTGGTGTGCAGGGGTCACTGTTTGTGGTGGGTCACTGTTGGTGTGCAGGGATCACTGTGGTGGGTCACTGTTGGTGTGCAGGGGTCATTGTTTGTGGTGGGTCACTGTTGGTGTGCAGGGGTCATTGTTTGTGGTGGGTCACTGTTGGTGTGCAGTGGGTCACTGTGGTGGGTCACTGTTGGTGTGCAGTGGGTCACTGTGGTGGGTCACTGTTGGTGTGCAGGGGTCTCTGTTTGTGGTGGGTCACTGTTGATGTGCAGTGGGTCACTGTTTGTGGTGGGTCACTGTTGGTGTGCAGTGGGTCACTGTTTGTGGTGGGTCACTGTTGGTGTGCAGGGGTCATTGTTTGTGGTGGGTCACTGTTGGTGTGCAGTGGGTCACTGTGGTGGGTCACTGTTGGTGTGCAGGGGTCACTGTTTGTGGTGGGTCACTGTTGGTGTGCAGTGGGTCACTGTGGTGGGTCACTGTTGGTGTGCAGGGGTCTCTGTTTGTGGTGGGTCACTGTTGATGTGCAGGGGTCCTTGGCATGAGGTGGGTTGTTGATTGCAGTGGGTCAGTCATTGGTTTGCAGTGGCAGTGCCCATATGCTCTGGTTTGGGGTCAGCCCCACCCAGGCAGAGGGGAAGCGGTGGGTGGCTATTCTCTGGTGAGGTAGGAGAGGCTGAGAGTGGAGCAGCTGGAGCCCTCAGTGAGACCTGACTTGTTTCCCCAGATCTTGCTGCTGCCTGCCAGAGGGCTGGTCCTGAGAGGGACTTGACGGCCTTTTGTGCGTGGAGCTTTGGGTTTCTTTTTCCAGGATCTCCCTCCACTCGGCAGGGCAGGGTGATTGCTTTACCTGCTCCTGTGTCTCTGTGCTGCTGACAGGGCCTGGCCTTGCCTGGTCTGCCAGAGGCTGTGTTGGTTTAGTGGGATTAAGTCATTCCATACTGTTCACGTGTGAAATGGGGAGAACTGGGACCAATAGAGGCTCAGGCCTGCAAACACAACCTGTACATCCTTTCTGGGCTTTGCTGGGAGGAGGAGATGCCAAACTGCTGCCTGGTTCAGGGCTAAGTGGAGGGACCAGTTCAGGGCAGCAGCAGCTCACAAGGAGAGCCTGGAGCAAAGAGTTCCTATGGGAGATCCAGGTCCATGCTGGTTCAGGACTGGCACCTCTTCTAGCCAGAGTTGCAAGAGGCAATTTCACAGAGATCAGAGATCCTGGCCGTGTTTTTACAGGAACGTACGTGGGGGGAGGTGGTGTTCGGCAGGTGGACACTAGCTTGTCCCAGCAGATACTGACATGTGGCTTGTGGGGAGGGGGCTGTCAGGGGGTCCAGAGTGAGGTTAGCACTACAGCTTGGCACATTCCTGTCACGGCCCTACACCACAAGGAGCGATGACTTGGTGCCACCAATGGGGAGAGGAGCAAAGACTCCCAGCAGGTGTAGCTCTGTATCACAAAGATTCGGGACAGGGGATGGTTGCCCTGGTCTCTGGTATGGACCTGCCCCTTCTGGACGATGGTGGAGGTCTCATTGCTTGCTTTCTCTGAGGCAGTGGGAGAGTGGGGCCTTTAGTTTTCCTCTTAGACTGCTCATTGGTCCTGCCCAGCTGTAAGAGCGGAGAAGCTGGTGGGTTTGGGGCTGTGGGTGGCAAATGGGCAGGATCTCCTGGCTGGGTTTGTGGCCAGCATTGGACTATTGGCTTCCCTTGGCATGGGCACCACTGGGCTGGCACGTTCAGTGCTGGGGCTGCTGGCAGGTCCCCTCGTCGGGTTCCTCTGCCTGGGAGAGCGGAGCTGGTCTGTGCTGACGTTGCCAACCAACAGCTGAAAGCAGCGAGTGCTGTGGGGCAGCAGGCTCACCCATGACACCCATGGCTGCAATCAGCTGAGATCCACCGTCCCTTCCTGGTCTCTGTGAGCACAGAACAGGCATTGGGAAGTGCTGGCAGCCCTCCTCAGCATGCGAGGCCTGGGATTTGCATGGAGCCAGGAAGCAGGAGACTGGGCTGGGTGCTGCAGGAAAAGAAACATTGGGGAGCTTTGGCTGAGGAGGGATGTGTGTTGCAGCTACAGCGCGCTTGATTGTCACTTGTCACTGCCTTCTCCAGCACAGCACCTCTAGGTGACCTGATCTGTCTCCCTTATGCACATCTGGAAAAGATGGAGCTCCCCAAGGGTGGGTGTTGGGGCCCCTCCATACCTGGGACAGCACCTACGCACCCTCCAGGCAGCTGGAGCCACTGCCAGGGCTGCTCTGTGCAGGAACTCACGGTCCTTTTGCCGCCGTGGCCTTTCGGTGATGGTCCTGCAAGGCTGGAGGAGTTCCCTCATAGCTGCACACTTGTCTCTGAGAAGTGGGTTAATTGGGTCGGGAGACGAAGCTTCCTCAGCTGTTTGTTACCAGGAATGAGCTCCTAATTGCACATCTCCCAGACCTTTCTGGGAAGGCTGCATGGAGCACGCTGGCAGCCCGGGGGTCCCCTGGCCCCTGGCCTGGCTCTGCTCGGGCCATGCACTCCAGCGGGGCCCAAGGCGGGTGACTCCTCCTCCTTGGGAGCTGGGATCATGCTGGGAGCTTAGATTACATTTAAATTGCCATTTGCATTTTCCAATCAATACGCGACTTCACAATTAAGTTTGGTGTTAAAATTCTTAGCAAAAAGTGAGTGGAAGGGAGATTTGTGGAGCAAACGAGTCCTCTGGGGGCCATCGCCGCTCCCTGCTTCATTACGCTGCATATTGCTGCTGCTGCTGCTTTTACTGTGCTCCAGCACAGCCCCGCGCGGCACCGAGCCGGGCACGGCCCACGGAATGCCGGGAACGGGAGGAACGGGGAGCCGAAGAGGGTCGAGCTCTCCTCCCTTTGTGTGTGACATGGGAAGAAACTTGTGCAAGAGTTACTTCCTGCAGGTCTTCCCACAAGGTGCGGAGGGAGCTTGAGGAGCACCCGCACGCGCCGGCACAGGGTCTCGGAGCTCAGGGAGCTTGTGGGTGGACGAGCTCCCCATGGGTTGTTCCCCCTCTTGGACTGTTCTGGCTTGCAGAAAGGGGCTGTAGTGCCGGGTCCTCCTTTCAGGCTCTGGGTTTGGCTGTGCTTCAGTTTGCCAAGTTGCAGGTTTGAGGCTGACCTAACTGCAGCCAACACGTGTTTGGGGCAGGCTGGAAGTGCTGAAGTGGGTGTTTCGTAGCATCGAGGTTTATCAGGTTGAAGTTGGGGAGGGGAGGAGCTGTTCTGCAGGATGCTACAAAAGAGCGGGTCACACTGTGGAACTGAGCCACGTTTAAGGCCAGAAGGGGAATCATCATGCCCAGAAGGGATGATTACATGGCCAGGAGGAATCTTCGTGCCCAGAAGAGATCACCGTGTCCGGAAGGAATTGTCACGCTCAGAAGCCAGAGAATTCCACACGGTGACTTTGAGTTGGGTCTGTAACTTCAGCCCGGTCTGGGGCAGATTTGTTTGAAAGATGCCGAACAAATGTTCTGAATTACAGAGAATTCACCATTTACCTGGGCGAGCTGGTGGATGTTGAACTAGCTTTGTGTGGGAGGAGGAACGATCATTGTCATACTCTGTGTGGGAAATGTGTGGCCCAGCTGTGGTGTTCGGTGGGTCCAGAGCCAGTGCTGAGGAAACGCGGGTGTTGCTGGCTGTGTGTGGGAGAGCAGCACACGGGACCCAGGCAGCTGTCCTGCCCCTGGCGTGGCGTGGCTGCCATCTCATCTGGGAGGGGCAAGGACGTCAGGATCCCGTCTCCAGTGGGGAGGAACAGCGTCCATCACTGCAGGTTTTGTGAAGAGGTGGGAGTGACGTGGTACAGCTGAGCCTGTCCAGGGAAGGAGGGGTGAGGTGACCTCCTCCAGCTCTGCTTTGCTGTGACAATACCACAGACCGGAGTTAGCACTGTCTGCCCTGTCTGACCCAGCAAGTGCTGCCAGACTGAGGTACCTTTCCCACGCTGCGCTGGGAGCTGCTCAGTGATGGCACATCCAGCCCGGGAGCTCACACCTGGGATGCCCCACCTGTGTAGGACCGGCCCTGACAGCCCCCTGCCCCTGAGCAGGATTGTGCCTGCTGTGCTCAGCAGCTCAGTTTGCCCAGTCATAGGAGGCAGTTGGAGTTAAGGATCAGTCCCTGCACTGATTTACACCATACAGTTGCCACATTACTTTTAGGTTCTCTGGTTTTATGCTTTCTTGGAGTTCATTTGAGCAAGACCTTGAGGAACTAGTCCGAATCAGACGCAGGTTGGCTGCACCTCTGTAGGTCCTTCTGTTGGACACAGGTTTGCAGTTCATAGCCACACTTGTTCTCAGACATGGATATGTTTTGAGACCCTGCACTTGACTAGTTCTCATTCCATCCATTACTGGTTCTATGGGTTTTGTACAGCTGGTATTTAAGGGTGTTGTTGCTCAGTTAAAGACCTGACAGAAAGCTAAATACTCTTGTCAGCACAGTCACTCCTGCCATCAGATACTGTGTTTTACCCGAGAGAGAACCAGGCACCTCTAATGTCCTGTTGGCACGGCTGGCATTGGCTCCTCTCCTCTCCTCTCCTCTCCTCTCCTCTCCTCTCCTCTCCTCTCCTCTCCTCTCCTCTCCTCTCCTCTCCTCTCCTCTCCTCTCCTCTCCTCTCCTCTCCTCTCCTCTCCTCTCCTCTCCTCTCCTCTCCTCTCCTCTCCTCTCCTCTCCTCTCCTCTCCTCTCCTCTCCTCTCCTCTCCTCTCCTCTCCTCTCCTCTCCTCTCCTCTCCTCTCCTCTCCTCTCCTCTCCTCTCCTCTCCTCTCCTCTCCTCTCCTCTCCTCTCCTCTCCTCTCCTCTCCTCTCCTCTCCTCTCCTCTCCTCTCCTCTCCTCTCCTCTCCTCTCCTCTCCTCTCCTCTCCTCTCCTCTCCTCTCCTCTCCTCTCCTCTCCTCTCCTCTCCTCTCCCCTCCTCTCCCCTCCTCTCCCCTCCTCTCCCCTCCTCTCCTCTTGCCCATCACTCTTTGCCATAGCTTTTCCCTAGATTTGCTCAGTGTGAACATCCAGCTGTGATTCCAGGGGTTGTTGCTTGCCCCCTGGCAGACCTTGGCAGAGCAGGAGCTGTGGGTCAGCTGCCACGTTCCATGCCGTGTTCTCATCAGCACCTTCTGACTGCTGCTGAGTGAGTTCTTCAGCTCGTGTCCTGTGAGCTCTTCAGGGCAAGGGATCTGATCCTGCCTACACCGAGCTTTGCCCAAGCCCCTCTGTTTAGCTGTTCCATCGCTGCACGTGCAGGAGGCAGTTCCTTTTCCTGCTGTTTGCTGCCCGAGCACTGAGCTGGAGTGATCACGGGGACTTGTGCCTGTTCTGCACCATTTATTGCTGATTTCACGGTCACGTCTGGCAGTGCTGTCCCCCCATCGCCTCGTGCTGGGCCTTCGCACCGTGCAGGAGCAGTGGCTCAGTCTCCAGGCGCTGGGACAGGGCCCCCAAATATGCTGAGCCTGGCAGGGCTGAGACTTTCTGCCCAGGTTTTTGAGGAGGGGCTGGCCTGAGGCCCGGATTTTTTGCCAAGTTAGGAACAGGCAGTCTGGGTGTCTGTCCAGACAGCGCTTTCGCAGGGGCCAGGCCTGACAGTTGGTAGATCCAGCTTTTTCCCAGACTTTGTTACTCATTCCTACTTTTGTTCCCCCATGCTGTGCTTCCCTCCCTGCCGTCAGAGTGCTTGATGTGCTCTCCCTGCTCCAGAGTCAGTCCTTGCACCAGGTGTCTTGCCCCAGCTTCCTTCCCCCTCTCCACCTTTGTCCTTACCTGGTACATGATAAATTTTTGCTGGAGGTAGATTTCCTGGGAAGGCACAAATGAATGGAGAGAGGATAAGGATCGTCTGTGCTCTGAGCCTTGGTTCATATCGATGGAGTTAGTTCTGGGTTATCCTGGTGAGAAGAGGGAGTTCAGCACATGCAAGTGCAGTCATTTCCTGGCCCTGGCAGTGTGTTGTGCCAGCGACAACAGGGTGGGTCTCAGGTCAAATCCTGATGAGAAGAGGGGGTGACCCTAACTCTCAACTGCCCTGGACCTGCACTCTGTCCTGGGATGTGTCCCTGCTCTGTTTGACAGCTCTCAGAATCAAAAGCAGGCAAGAAAATGTGCATCCCTTAGGAGACCTGTATTTGGAGACCTGTTGTTTATCACTTGGCTCCTGCCTGTCCACCCTTTTCCTTGCCTTGGCTATCCCTCTGTACTTTGAGTGTTGGGAGAAGGTCTGTTAGCAGTCTGTGTCTGTGGAAGTGAGGTTGGCTCCTGTCCTGTGTGGGCACTGCCCTTCTGCATGGGAAGAGCTTCTCAGAGGGAGTGGTTTGGGACACCAGAGACTGTGATGGGTCCCTCAGAGGACCTGAACATTGGCATTGACACGTGGAGACCTTTATCCCTGAAAGGGAGGGCTGTCTGTGGGGACTGAGGGGTTGGTAAGGAAAGGGTGCAGCCCAGGGAAGTGCGGGAAAGCTGACCTAGATGTTTTTTTAAATCTGCTCGTCATTTCTTCTCAAAGACCAGTCTCCAAGGGGGGCGTGAGGTGCCTGGAACAAACACCGTCTGAGACTCATGACTCTTCTCTTTTAGGGAATTCTCCTCAAACGCAGCGGCAAGTCCCTCAATAAGGAGTGGAAGAAGAAGTACGTGACACTGTGTGACAATGGGGTCCTCACCTACCACCCCAGCCTGCACGTGAGTACTGGGCTGAGTAGAGGAGCGGGGTGGGACAGAGCTGTGTCCTTCATGCTGTGGCTGCTGCTGCAGGTGCTCTTCCAGCAGCTGTCATGGCAGAGAGGGGCCGGGGAAGAGTTTGGCAGCAGAGGCAGTTCCGGAGGAGTTCAGTGTTGGCCACCTCCAAGGCCGCATTTTTAGCAGACGTGGTTTTTACCAGGGTCTGGAGGAGACTCTCCTGCAGGCTGTTAGTTCAGTGCTAGGCTGCTGGAAACATCTTTGTGCAGGATTACACTGAGAAGCTGCAGTTCTCTCCTGCTCAATCCATTAAAGCGGGGCCTACCCTGCAGCCGGGTGAGGAACAGGCAGAGAACTCCTTGCAGCCAAATCTGATGGTGCCATTTGGGCATGGAATAATTTTCCTGGCTGCTAGGTATTGGGTAATGGAGGCGAGGTGCCTGTGCAGAGCCTGCCGAGCTGCGCTGCCGTCGGTGCAGCTCTGATCCCTGTCGCCGCTTGGCTCAGGCACGCAGCTGCCGCCCCATCCATCTCTGTCGCCTCCCCACTGTGGGGCTAATGGCTTCTTCCCTATTCCCCCTTGAGCACAGTTTGCTGCAGCAGCAGCAGCCACGGACAGGCACACCTGTGACACAGGCCCAGCACCTCTGCCAAGGACAAACTGCCACAGGACAGACAGACGGGCAGTGGCTGGGGGGCACAGGCTGGTTTAGGGGGCTGCAGGGAGAAAAACAAGGTGCTGCAGCTCTTGTGGATGTCCCCAGGCCCTCAGTCTGTCCCTGATCTCCCCAGATGTGTGGTATTGAAGTGCCCTGAGATTCAGAGTCTTTCTCCTCATTGCTAGCCCTGCACCCTCACTCCAGGGTTTACCAAGGTCAGTTATCCAGCTCCAGAGCCCCTGGACCCTCCTGTCCTTGAACTGGAGACCCAACTATTGCATTTCCTTTCTCTAATTTGTTGGAGCTTTTTCTTAGAGTCCTCAATCTCCGTGCTGTGCTGTAGTCTGCAGTTCTCTAACTTTGTAACCCCAGTGTTTGGTCTTCGGAGCACCAAGCCAGGAGGGAGTGGCTGCTGCTGCCATCTCTGCATGTGTGCTCACCTGTGCACCTGTGTGTATGGGCTTATCATATTTCCACCATGGAAATTACCATGCTATTACCATAAGCTGTGGAGGCAGAGCAATTTCTGGGCTGTTGTTTAGCTGCTCTCAGATCCTGCCACACACCAGGTTTCTCCCCTTTTTTCACCATTCCTTCCTCAGGGGGTGATCGAGATCGATGCCACTCACTTTCCTTCGTGCACTTCAGTGTTTCACTTCATTACTGCGTTGCCCTGGGAAAAAATCTGGTTTGCTTCCAGCTGGTGCCACTGGTGATCCACAGCCCGTTGCCGAGGGTGATGCCAGCGTGGCCTTTCCTGCCCAGTTTCCACGAGGAGCTCTGAACCTTGCCCCTGAGATAGGAGTTGTATTGCCGGATGTGTTTACCTACAGCGAGGGTGGATTATACGTGGGCATGGGGCTGCCCAGGCTGTCTGCAGCAAGGCTGGGCTTCCCTGTGCTCCCCCCTGGCATCGCCTGCCTGGGAACTGGGGAAAGGGCCCTGGCATCCCCCATCGTGTCCCATTGTGTACTGCCGTTTGGGCAGCATGCTGCTGGGATCTGCAAAGCCTCCCTGCCTCCCTTTCCCTCTGGCTCCTGGTGTAGGACCTGCTTGGAAGGGGTAGATGCAGGGACAAGCAGGAGGAGGAGGAAGTCCAGAGGAGGATCTCCCGTTGTATCTGCTCCTCCCCATCTTCCAGAGTGAATCAGGAGGTGCTGTGATGGATCTGTATCCTATGGCCCGAGGCAAAGCTCCCATGTCATTCCACAGGATGACACAAGCAGAGCACAGTTAGGGATGGAACAAACCTGTGCTCCTGAGGATGGGCAGGTACCCTTCCATCACTTCAGCGTGGCGGCAGATCCCAGGCTGGCTGGCACGGGGTGAGGGGAGCTGTGGGCTAGAACAAACCGCAGAGCATCAGCCAAGGGGATGTGCAGCATCCAGTTCTTGCCATGGGATGAAGAACTGTTGTCATGCCAGCTTCTTCCCTACATGTGCCGCCATGTGTCTGGGAGATGGCGGAATTCTGGCTGCAGCAGAGGGGTCCCTGAGGGCAGGCTGAGCCTTGCAGGAAGAGAGTCTTCCCTGTCCATCAGGATGTTCAATGCCCCAGAGCATTTTTGTGCTCTTTTTGTGCTCCCAGTGGCTGTTCCTTGGCATGAGTCAGGGCAGTTCCTGGCTTGTCTTCTCCTCCATCTCTGTTACACTCTCTCCCTGTCCATTCTGGGGTGGGTTTCAGGACCTCAGAGATCCACAGCCCTAATTTCTTTCTCCTCCAGTACACATCTGGCCAGGATTTGTCTGTGCCCCTTTGGGTGGAGGTCAGGGCCTGGCTCTGGCAGTGCTGATTTTACCAACCAAAGCTTCCTGGTGGAGCTCTGCATCTTTTGCTCTGCTTTTGAGAGTTCATCACTCAGCTTGTTTCTGGATCTGGATCGTGGCTCCTCCAGCCCAACTTGAAAGTTTCCTCAGCAGGAGTCAGGCATGAACTCTGGGTTTGCAGTCACAGGTTGGCAAATGCGTGCTGGTAAGCTGGCCCTGGCCCTGGAATTGCTCTCTTGTTGGAAGCAAATCTGCCTTGACCACCAGCCCAGACTCATGCTCGGGAACTGTGGGGCAGTCGGTGGGCTCCTGCCCTGAGGTGCCCCCTCTGCCTCTGCACCCGAGCAGTTGGTGGTTTCAGGGACAAGCAGGATGCCTGGAAATGGAGGCAGGAGTGCTGGGGGCCTGATCCCTGGATTCAGGAGTGCTGGGGGCCTGATCCCTGGATTCAGCAGGGCTTTCCTTGTTGCATCTATATTTCCACCTTTCTGTGAGTGCGTTCAGCGACAGGAAAAGAAGTTGTGTGAAGTGCCTTGTGCAGTTTCCCATCACTTCCCCAAAGCCTTGGAGAGAATTCTGCTGCTGGGAAGGTGTGTGGCTGAGCCCAGGCTCGCCGGCCGCGCTGCGCAGAGCCAGGGAAGCAGCTCCCATTTTGCAGCCAGTGGAGCCATTCACACAATCACCTTCTGTTAATTCTATCTGCAACATCAATTAAATTGTTTGTAGAAACTAATTGAATGTGGCTTAATCACACATCTTAATAGCTTTCCACGCTTTGAACTCGTTGTTAATTCCAGTAATAAAATGAAATGAGAGAACTGGCTGGGTAATTAGCGAGGAGGCTTGGGAAGAAATTGCTGTTTTATGGTAGGTAATAAAAGCCGAGCGCCAGTGACCGCTCGCTCTGGCAGGCAGCCGGCGACCGCGGCAGTTGTGCTGAGTGAGGGAAAATCCTCCAGCCCCTCTGAGGGTCCCTGCCCAGGGCTGTCACCGGGTCCACACCCGGCGGGGAGCAGCTCGGTGTGGTGTTTGCTTAGGCTGGTGGTGTCAGAGTCACCCGGGGCTCTGAGTGGGGAGTGCCAAGGCTTGAGCCAGGCTGCCTGGGAGGACGTGCTGCCCCATGTCTGGGGTGTGCTGTGAGGGCAGGATGCCTGCATGGGCGTCAGTGGGAAGAGAGGAGTTCAGACCGAGGTGTGAAGGTGCATTGGGAGACCATGACCCTTGCCAATAACTACCTGAGAGCACAGAGCATGGCCTGTGCAGCCCCGGTCACCTGCTTTTGGGTCCAGGATGGGAGGATCGTTGCTCTTAAACTGAGCTTGTTCATGTCTTTATTTTCTTGGATGTGGAAACAGGGATCATCTCTGAGTTAATATATTTGGTGACCTCCTTGTGAACTGAAGTAAACCCAAGCCCCTGCAGCAGCCACAAGCTCTCCCTGGACAGCTGTGGCTCCTCTCCCGATGGCAGCACAGGAGCCCAGGGATGGTGTCCGCAGCTCCCTGTTCCTCCCAGAGCCTTGAGCTCCAGTGTTGGTCCCTGCTCCCTCAGGAGCTCACCAGGAGTTCCCTTCTGTAATGTAGGCTGGGTCTTCCCCTTCTGAGGGCACAAGCCCGAGGAGGAGCTGGCCTCATCAGAGGGCCGGGGAAGAGCCACGGTGCCCCACGGAGCAGGGAGGGGTGGGAGGCACAGCAAGGGGCACAATGCTCAGGAGAGATTGAGAGTCTGCACCCTCATTCTGACTGGAAGGTGAGATGCTCTTGAAAAATAGGGCAGAGTGATAGTTACAGTCTGCACATGGGGTTTTAGTTGTATAATGCATTGTCTACCAGAAGAAATGGTGGAAGTACCAAGTTTTGAATAATAGGAAGCTCTGCAGGTGAATGAGCAAGGGAGTTACCTGAGTTCTGTTTGTTTGGGGTTCTCTTATCCTGGCTGTGACCTGACAGGGAATTTTTAGGTATGCCATTGCTTATGCTGTAATTATATTATATTATATTATATTATATTATATTATATTATATTATATTATATTATTAGCTGTTGCAGTTGAGTGCTGACATTAAACAAGGGATGATAGGGAGGAGGAAGTGCTGGCCACCTGCCTGCCCTTTGGCTCCATCTGATCTCTGATCCCGGACCATGCTTTCCCAAATGGGCTTGTCCTGGCATCCGGCAGGGCTTAGTGCCGGTTCTGAGGATGGGGGAGCTGAGCGTGTTTGGCTGGGGCAGGACTGATCTTCCACCCTTCTGCCTCTGCTGCAGGACTACATGCAGAACGTCCACGGGAAGGAGATCGATCTGCTGAGAACGACGGTGAAGGTCCCGGGCAAGCGGCTCCCCAGGGCCACGGCGGCGGCGGCGGCACCCAGCGCCAGCCCCAAGGCCAACGGGCTGGCCAAGGAGAGGAGCAGCTCGCAGCTGGCAGGAGGCACAGGTAGGAGCTGTGTGGGGGCCCCAGAGCCAGCAGCCGTCCCTCCGCATCCCTCCAGGGGCTCAGCAGCCCCTGGCTTTGCTGGGCTGAGAACAGAGCCCCCTCTGAAGTGTCCTGCTTTCACCACCCTTGGGGAGTCCCTTTGGTGGGCGTTAGCATTTCCGTGCAGGTCCCAGGTAAGCTGCTCTTAGGATTTTGTGCTGGTTGGTGTCCAGGACAGAAGAATGTCAAAGGATTTAACTGGCAGTGTGAACCCCTGAGGAATTTGCTCCCCCAGAGGGGCGTGTTGAGGCTGGTGAGCATGGTGGAAGCTGCTGCTCCCTAAACCAAAGGAAATCCCAAGGCTCTTGGTTCCTGACAAGTTGTCCTCTGTTTCTTTCTGGTTTGGGGAGCTTATTTCCTTCTCACTTTCCCCTGGAGAAATGGTGAAGATCTGGTTTGGGATCATCACTCTGTGCACACTGAAGAGTTTCCCCCGAGTGTGGTGAGGGGGGACTGGGAGGCTGGCTGCCCCCCTGGCCTCTCACAGAGAGTTCCTGTCACACTCCTCCTCTCACAGAGTTTCTGCCACGCTCCTCCTTGCTGCTGCTGCCGCCATGGGAGGTTCTCACCCTGCCTGGAGGAACTGCTGAACTTGGGGCTTTCCTGCCCACATTTCCCAGAGCCTTTAACTGCATCCTTGGGGCTGGTGTCCTTGTCTGGGCTGGGCAGTTTCCGGCTGCCTTCTTCCCAGGTTGGCACAGTCTGGTGCGCAGGTTATGGAAAAGGCTTTGTTTGGGATGCTGAAGGAGTGCTGGTGGTGCTGCTGATCACAGAAATCCTTCCAAATCCAGTACTGCCACTGGGGATGAGCTTGGGTGACACATCCCCATCTTGTTTATTCCTGCTCTGTGCTGTCAGCACAGTGCTTCAGACCCCCTCCGTCCTGGGGCCGAGCGGAGGGGGGATGCAGCTGGGGTGAGCGTCAGGAGCTGCTGGAGTCCTTGGCATCACACACACACAGGCACGGACAGGGAATGGGGCACAGTAACATCACTGCTCACACGGTGCCAAGGAGGACATCACAAGCCCTCCCAAACCCAAACCGCTGTTCTTGTCAAGTCAGAAGTCGTCTGTGGACAAACAGTGTGTTCTGACCGGGGCTGTGCAGCTCTGCCTGTCCCTTGCCCTGGCTCTTCACTGTACAGATTCTCTTTCGCCACCATCACGGCCCACACTCAGCGTGCCCCAGGGTGGGGACAGCTCCTGATTCTGGACAGGGACACTGCTCTGCCTGCATGTCAGAGGTGCCTTGTCTGAGCTCTGACTTAGCAGAGGTATCAGAGCTGGGGGAGGGATTCAAACCACGGAGGAGCTTATGCTGGTGTCAAACCAGCTGCTCACTTAACCCCATATCCTACTTCCAGCAGTCCTGTTGGGCTCGCAGGAGCGGGTTGGGATGTACCTGGATTCCTGATCCCTGCTCCTGGAAAACCAGTGCCAAGGAGTCAGCACGGCACGTGACCCTTCAGTGTGGGCCGCAGAGCTGGAGCAGGCACAGGGCATGGGAGCTGGAGTTAGAGCAGTTCACATGGGAGAGGAGATGCAGTTTCCTAGCAGGGGGGAAATTAATGTTGGAGTAGTTTATCTGGAGAGCAGCTGGACTTATCAGTGCCTGAGCCTTTAGAATGAGACCAGTTTTCTGCCGAGGAAATGTGCTTTAGTCCCGCTTGTGGGTGTTGCTGGGCGTGTGTGTGCAGGGGTGGGACCCTACAGTACGAGTTGCCATGTAGGGTCTGTGGCTTTGGGATCCCCTGTTGGCCAGTATCCACTGGGCCCCTGAGCAGTGCTGTGGGCTGCCCACCGTGGGTGTGTCCACACAGGGCTCAGCACTAGGACAGCAGCTTTAAGCACATATTGTGTGTCCTGTCTTGGCTCAGGTGTGTCTGCAGTGTCAGAAGGGTTTTTCTTCTGGTGTGCAATCAGTCAGGGCTTTTCTGAGGAATTTTTTTCTCTGTCTCTCATGCCTCCAAGCCCAACAGCAGTGGATGCAGTCACCAAGTGCACTGATGGGACACAGACCCTCTGAGGTGATGTGCTCTTAGCCCTGTGCAGTGCCTAGGGATTGGGTTTAGGGTTGATGGAGGATCTGCCTGTCTTCAAATTAGCAGTGACCTCGCAGTTTTTCCACCTTTGGGACTACAGATGAGGCAGTTTCTGTATCCACTGGGCATCTCTCATCTGACACATATTTTGGGAACTGGAGAGGAAGCACTTCAAAGTTTGCAGTTCTTTGCCAGTCACAAGTTAATCTCCGGAGGACACAAACTTTGGAAACATGAAGGATTTGCTGTCTTGCCCCCGGAGTCTCTGGGCAAAACCAGGTTGCCAGTGGTTAGAGTTCAGAGCAAGTGTCTGTGGTTCCCCTGGGACCTGAACTCTGCAAAGGTAAGTGAGTGCACTGGCTGATGTCCACTGCACACACAGTCCTTACCTGGGGTGAGGAAAGACCAGGGACGTAGAGGGGAGAAGAGGAAAAAAAATAAATCTCACCTTTCCCTGCATGTGGATTAAATACATGGATGCAGTGCTCTGGTGAGGATTCAGAGTGACTCCAAAGCAGGTATAGACAGCTTCCAGCTAAATACAGTAGCAATGAGGAAGGGAGTTGTGTTTGTGAAACCAGTGGGGGCTCTGAGCTCAGTCATGATTGTGCCCCAGTATTTAAACCATCCAAGAAGGCAACTTTACTTGCTGTAGTTAAGCTTGGTTTTGTTTTGGGTTGGATGAGTTCCCGATGTCCAGAGGAGGCCATGGAGATGCTCCAAGGGCTGGAGCCCTCTCCTGCAGAGATAGGCTGAGGGAGCTGAAGGTGTTAACCTGGAGAAGAGAAGGCTCCGGGGAAGACCTTAAAGCCCTTCAGTGTCTAAAGCTGGAGAAAGAGCTTGGACAAGGGCCTGGAGTGATGGGCAAGGGGGAATGGTGTTATACTGAAGGAGCAGAGGTCTAGATTGGATATTAGGAAGTTCTTCCACGTGAGGGTGGTGAGGTCCTGGCACTGGTTGGCCAGAGAAGCTGTGGCTGCCCCATTGCTGGGAGTGTCCAGGGCCAGTTTGGACAGGTCTTGGAGCAGCCTGGTCCTGTAGAAGGTGCCATCCAAGGGCCGAGGGTGGGACTGCAGTGGTTGGGCTGGAGGGGGCAGGAAAGGGATGATCAGATCGCCTGCCAGAGCTCACAGGTGCTATGGCCTGAAGGCAGGTATTCACTGGAGGTGTGGCACTGCTGGGTCAGGTGCCTCCCTCAAATCCCTGCTGCTCCTCTTCCCACTGGAATGTCACTTCTCTTGCCCTCTCCCTGACGGCCCCCCAGGTGCATCCTTGCTGTGGTTGATCAGGTTCACCCAGCCTTGTGCTGTGCTGCATTGCATGTTTCTGGCTCAAGGAACAAGGGCAGCTCATATCAAGGTGCCAATGGGATGAAAAGGGACTTCAGTGAGGGAGGAAAGATGGTGGCACAAGAGACAGTGTCAGCACAAGAGCCTTCAGCAGGCAGCCCAGCTGAGCCCTGGGTTCTTGCTTCCCAGAGGTTTGTAGGGACCTGCTCCAAACTGTTAGCAGGGGGAGCTGGACAGGGAGGGACTGGACCCGTGGTCGAGGCACCTGTGCAGGTTTGTACGTGGCACGTACCACAGCCGTGCACAGAGCACGCCAGCTGGCCCTGCACTGCAGCTCCCTGATGGCAGGGGATGTCAAGAGCTGAACACTAGGAAGCCTGCCTTGGAGTGGGAAGTGGAGAGAAGGGAAGGAAGAGGCTGCAGCAATGCTGAGATGTTCGTGGTTGCAGGCAGCAGCGGGAGGTGTTCCAGCAGCAGACAGGGATGGGTCTGAAGGAAACAAACGTGGGGGAGCCAGAGCACAAGAGTGAAGAGAGCAGGCTAAAGGGGAAAGTTCTGCTCCACTCTGGGGGGCTCCTGGGGGATTCTCCAGCCTACTGAGGACCATGAGTCTCCTGTGGGATGTGCTGCTGAGTGGTGCAGGAGAGCAGACAGGAGCCACATCCTCAGTGCCAGGGAGGCTGAGCAGGACGGGCCAGTCGGAGTCAGCACAGAGTTGTGAGCTCGAGCTCTGGAGAGTTTTGGGTGGGGACTGCTCATGGTCAGTTCCCTTTAGCCCGAGGAACAGTCTGCGTGGTCTGACACGTGTTGGGGCCAGTGTGAGTCCTCTTCCTCCTCCTGCTTCTGCAGCATCTCCTCCAGGGAGAGCGCTTTCCAGGGTGTGTGGTGGTGGGAGGCACTGCTGGGGATGCAGAGCTTGGTTGATGCTCCTGTTTGCTCGGAGGTGAGGAGGGTCCAGCTGTCCCTGGGCCGAGTTCTGTGTGCTGGCACTGACTCCTGGCTGCACAGCACAGGCCAGGGAGCCGTCGGTGCACAGTGTGGCAGCGTGCCCGTCCCTGGGCCTCTGTGGGCTGGTGGGAGGGATCCTGCGCTGGCCTCGGGATGGCAGGGGCTGGTGCCGGGTCTCCAGGCAGCTCGGGATCCTGACAGCTCTGTAGTGGCCTCCAGAGCGGGTGGCCGGGAGCGTTTGCACGGGGCAGGCGGGTGCAGAGCACGGCGCTGGTGCCGGGGAGCACCGCGGTGGCAGGGCCCCCCCGCCAGGCCCGTGCCCCCCGATGCTCTGCCTCTGCAGAGTGAGGGATTGGCTCCCCCAGGCCGGGGTTGCTGAGCCTGCTGTGATCGTGTCACGTCGGGCTCCGTCGATGTTAACATCTCATTATCTTTGTTACTGTAATTACATTATCCGCTGCTTTATGCAGAATTATTCTCCGAGGACTAATTGATGGATCCATGTTTAATTCATTAATCATTAGCATCAAATTCGACAATTACAGTGCACACTGATTGTGGAATTTCAAATGTAATGAGGGAAGAATTAACAAAGAAAAGGGAAAACCTGTTTCCCTGGCACACCGCTGCTCGCCGTGGGGGACAATGACATTGAGGGAAGAAGAGCAGTGAGAGCAGGGTGGTGCAGGTCATGGCAGACAGGAGGCTGGTGGATCATCTCCTACCTTTCTCCTGGTTTCGGCTGCACAACAGATTCTTCAGGTCAGAGCAGGGTCATTAATCACCTACAAAAGAATGGAAATTGGGGACTCGGGAGGGAAAGCTCAGTTCTGACTTCCAAAACAAAGTTGCTTTTGCTTCCCCCCCACCAGCAGCTCATGTCACCCTGCTCTGCCATGTGTCCATGTGATCCCAAGTTACTCCTGTCCCCCACGCTTTGGAGGGAAAGCTGGATGGACTTTGCTGTTCCTGGAAGTTGCCTGCAGTCCCATGGCTGCTCTGCTCCAGGCACAGTGCGTGGCTCCACGACCGCTGCGTGTCGTGTCGGTGTGTTCTGCTCGGAGGCAGGGTCCTGTCTGCTCTTTTCTGCGGTCCCTGTGAGCCGGGCAGCAGAGTGAAAGCCAGAGCAGGGCCCCCAGTGCCCCCCTCTCAGCCCGAGGTACTGCTTGGGACCGGGGTGGGGGCAGTGCCCATGCACAGCTGGTTCGGTGCCAGCTGTGGGGACGTGCCCTCCATCCCTACCTCCCTCCCCTCCCTCCCTCCCTCCAGCTGTGATTTCAGCTTGCTCCTTTGGCTTTCTCTAGAGTCTGGCTGTAAAAGTCCAATGTTAGTCACTGCTGTTCAGCCAAGGGCCAGGAAAGGGGCTGGGAGTGGATGAGCTCTGGGCTCACTTCTGACCCAAACCAGTCTGGGATTCTGTTACTCGGACATGGGAATGCTGAGCTGAAAGGAAGAGGGTGAGGGTCTGTCTATTCCTCTGTGTGGGAATTCTGCCCTTCCCAGTAATATGTTAAAGGATTGTTTGTAGTCTGAAGATGAAGCTGAGATGAGAGATTTGCTGAAATTTATCTGTAATTAATATTTTGCATCATGAATCATGTATAAAATACTGCAAATTCATATGTATATTATAAATATTATACATTCACCATTACAGTCATACAGTAACCTCTTACCAATGTTTATCTGCATGTCTGAAGGTGGAGGATGAATCCAAATGTGAGGCTTGAGCTGTTGGTTTAAGGTTTTGCATTGAGTGGAAGCTAAAAATTATCGGGACTCAGTGGGAAGAGGAAGAGTGTGGCTGCAGCCGAGTGGGATGGCACAAGGCAGGACAGGACCAGCAGTCCTTGGTGCCTGGTTCTAGTGCTGGACAGAAGGCTGGAGGGCTGAGATTCTGCTGGGTCAGCTCAAGGTTTTATTTGCTAGGATATGCTACAGTTAGGATGGATTTCATATTTCCAGGCATTGCAACCCGATTATCTCAGCTGTTACTTCTTTCTAAAGAAGGAATACCGAGGCAAAGAGAAGGTGAAGCCAAAAGTGTCAAAAGCATCTGCTAATTCTGTGCCCCCAGTCTGGAGCCCACAAAGTGCTTTCTCTCTCAAGAATTTGGCCTTTTTTTATCCCGTTTTCACAATTCATGTCATTCAGAGCTCAGTCTGCCCCAGGCAGTCAGGACAGGAGGAACACGTTGTTAGAGGCTGATTTGGGCAAGGCTTGATATAAGTCACCTGAACAGTAGTTCTGGGGATTTTGTAGTGGTGGGTGAGTTGGATCCTGTGTCCCCAAGACAAATACTCAGCTCTGAGGCCCTTTAAGTTACTGACACTCATGAGCTGTGGCTGCTCTATCCTGGAAGTGTCCAAGGCCAGGTTGGATGGGGCTTTGAGCACCCTGGGCTGGTGGAGGAGGCCCTGCCCCATTGCTGAGCGAGCCCTGTGCCCAGAGAAGACGTGGGATGTCCTCAGGTCTCTGCTCCGTGCTGCTGTTTTGGGGAGCCTGTGCAGCTCCAGCACCCTGCACTGCATCGTGCCTCCACACAGCCCCTGAGCCCCCAGCCCTGTCCTGTGGGAGTGCCCAGAACTGAGAGCGTCTGTTCATGCTGTGCCTGCTGTGCCACCAGCCCTGGCTCTGCTCTCCCCACAGCGTGGGCTGTCCCCTCCTTGTCCAGACCAGTGGCAGGGTGAGCCCGTGTCCTGGCAGCCACCTGGCAGACACAGCTCCTGGAACAGGCAGCTCCAGAGCTGTGCCGGCAGGGAGAGGTTCACGGAGAGGATTGGAGCACGAAGGGAGCTGCTGGTGCTTCCTCCCTCCACACCCCAGCTCTACCTGCCCTCCCCAGTGGAAAAGCAGAGATTGATTTTCTCCAACCCAACAGTATAATCACTAACCCTAATTAGAGATAATTACTAGGAGTTGATATACTTATTCCATACCGGATCACCAAGGAGCCATGCAGTGCAGGGCTGAGCAGGGAAACGGCCTTGGAGAAGGGAAGGAGGTGAGGAGCACAAGGCAGCAGAGTGCCATGGTGATCAGAGCCCTGCCCAGGGCTGGCCGAGGTGTCCAGGTCAGCCAGGTGGGCACAGGGCAGCCAGGAAGGCACGGGGCACCCAGGTGGGCATGGGGCAGATAGCCAGGCCTGGGGGCTGCGGCTGTGGCTCTCAGTATCCTGAATTCTGGAACATCTGGCTCAGGTGCCTTGCATGGGGCACCTGGAAAAGCTGCAGGGGTGTAATTAGTGGCCACCTGTGAAAATCTCAGTGTAAATAACTTGCCTGGTGCTGCCAGGCAGGGCTGGGCTGGGCTGGAGGGGTGGCCAGTGTTCTCCAAGGTGGACTGAGAGCCTTCGCCAGCAAACCAAGTTTTCTCATCCATACAGCCCAGGCTTGTGCTGCAGGAGGGAGAGGGGCCAAGGAGTGACTTGTAACGGGCCACAAAGTCCTGATCTTTGCTGTCACACAGCCCCAGCTCATCCCTGACCACAGGCAGCGGCTCCAGTGGTGAGTCCATCTGGACCTGCCTCTGCCCTCAGCACACAGGGCCTTTGCCTGGGGTCTGCACTCTGCTGCTGGACAGGGAGGTGTCCCAGAGGAACATGGAAAAGCTCCTAGCAGGCAAGGGTCAGAGCCATCCTATTCTCCAAACAGAGCAGGGCTTGCTCCATCCCCTTGAGTTTTTGCACCCCAGGAGGTTGTGCTGCACACCAAGTAGTCTCTGTGGACAAAGCAGGCAGGGGTGGATAAAGCCTTGTCTGAGTGAATGGTTTTAGAAACTGGAGTTATGTAGGCAAATACAGCAATTCCAGAGTCCCCAGATGGCCCTTTCCCAGTTGCACTTGGGAGCTGGGGGCAGGGGCTGTTCTTCATCGGTTACTGCAGTGCTGGTCCAGGTCCACGCTCCTCAGCAAGCCCAGGGAGGTCCTGGCTCTGCTTCCTTCCCTCCTGCAGTTCTGTCTCAGACCCAGGCTCCTGCTCCACCCATGCAGGCAAACAGGGATCCATGTCAGTGCTGCCTGTCACGAGTGTCCATCTCCCACCACCACCACAGGCATCTCAGGGATCTCTTCTGGGTTGTGTTTTAGACACAGATTTCCTGCCGATTGTGATTCCAGGTTTCTGCAGGGACTGTAAGTGATACCTCTCTTCACAGTAACAGACCAGGAGAGTGATCCAGAACACAGACTATGCTTCCTTCATCCGCTTCTGCTGCTCATTCCCAGCACCTTGGTTTTCTGAGATAATTCTTTGTAACGTGTTGGAGAGTAAATTACATTACTGCAGTAGAGTCACTGAAGGACTTTATGAAGTTGCACTAAAGCTTCCGTGGACTTTGTGAATTTTAATTCTGAAGAGCAGAGCAGCTCCCAAGGAGAACACTGCTGTTACCTCCACTCCAGCCAATCACCAAACTAAATGCAGTAGTGCCTTACGTAAAAGTAACTTGGCTGTATTGTCCTGGTGTTCGGGCAGAGTGAAACTCAGATCAGAAATAGAGTATTAAACACACACATGCACAGACACATGCACACAAAAATGTATCTGAGCCAATTTCACCACGCTGGAAGCAATTACGTGACAGATCTTTTGGGAGAAGGAATTTAAACGGGAAGAAATGTGAAGCGTAATTAGGAGTTATAAAAGAATATTTTACTGGATACCAGAAAGTTAAAAAGAAGGTTGTACTGCTTAAAAATCTGTCAGTCTTTCTGGGGAGGAGATGTGAACTGTTCATTCTCTGTCCCGATAGTGAGAAGGGGCAGGAGCGGGCAGAGGGAGCCGGCAGCGTGGTGCTGCTGTGCTTTGTGCAGCTGTATCTGTGTGTGTGAAAAGTGATAAACTTCACGGCAACGTGATGAAGTAATGGGTAAGTGCTGAGCAGGAGCTGGAAGCTGTGGCCGGTTGGAGGCTGGCGGCTCAGCGTGGCCCGGCACAGCCAGCTGGAGCCGCGGTGGAGGCTCCCGCTGCCCCTCAGCCCCGTGCCAGCACTCCCGGCCCAACATCCACCACGAGTGATTAATGGGGAGCAGCCTTCAAAGTGACCCTCCTGGCTTTATGGGGAGTGTTCCAGCTCCTTGTGTTCCCAGACTCACTGTGGCTGCAGCCACACAAAGGGCTGTGTCACCATTTGCTCCGGGCTCACGGGGGAGCCTGGCGGCCTTCGCTGCCCCGGATCACGCTCCGCGCCCGCCAGATCTACGGAGGAAATTAACATTTGACAAATGATGGTGATGAGGAATTTGGGAACAAGGCACTGATGAAGTAAGAGCACCAGCACAGCGCAACTGCTGGGGAGAATCTCTCATCTCCTTCTCTGTGGGGACAGGGGTGTCCCAGCTGAGGGGAACACCAACACTGCCCACCCCATAGAGAGCTTCCGACTCTGGGGACATCTGCACAAGTCTGTCACTTCACCTCTGTGCCCTTCTCCCAGAGGAAAACCTTGCTTTCATCGCTCTCACAGCTGCTTTACTTGGCAAAAACTCACTCCTGTGTCTCAGTTCCTGCTCCAGGTGCTGAGCACAGGGCAGCTCCCGTGTCCTCCCTGGTGCTCTCTCTGTCTTGGTCTCTGCAGCCTGGTGTGGATGTGCAGGGTGGGCTCCTTCACCACCATCCCATGCCAAAGACTCATCTTTGCCCTGTGCTGGGTGAGCGGCTGCTTCACCCTGTGGCAGTTGTTCAGCCTGAGAGTCATGAGAACAGTCACTGCTCATGTATCTCACCAAGTCTCTAACCCTCAACTATCACATGTTCCATGGAGTTTCCACATAACCTACAAATAAAAGTGATGGATCCAGTACCAGGAGCTCAGTCCCAGGTCGCCTTCCACCTTGGCTGGCACAGGAGCCTGCACTGCCAGGGCTGCACAAGGGGATGCAGAACAGGAACCAGTGGAGTTACAGACTGTGAAAGGGGTTTTTTCAAGTTTATTAGGAACTAATGAATCCTAACCCCAGCATTCTTTCATTTCTGCATGGGAATAATAGAACAGTTAATAAGGAAAAGAGCAAAGTGTTCAGTGAACACTTGTATTGGTGTTGGGGAAGAGGCAAAATGATGTATCTCAGCACAGAGTGATGAATTCTTCGTATTCCAGCTGTAATTAGGCAGCAAATTAAACAGCAGGTAGATGTGGACATGTTGGAATCAGCAAGGCTGAATTATTTAATTCAGGAATTGTAGAAGATGTGGTCAAGATCTTTTTCTTGTGTGGAAGAGTCAGTTTTGGGGTGGAGAGGACTTCCACAGGGCTGAGGTTAATGGATTCATGTGTCCACAGGATGAGATGAAAAATGATGGACAGTGAAGGCTGTAAAATCCAGGAACTGCTCTCAGAATCACCTTGTAGGAAGATTCGATGAGTTCAATATATTTAGCTTATTGGAGAAAAGGTTAAGGAGTAATATCAACACCATCTGTAAATACCTTTGTAGGAGCAGAAATTTGGTGAGAGAGCTCTTTATCAGATAAAATGTACCAGGATCCAGTGACTGGCAGAAGAAAGACAATTCAGGCCAGAAATAAGGCCCAGATTTCAGCAGTGAAGGCAATTAACCACTTACCCAGCGTCACTGTGATCTCTCTGGCACCGGCAAAGTTTAAGTCAGGATCAGATTTTCTGGCAGATCCGTCATTGTTCAGGCAGGAGTGACGGAGGGGCAGACCTGTGATGTGACTTTGTGCTGTGCAGCAAAGCTTGGGCAGTCTGGGGGCTCCTTTGGCTCCAGGTCTGCCGTTGCTCTTCCACAAATCTGCCTCTTCCTTGCAGAGCTCGTCTTCCCTGGCCGTGGAGCTGCTCCGTGCCTAGACGTGGGGTACCTCAGCTGGCAGTGTGGGCTCTGTGTGGTGTGGGGACTTGGCGCAGGCAGAGCTCAGGCTGGAGACAGACAGAGTAGCTGCAGCTGCCTGCAGTTCCCAGGCTGGTGGTGTGTTCTTGGTGCAGGATTCGGGGGGCAGTGTCATGGAGGTACCCATTCCCAGGCTTCTCCAGTCTCTTGGGGCCTGTAAGGCTGTACAGGTTGCCCTCTAAACCACTGGGGAATTGGTGTTTTGGCTGGAGAAGCATTGGCTCATCCTGTGTGTCCTGGAGCCTTGGCTGGGGAATGGGAAGTGCCGTGGCCAGCCCTCCCTGTCCTGCTGCCACAGCCAGCCCAGGCTCTCAGTTGTCCCACAGACACTGGCACCATGCAGAGTTTTTTGTCCTGATGGTTTGTACCCACCACACGTCAGCTTTGGTAGGAGCTGGGGTGTCAGTCACTTAGCATGTGCAGATGTCCAAAGCCGTGCTCTGCAAGGGCAGCACTGAGAGAGGAGGGAGATTCCCTGTGTCAGAGCATCTGTGAGGCCCAGTGCAAGGCAATGGCTCCTGCTGTGTGCAAGCTGGCAGATCCTGATGGCCCTGGTACAGAGCTGGGCTGGGAAACCTCAGTCGCCCACAGTTCGGATCAGTGACTCCACACAGACGTTCACTGTCGGCAGAGCAGGGGGAACACCTGTCTGTCTGTCCGTGTGTCCCCCCAGAACACCTGTCTGTCTGTCCATCTGTCCCCCCAGAACGTGCCCCATGCCTGTATGGGTGCTCAGCATGGTGGCCAGCCCCCAAGGAGAATGCAGAGGTTGATGTTTTTCCAATGACACGTCTGCATCCTGGGGCTCCTGGTTGGCAGGAGCCAGCCTGTATGTGTTGGACTCCTGGAAAATGTCCAGGAGGAAGGACCCAACAATGTCCAGGTAACAGCACATACTGCTTCATTTAGAAACCCAACCTGACAGACTCCTGACTCTGGACCGGCTCTGGGAACAGGAGCCACAGGGGCTCCCGGGACAACCACCTTCCTGCCATGGCAGCTGCTGGCCCGTTGGCATGGGGGGTGAGTTATGTCCTCCCCAGCAGGGTTTTCACAGGCAGGCAGCTCTTCCAGGCTCCTTGGCTCTCACCTCCCGTGAAGAACCAGTTGGTTTCTGCGAGTGGAGGTTTCCCACTGGCTGGAGTTGTGTTCCAGTCCAGCTCGTAGCCACAGCTTTTGGGGAGGCTTTGAGCCGTGTTCAGCTGCAGGCTCCAGCCAGGCTCTGGGGAGCCAGTACACTAAGGTGACTCACAATAATCCTGGTTTTTGTGTGGAATAAATGATGTGTTGGCAACAAGTGGTTGAGGGGCAGAGTGACTGATGACTCCTTGGGACACCGTTTGGCAGACAGTCAATAGCATTAATCTGCACTGTGCTGTTGGCCTCTGCAGTACCAGAGAAAACAGGGTTTGCTCCATGCCAGGGTGTCCTCACCCATCCTGGAGCACCTCCATCACCATCTTGAGCCACACACTGACAGCCCCTCTGCACCGTGTTGCAGCAGCAGCATCCCTCTGCCTGTGAAGGAGCAGGGCTTGGCCCTCCAGGGGAAAGACCTGTCCTGTACTTGGCCATAAACCCAGGGGGATCCCGGAAGTGCTCTCCGGCTGGTGCCTCTTTAAAATTCAGCATAGCCACATTCCCTGTGCCGAAGCTGGTTTCCTCTGCGTTGTAAAGGCCTGATAGCCGCGTCCAGCATGTCTCCAGGAAATCTCACCAGACCCTGTGGGGTTTTTTGCCAAATTGCTCTTGAAAATATTAAAGAGATCCTAAAAAGATCCTCAAGTGACTCTTCAAGTTATCTCCTTCCTGACTGGTGGTGCCCTTTTGGCTAACTCCCCTTTATCCTGTTCCCTGTTGACCTTAATGGAGAATTCCCAGTTTGCTCTGATCCAGGTGTTTCACCGCAGCATCCAGGCTGCCACATGTCATGCCTGGGAAGAGGCCATTCTGGCTGTAGGTAATTTTCCATCCAGTGCCACATCATCAGTTGGGCTGTACTGAAAAGGCCTCATGGAGCCATGTGAGTCTCTTTGTGGGGCTTGAGGAAATGGTGACGGGGAGAGGGGCTTGGAGAACTGTCAGCAGTTTGGGGGTTCAGTTCCTGCAGGTGTTGGCTCAGAGGCAGGTACTATTTACATGTCACCTGTCACTTACCCGATTTACAGATATCCAGCAGCTGCCAGAGTGTCACTTCCAAAGGGATGCAATTCCTGAGAGTTCGGCCTTGCTGGGGCCACCCAGCAGCTCCGTTGGAGGAGCCAGAGTTGCACAGTGTGAGGTCTGTGAGCCAGCAGATGGCTGGGCTGTGAGGGCGTTCCCCCACAGCTGGGTGACTCCACGGAGCAGGAGTGAGGTGCAGGGAGCTTGGACGGGCTGCAGAGGCTGATGGAAGCTGTTCCTTCTTTTAAAATGAAACTCTGGTATTCATGGCAGCCTGTGCTACTCCTCAGAAACCTGATAAAAGGGCATGTCCTGGTGGGCTGAGGCTGCTGGCCTGGCTGGTGGGGATACAGGAGTCAGATCTGCATTCCCTAGGGCCCTGCAGGACTTTCCTCTCTGCAACAGGAGCTTCTCCCAGGCCCTCTGCTTCTGCTCCCCCTTCTTCACCTTCCCCTGCTCCATGGCTGTGGCCATAACTAGGGCTGGGGGCTCCTGGGGCTTGGTGCTGGCAGACACTGCCTGAGCTCTGAGCATGCCATCCCATCCCATCCCATCCCATCCCATCCCATCCCATCCCATCCCATCCCATCCCATCCCATCCCATCCCATCCCATCCCATCCTGTTCTGGCCCAGCCCAGCGCAGCAGCACCATTCCCAGAACCAAGCTCATCCCAGTCCCAGGAGTGCAGCATTGTCCCTGCTTCAGCAGCAGCAGGCTCCCTCCCACGAGGAGGCAGAGGGGAGATGGATGCAGCAGTCAGGAGCGGAGCGCCAGCTAATTACCCTTCCGAGTGTGTCTTGTAAATTAAGGGCTAATTAGAGGCAAAGTCAGTGTCATGGTTTTACACGTGTTTCTGTGGCGCTGAACAAGGGGAGGGAGGGGGAACATGCAGCAGCCAGGCTGGAGGCAGGCGATGTGCACAAGGAAGGTCCTGGCGACCTGGGGTCAGGGTCGTGGGAGCACAGGGTGCAGGGCACCAGGGTCCAGGAGTTTGGGGCGCAGGGTCCTGGCAGCTCGGGGTGCGGACGTGTCCCATCACGCTCTCCATCAGCACTGCTGGCAGGCGGGATCTGCAGGCGAGGCTCACAGGGATCCCTGCACAACGCCGCAGGGAAAGGGCATTTTGGTCCAGGATGAGTACAGGGAAGAGGAGAGTGGGAAGTACCTGCCCTGCTGGTGATGAAGGAGTGGGGGCAGTGGTGGTGGTGATGGTGGGTGGCAGGCATGCCTGGTGCAGAGCTGGTGGCCACGTCACCCCTCCTTTCAGCACTTGCCTTTGGAGGGGGTATTTGGACCCCTGAGCTGTCCCGTCAGGCACTCAGCGGCCCTGGCTATGCTTGGGCACATCTGAATAGCGTCCTTTGGGTTTTCATGGAAACAGCAGGGACAGAGACACACATTTATGTACCAACTCTGGGGCTTCACGTGGCATTTTGTGGGGCTCTGCTCTTTGTAGAGGGTGGTGCAGCACAGGGATAGGTTGCCCAGGGAGGTTATTCCATCTCCCTCCTTAGAGATGCTCCAAACTCATTGGAAACAGTCCAGGGCCTCTGGCTCTGGGGGGCCCTCCTTGAGCTGGGCTGTACAGGATGATGCCAGAGCTCCCTTCCACCTCAGCCATGCTGGGATCCATGAGAGCCAAGTGAATCTGGTTTCACACAGGGAGACAGGTGAGCTGTCCTGGGTGTAGCAGCTCCCACTGAGGAGCTGCTTCCACAGGTGTTCATTTGCTTCCATGGAAGGCTCTCACTCGTACCAGTCCCATTGGACCAGTGGCTCGGTTCCTCACAGCCCAGCTTCATCATGACTGCAGGGCTGGAGCTGTGGGTGTGCAGCATCTGGAGCTGTTCTGTGGCCCTGCCCTGGGCCATGGCCAGGTGGGCTGCAGTGAGAGTCCCAGCTCACTGTACGTGCCTCAGGGCAGGGAAGGAGGAGCCGTAGCTTTGGAGTAGGGATGGGGCCCCTTGTCTCACCCCTGAGCTCCCAGAGCACTTGCTCTGCAGTGGCTGGAGCAGAATGGCCTGAGGGGAGCGTGGGAGAGGGCTGGTGGTGGGCAGGTGCAGCGGGATCCCTCGGGCAGTGTCCTCCTCTGTGGCAGATTGCCTGAACGGGAGGAGGTGTGCTCCCTGTCAGAACCATTTAGTTTGCTATTCTGGACATTTTGGGTATTTCTGTAATCCAGAAACACTTGACCCATTTTGCACCACTAAGTGATCTTGTCCTGTGTGACAGCCTCTAGTCCCAAAACCACTTCTCTCTTGGGGGTTCAGGTTCCTGGGCTCAGCCACAGCAGTTTTGAGCTAGTGGGAGAAGGAACTTCCACCTGCCGTCCCCACCTTACAGACATCTGTTCCCCTGCTTGTTTCTTTGACACCCTCCCTGTGATTTCATGCTCTCTCCCAGTGCCCCCAGCATGGCTGGATCTCCTCCCAGGGACGCACGAGAAAGTGGAGAGATGAAAGTGGGTGTGCTGGTTGTGGGATGAGTTTGGGTTTGCCCGGGTGCCAGAGGCTGTAGTGAAAATCATGACCGTGAACTCCAGCTGTGGGGAAGCCGTGTGCCAGAATCCCCAGCTGTGCATCCTGGGGTGCTACACTGCAACCCACTAAGCTGGGGGTCCCTCTGGGAAGTGGGGTGTGCTGGGCTCTTCCGTCAGCACCTTTGGGGTGATGCACCAGCACCCCTTGGAAGAGGAGAGCCAGAGAGAGCCTGTCCTCCTTTGGAGCCACCCGAGGAGTTTGGCAGCAGGTGCGGGACAGCTTTGCCTTCTCCCACCGTGCTTCCAGGCAGCAGTCAGCCCGTGCTTCCTTCCTCTCTTGCAGGTGCTCCCCACTCGACCAGCAGCACCTCCCTGCACTCCGAGCGCTCCATCAGTGGCATCAACCTCGTGGGCTTCAGCTCCAAGCCAGACGGGATGCACCAGCGCTCCTACTCTGTCTCCAGTGCAGACCAGTGGAACGAGGCTGTGGCTATCCCGGGCAGCTGCCCCAACCCCTGTGAGTAGCCCTTCTGGCCCTTCTTCCCTCACCGCAGCAGGCAGGGGAGCTCATTTCTGCAATGGGGCAGTTCTGGGCCTCTTGGGGGCTGTCCCCCTTAGTGAGGGTCAGCTGGCAGTGTCCCGACCAGGAAAAAGCAGTCCTGCAAGGCGTGGAGAAGCTCCAGCCAAGGGACGCTGCTCTGCAGCAGGATGGCTCCGAGCCCTCTGCTCTGACCCTGCTCTGAGCTCTCCGTGTTGGGGTACCACTGCGTTCCCCCATCACTGCACCTTGTTGGCGCCCCCATCTCCCAGATTTCGGGGCAGTTGAAGGAATAGGAGTGATTCCTGTCTCTGGAGCACACACTGAGCACGGCCCGCCCCCTCCCCCCACGCTCACTCGCTCTCAGTGATGTTTCAGGACAGTTGAGTGAATTAAAATAATTCATACATTTCCCAACGTAGCCACTTTGCCGAATTGGAAAATAAATGCTTTTGTGCTGCATTCATCACTCCTTCGTTCCTGGCTCTGCCGCCGCACTAAAAAAGCAGTTAAATGCACATCAAGAGTGGAGGAGCCATTTCCATGCCTGCTCGCCCCTTGTAGTTCTCATTAGCGCGGCAGCCGCCCCCCCGCCCGCTCCCAGGGGCTTTCGCAGTTTAAAGGAGCCTCTTTATGATCATTACCGGAGTCCGACTGTGCGGGCGCCATTTGCAGCTGAGGAGGCTCCTCATTTGTAACTGTGAAAAACTATCAATTTCAGCGCGCCTGATGCAGCGGCTCCATCATTGGCCCCATCAGCTCCCTGCTGGAAGCGAATTAATCAGACTGTTACTGCTGATGGGGCAGCGCGGGCGAGGGGAGCGGAAGGGCGCAGCGCCGAGCGGGGATGTGCCGGCAGCCCCCTCGCCTTGCACAGGGGCAGCGGGGGAAGCGCGGTGCCAGGACACGGGCGCGTCTGCCTTGCCCGGCCCGCGGGAGCCGTGGGCACCGGCAGCGGGATCGCCGAGCCCCGGTGTGCGCGGCGGCGGGTCCGGTGCCCGCATGCAGCACCGCGCGGGGCACACGCCTTGGCACCGATCGGGGCTGTGGCACAGCCCTCCGGAGCGCAGCTCCTTGCCCCAGTTCCCTCCTGCCCCGGGAGCTGGCGTGGCGGGTCCCATCGCTCCTGCCGGCAGCCGCTCTGTGGAGCTGGGGGCTGGTGCGGCCGTGCTGTGCTGCTCTGCCCTGCCCTTCCCCGGCTGGCATAGGAGAGCAAGCCAGCCCACGCCCCCATCCCTCTGTCCCATCCGCTGCCCCTTGTCCTCCTGCCCTCCATCCCTCTGTCCCGTCCTTCTGCTCCTCATCCCTCTGCTCCCTGTCCTTCTGTTCCTGTCCGTGGAGGGGCTGTCCATGCTCACAGCACCTGGACCAGTCTGCCTCTTCTATGTACAGTAACTGAAGGCTCAAATGAGAGCTGATCTGCACGGTCTGTTGTAGCAGGGAAAGGAATAATGTTTTTAAACTAAAAGTGGGTGGGTTTAGACTGGATATAAGGAAGAGGTGTTTTATTGGGAGTGTGGTGAGGCAACAGGGTGCCTGGAGAAGCTATGGCTGATCCACCCCTGGCAGTGTCCAAGGCCAGGTTGGATGGGGCTTGGAGCAGCCTGGGACAGTGGAAGGTGTCCCTGCCATGGCAGGGCCTGGAACTGCTGGGTGAGCTTTGGCCTCTTCCAGCCCAAACCATTCTGTGGTTCTGTGCTGCTGCTCCTGCCAGTGGCATGGAGGGGTGAGATATCACCTCAGTGCTCACTGTTGCTCTGCATGCTGGTGGCTGTTCACCCACTCTCGGGTCCCACGGCACTGTGCTAGTGCTCCACAGACTCAGCACAGGGCCAGCTGTTCTGGAGGGCCCACAGCACACCCTGGGCCGCTTGCCTGGGGGTCCCAGGCAGTTCCCAGACTGTGTCCCTGCTCTGTGTCCCCCACAGCCGCAGCTGACAGAGGTGGATTCTCAGTGTCACGAGGGAGGCGGAATTGGTTGGGTGGGCAGCGCTTTCCGCGTCAGGGTGTGCTGAGCTGAGCAGCACAACCACCCCTCCCTCAAGGAGCTGAGCTGAGTGAGGCTGTCCTCAACACACCTGAACCCCAGCTCTGCCAGAGTCCAAGCTCTCTGCTGTGTTTCCAGTTCTGCATGGCAGGGCAGGTGAGGAATTTTCCTGCGCTCAGAGCTGGTTTTGGGCACACAGCAAGGCTGTAGGCTGCCATCCCGGTTCCTGGGGACAGGCTGTCTGCTCTGGTTGTGCCCTGGAGAGTACATGGAAGAGCAGTGGGATGGGGCCACACAGTCATATAAACATGCTCCAGGACATTCTATATCTGTCCCTTATGCAGGAGCTCTGCAGCCCTCCTGTGGGGTCCCAGGGTCCCCCCTCAGGCTGACTGGTTTGGAGAAGCGCCCAGGAGGTCCCGGGGTGCCTGTGAAAGGTTCCCTTGGTGAGATGGGGCTCTGGAAGTCCTTGGGTGGGTCAGAGGGGTTCAGCTGTCCTGCTGGGGAAGGAGAGTGAGCAATCCCCCGCTCTGGTGTTGGCTGCTGGGCAGGAAGAGCAGGGACGTGGGTCCCTCAGGAGTTGCCAGGCTCACAGCAGGCCACGGGACGGGGAGTGCAGAAATGTGCAACGCCTCTCGTTGAGCCTGGAGTGGGGCAGGGTGCCAGAGGTGTGGGATTTGGCCCAGGGAGCATCTTGGTGAGCAGGTGGGCAGCAGAGGGAGGATGGAGGCACCGCGTGTATAGCCACTGACAAGAAAGTTCAGGTCCCCTGTGACACATGGCTGGGAGCTGAAGGTGCTTCACACCTGCTCTAAGCACAGTCCTGTAGCAGGATCAGTAATTTATATTTAGAAAACTGGAGTCTGATTTTATTAGGTTTATCTCTCTTAATTGTCAAGGGTGAGCTATTTCCCCATGGATAAAAAGCAGCAGAAACACCCTACTGGTATGTGCCAGTGCAGGAGAAACCAGAGTTGGGAGAGCTCCAATGCTGCAACCTCCCTCAGCTGTGTGAGGGGACCGCCAGCTGCACCTCGATCCCTGCCTGGGGCAGCTCCTGGCCCGTGCCCTCTGTGCCTCTCTCCACCCCACTGCTGGTGTTTGTCCAGGCAGACCGCGCCCCAAGAACCACTCTGACCAAACCAGGATGAGCCAAGGGAGCAGAGGACAGGCTGAGGAGGGAGAAAGGCTTGGCAGGTCCTTGCCATCCCACTGCTGGAGCTGCTGCCCTTGTGCAATGCTGTGATTCCTTTCTTAACTCCAGGTGCCACAAAACATGGAAATGGCAAGTCAGGACTTGATGGGAGACACTGGACAGAGAGGATGGCAAGCTGCCTGGGGCAGAGGTGCTGGGCGTTGCTGTCCATGCCCTGGGGGTGGCTGGACACTGGAGAGGCAGGAGTGGATTTAGGAGAGGGTTAACAGTGCAGCAAGGGCTCCTGCGCCTCGTTGCCTTCCCCGGAGTCTGCATTTTTATGCTGATTGGAAGCCTGCGCTGTGTGTGCTGCTGAAATTGAATGTCAGGCTTTTGATTTTGTTGCTGGTCTCTAATGAAATTTGACATTTAATGGTGAGTGCAGCGGCAGCGTGTGTGTGTGTGATCGGAGCTTGATTAGCGCACTCTAATTGACAGTAATTAGGCAGCTCCCTGATTGTTTCTAATTCTGCTATTAATTGTAAGGAACAGTATGATTGAGGATAAATTTGGTGCGTTGCTGCTGGGGATGCAGCTTCTTCAGCTCCGTATCGGAAGCCTATTGAGCCCATCATGCTCAGGTTCCTGAGCGTGGCAACCCCAGTCACCTCGTCTGGCAGTGCAGTGCTGGGAGGGCAATGCTTCTGCAGAGGCTCTGCCGCTCCTGGGGCCTGGATCTGCCCCAGAGAGGCCAACACTACCTTCTGGGCCTGTCCCTTCCCAACGCACTTGTCCAGCCCTGTGAAGTCACTGCCCTGTGAGGGAACTGCTCCCCCAGGCACCTGCGTTTAGGGGTGGGACATGGGGCTGCTGCAGCGGTGCTGCCGCGCGTGTCTGGCTGCACGTCCCTGTGTGTTAACACTGCGGGGATCCCAGTGCAGGCCGGGTCCAGCCTGACTGCCCAGGGAGCTGCCAGCCCTGAGCTGGAGCCGGTGTGGGAGCAGCCCTGTGCTGTGGAGCTGGGCAGGTCCTGCCCTGTCACATGGAGTCGTGTGGGTCGAGCCAGCCAAGTACCAGGGCTGGCTCCAGAATGCTTCGGTGTCTCTGGGAAGAGGAGACCGTCACTGTCCCCACTGTACGTGACTTGCCTTATTTTTGTCCCCAGCTAACGGTACTGCCGACTCACTCAGCTCCAGCCCAAACATTTCCAGTGCCGCCAGCCCAAAGCTGGAGCCGCCTCCATCACCACATGCCAACAGGAAAAAGCATCGCAGGAAAAAGAGCACAGGGACAACTCGGCTCGATGGCCCCAGCACAGCAGCAGAAGGTAGGAAGGGTCTGCCTGGGGGGCAGCTCTGCCGGCTCAGAGTGCCCGGCACCCAAGGGTCCTGCGGTGCTCTCTGGGTGCCTGGGGCTTGGAGTGCTTCTCCTGCGGGGCTCCCTGGTGACTTGGGGCTCAGAGCGCTCCTTGTCCAAGCAGCTTGGGCTGAGGCAGGAAAGAGCAACCAGCCTCTCGGATCTGCCTTTCCCTCTGTTTCCCGCGTGCCGTGCAGAACCACCATCGTGCCTGTGTGTGTGCAGACAGTCACTGGTAATTAAAATTGCTAACTGTAGTGGCAGACCTGAGAGAACACCATATGCTTAAGGTGTGCTCTCAGACACTTTCCACCACTAGGACCTATTTCCGTTGACTTGTAAGTTGGCCAAACTTTCATAATTTGAAAGACCTGTGCTGAGTACCTGCCTCAAGCCAAGGGTCTTTTGGAAAAGCTTGTCTACTTCAGGGCACCAGTTGAAGGCATGTGCGTTGTTCTCCCAGTGGGTTTTGTGTTGAGAAATTCTAATGTCTCTGGTTGCTGAAGAGGGACCCAAAGCTTGACAGGGAGGCTGCAAGGCATGGGGAAGCATTCTGCTGGGAAAAGACACCAAATTTGCCCAGGTAGAGATGAGCCTGGAAGCCATGTTCTTCGAAGCCTGCATCTGTGGTTAGCCGCTGGAAAAAGTGAGATTTGACTTTATTCTTCATCATCCTGTCCCACAGCACCCAATAAGCTTCTATAGTGAACCAAAGTAAAGATGTAATTCAGAGGGGAGGAGGGTTCAGTACAAGTGTTTGAAGCTAACAGTTGCTGCAGAACAAACCAGGAAATACTATTCTGTACCTGAAGGTGCTGCAGCTGTCCTGGCACCTTGCTCCAAGTCACGTTGTCTGCCTGTAATCCAGCAGCCCAGGTGTCCCATAGCAGAACAGCTCAAGTTCTTGTTCTTGGAATCATCGCTTTGATGATGTGCAGAGTTGGGCAGCTCTGTAGTTCCATTCTTGCAGTTGTTGTTGTCTGCATCTGAAATGCACCCAGTCTAGGACAGGCCACCCCTCTGCAGTGGTTGATTGAGGAACCTCGAGCATCGTTTGAGTCCGACAAACTGGTGTCCATGGATTAGCAATAAGCATTGCCTGTAGTTGCACTTTGTTTTTAGCTCTGTGTGTATGTTGCCTCCTCACACCCACTGTTGCCCTTCCCAGATTGGTTTGCAGTTCTCAACCCAGTGCTTGGCAAAAGGAGAGGCTCATTCTTTGTATGAATAGTGGGATAGTGAAGGAGGGGATGAAGGAGGGGATGATTTTGCACCCCCACACATAAGACTGAGAAAGCATGTGCTGAAGTAGTGCGTCCTATCCTGTAAATAAAATGCTAAAAACGAGTTGTAAAGGAGGTCCCAAAGCTGACCTTAGTGTGATGGTTGGGTTTATGATGTGGACATGAGGGCTCTCAGCTGACCACAGCAAAGACCAAGAGGCACAGGACTGATGCGTCAGTGCTTGCAGAGGAGGTCTGGTCCTGCGGCTGCTCAGTGCAGCTGACTGAGTGTGAGAGGTGCAGATGCTGGGACCTCACGTTACACAGAATGTAACGCAATTTCCTAGTGGAAAAGGTAATTGAATGTGGGAACACTTTTATGAAGCAGTAACACAGACTAACCACTGCTTGAAGTCTTAAAATTTGATTAGTTCCTTTTCAACAACACATGTGTGCTTGGCAGAATTCCCAGCTCTCTGCTCCCAGATGCACAGGCTGGAGGGCTGTCACCCTTCTCCTTGTGTGCCCAGGACAGGAGTCTTTGAGCAATCCTGGTCTTTCCATCATTTCATAGGGATGTTTTTTCAGACACACACTCATTCTTTCTGTCCTTCCTGGTTTGGCAGCATCCCTGGAAGGTGAAGTGGAGACATGTGGCGAGCATGAGGGCATCACAGTGTTTTTGATGTTTCCTGCGTTGGTCCTTTCCTGCACACACCCTTTTCATCCCCCACCTGCCACATGCCTGCTGCATGGCTCCTGCCCGTGGTACCTTTGTGAGGGACTTGGTTGCTCTCTCTCCTCCTCTGAGCTCTGGGACTGCTCCAAGAGTCTGCCGCAGCTCTGGGCACTGCGGCAGCTCATCACCAGGACCAGCAGGCCAGGGCAGAGGCAGGGGACTGACTCTGGGACTGGTGTTCAGGTGGCCACCCATGATGGGTTGCTGTCCTGCATGACTGACAGGAGACTGGCAACAAGTACAAGGAGGTGCTGAGCCTGCACCTGAGGTCCCATCCTAATGTCTGAATGGTCCAACTGTGAACCCTGGCCTGAGCACTGCCCCACACCATGGGCATGGCCAATGGTTTGTGTCATGGACTGATGTCCATAAGTATGACTGATACCCCCTTGAATCCTTTTTAGCTGCTTTTGAACAGTTACGGCAGTTTTTTTCAGAGCAGGGTAATTTGAGTTTTTTTGCTTCTGCATAGTCACCATGGCGAAAGTGTGAAATTGCTGCGCCAGGAGCAGGGCTGCCCGGCCCTATGGCAGAGCTGCCATCCCTTGTGGCCGAGCTGCTGTCCCCTCGTGGTGCTCATCCCTCCCTGGAGGGTTCACTGTCCTGGCAGGAGCATGGGGACAGTCCAGTGAGGAGCCATGCTTTCCATTAGCTCACGTCAGTGTGGCTGTGCTGGTGCGGGGACTGCTGTGGAGGGACACCCCCAAAACGTCCCACCCATGAGGAGCTGTGTGGGGCCAGGCGGAGTGTCAGACAGGGCTCAGCCTCTGTCACGGCATCCCTGCGGGCAGGAGCAGCCCTGGGGGTATGTGAGAGAGCAGGCTTGGGCTGTGCTCAGGCTGCCTGCACCTGCCTGCACCCGCCCCGTGCCCGTGAGCTAGGCACGAGCAGCTCAGGTTAGCATCCTGGGAAAGTTGGTGAGGTCTGGGGATAAATTGCCATCAGTTTATCTCATTTAGGAGGTAATCAGAGCCAGGGACGTGCAGAGCAATTGAATCTTAGTTGTTCTGAAGTATCATAAATCAAACGAGCTGTTGCTTTTTTACATGGGCTCATGTTAAAGAGAGCTCTGTGTCAGGCTGCCAGGGAGCATCCACAAACTATGGCAGGCGTGGGATTGGGCTGCCGGAGATGTCACCAAACTGGGGAGTGCGGCTCAGGCTGTCAGGGAGCACCCACAGGCTGGCAAATGTGTGTCAGGCTGTCAGGGGACGAGGATGCTCATCCCCATGGTGTAGGCGCGGTGTCATCCTGCAAGGACCGTCAGGAAAGTCTGCTCTCATCAGAGCCCAGCCAAGCTCTGTGGCCAGGAGTGCGCTGTCCTGCCATGGAGCCGCCCACAGCCCCCCTGCAGCCGCACTCCTCTTGGCCTGGGCCCTCAGCCCCCGTTCGGGCTGCCAGGAGAGCCAAAGAGCCACCAGAAACGGCCGAGGGCAGCAGCACCTTTGCGACGCTCCCTGCTCCAGTCTCCCCATGGCTGCCAGAGCTCCGGGGATAATGAACTTCTCATGTGCTTAAAGAGTGATGCAGGGTGCATGGCGAGAAGCTGACAGCCCCTTAATGTGCTTCTCAGTGGCGGCCAAACGACGCGGTTTTGTCTTTGTTTTTTAGTTTTAAAACCCACAGGAAATTGATGGCCAGTAAAGAGTTGTGTTGGGGCGATGTGCGTGATTAATGCCAACTGTCAGGGGCTGTCGAGGCCGATCGTGGCAAGCCAGGAGTGTGAGGCTGAGCCTGCTCACCAGATTGCTGGGGATTCCAGCTGCTATCGCTCAGCTCCCGCCTGCCCCACACAGCTTGTGTCACCCGTGCGCTTCCTTCCACCAAGCCTCTTAATTCAGTGCTAACAAGTCACTCCAGCTCATTATGGACCCTGGAGCTCCCTGTTCCATCCTGGCGGGAGGGGAGGCAGCCTGTGCTGGGCTTCTCTGTGGTTCAGCTGGTCCCCTGTCTCCATCAGCTCCCACCGCCTCAGTCTGTGGTTCCTGGGGGGCCTTATACAGCTCCGTGTTACCCCTCTGAGAGACCCCCATGTGCGCACCCCCGGCCCTGCCACAAGCCTCTGCTCACTCCATGAAGTCCGCGCTGTCCGTGCCATCCTTCCCGTGACCTCCCACCCTGATGCCTTCACACCCCCCGTCCCTTCTGGCGCCTCCCAGGCCTGCCCCCGCTGTGCATGTGCCGCACCCCACATTGCGTCCTCCCTGCCGTGCACACAGAAATGACACTGTTACATGACCCCCCTGCACACCCCTGTGTACCTGTGGTGTCCCTTGGGAGCACCCGCTCCTCCTGACACACAGTGTCCTTCCCCACACGTTTGGGACCCCACTGTATGCCCCCGCCGTGCAGCTCAGTGTGCCCGTCCACGCTCGAGCCCCCGCTGCCGCCGCCCCCCGGCCCCCACGCCGTCCCTGCTGGTGACACGCCAGCTCAGCCGGGGCACTCGGGGCCCTGGGGGCGCTGGGGGTCCCCACAGCGCTGCTCCTGCTGCGCTCTCCTGGCGGCTGTCCCTGCGGAGGGGCCTGTCCCCGTCGCACTAATACAGGTTGGGAATATTGGGTTTAATGATCTGCAAAATGAGGAGGTAGCGAACTGACATTTACGAATGGTGCTGCATCCTTCTCTTCCCAGACGCCTGCTAATTTGTTGATATCCCAAACACCTCATAATGATACGGTACAGTCGCAGCTTGCAAACAAGCATCCCGAGGCCAGGGGCTGCCGGCTGCCCTGCTCCAGGACCCTCCTCACAGCCTTGGCAGCCAGAGAACGGAGCTGTGGGCCAGGGTCTCCCTGCATGTCTGACAGGACCTGCCCTGGTTCCTGCTGCGAGCCCCACATGCTGGAGGCGTCCCCCCACCTCCTCCCTGTGTGACCACCCACTCTCCAGGGCCTCTGGAGGCACTTCTACTACTCCAGCAAAAAGCAGGAGAAGGGATGGGAGTGGGAGAAGGACAGCATGGAGGGAGAGGCTGGATGTGACTGGGAGATGGTGAAGAGCAGAGGTGACAGAGGAGACTTCTGCTTCAAGAGTGGGGCTCCGTGTCAGCTCTGCTTCCTGTTATGCTGATGGTGAGTGCAATCCTGCTCCTTTCTGCCGGACCTGCTGGGATGCAGGGAAGATGTCCTACACTGTCCTGCACCCATCTGCTCAGGAAGGAAGCAGCCGGCAACCTGTCTGGCATGGCAGGCTCTCTGCCTGGTGTGCTGGCTTGGAGATGCTCCTGCCATCCCCTGTGCTGAACTCCCCTTTCCTGCGGGGGAAGAAAGTGCTGCCCTGGGCCTTTGGGCTGGCATGGGACAGCTCTGTCCAGTGCCCTGTTTAGAGAGGGAATTGCTGTGCTGTGTCCAGGTGCTGTGACCACGGCCCTGCCGCACTTGGTGGCGACCAGAGGGGCATTGCTCTGTCCTCACAGAGCTGCTTTGTATCCTGGTGCTTCTGGAGCAGCCCCCCATATTGCTTGTGCTCTGAGAGTGCTGCCCCAACCTCTGTGGGGGCACCTTGGGTAGGGGTGAGGCGTGGGGCCAGCCTGTCCCACTGCAGCTCCCCAGGGGAACACGCTGCCTGGGTGACCTGCAGCACCCCTGGAGAGCCAGGGTGTCCATGGGAAAGGAGGTTGGGAAGTACTGCTCCACGTCAGGGTCCCCACAGGAGGGTGTCTGGGCTGGGCATCAATGCAGAGTGTAGCCAGAACCCTTTGCAGAGCAGGACCAAGCTCTGCCCCAGCCCTGTGTTGAAGCTGAGGCGTTTTTAACTCCCCGGTGTACCCCTTCTGCTCAGAGCTGTACTTCCCCCCACTCAGAGCATAGAGAGGGCACTTGGCACGAACTGTGAGGGCAGCACTCTCTGTCACTGCTGCTCCCCTTCCTTTTCCTCTCTGGCATCCCACAGGTGTCAGTGGGACACACTGTTCCAGTGGGCACCTTGCCCCCAGGGCTGCCTTGAGCAGCAGATGCGAGCTGCCTTGCATCTTGGTGGGCGCCTCCTTACCCTCCTGCTGTCCCTTTGTTCTGGCTCCCGGCCAGACACACGGGATGTCTCCATTCCCTCATTCCTGGCAGCCCCGTGGTGCTCTTCTGCTGTCCAGAGGATGCTTCCCCCCAAGGCTGGCGTGTTGGCAGAGGGAGGGTGGCCTCACTGGGGCTGCTCATCTCTCTGTGGTCCCTGCCCATCGTCTTGGCTGCCGGTGCAGTCTGGGTGCCGTGTGGCCCTGCTGCCCCAGCCGTGCCCTCCCTAATCCTGCTCCTGTTCAGAGCCCTCGTTCCTGGGCAGTGTTGGAAGGGGGGGGCGTGGGGTTAACACCCATTAGCAGAGCCAGCTCACACCAACTCTGCTCAGCAACTCTTCACGGAGCTGAGTCTTTAAAACATCATCAAAAAATCATCAAGAGAGAGAGAGAGGCAGCGCATTCATTTCCACTGCCCACTAATTCTAATGGAGCTGGTGTAATGGGCTCCCACCAGTGCACTGGGGCGGCCGCAGGGCCGGGGGCCGGCTCTGCCATCTGGCCCCCGGGCAGTCGCTCACTCGCAGGCAGCTGGGAAGGGCCCTCTGCACCTGTAGGAGCGCCTTCCTCTGAGGTCTGGGCCCTGTCAAGTTGGAGCTGGCAAGCTCTGGGACTTCTCTGTGCCCATGTGTGGAGCAGGGGAGACAGTTCTGCCAGCTCTGCTTCAGCAGACGTAGTTCTAAACCCTTCTGCTTAGGGTTCTGAACGGGTGCTACCCTTTCATCCAGCCAGAAATGGCCCTGCCGCCTTGGAAACCTGTACTTCTCCCCAGAAGAAGCTGAGAATGCCCAGTACTTTCCCTAAAACAACAGCTAGAGTCTGATCCAACGTGTATGGGTGCCCTGAGGAGCTCAGGCACTGGTCTTAGACCATCCTAGAAGGTGGGTGTGCACAGTGTTCGGAGCTGCTGCAAGTCCTTGATTCCTTTCCCAGCTCTGCTGATCCTCACATGTGAATCCAGGGGTGTGATCCCACAGAGCCACGCTCTTTTGTCGTAGGTATGCTCTGCTGAGGCCTCCAAAGAGATCCAGCCCCACAGTGCCATGCTGCACTGTGGGGTGGGGAATTTGCCCTGGCACAGCAGAAAAGCTGTGGTCCTTTGTTAGCTCTTCCCGGGCTCCGACAGCAGCAGGGCTTTTGTTTGGCACAAAGCTGGAATCCAGGAGGCACAAAGAATAAAGGGAATGGAGGTCCCGTGTCTTGCAGAGCTGGCACCAGGGCTTTGGTTGGACTGGGACTGCTCCCACGGCTGGGACTGGGCAGCCCCAGAGCTCTAGGACGTCCCTCAGCTGTGACAGTGGGGAAAGTCCATCCGAGTCGGGTTGGAGCCCCAGAATTTTCTCTCCCAGAAGGAGGGAATCTCCTGCCCTGCTGTGAATGAGCAGAGTGGCTCCTGTGGCTGGGAGCCACATGGAGCCCCCCGCCCCAGCATGGTGCCTCAACGAGCAGCAGTGACCCCTGCACCAGAGCCCTGGGCAGGCAGAGCAGGCATTTGCTTTCCTGGGAAGCGTACAGGTGCAGGAAGGCTGGGACTGGGATTCTGCTGCCTGCTTGGTGGGGAGGTGCTGGGTGAACAGGAAACAGGAACAAGGAAGATGGAGCCGTGTGAGCCCACAGCAGGAATCCTTGCTGTGTCCTGTTGACCATGATGTTCTCTTCCTGCTGTGCAGAAGCGGCTCGGCAGCAGGGAGGACTTGAGGTGCATCCAGTGCTTCCCGCGTCCAGGCAGCTGGCTTGGGCTCTGCAACACAGCAGCCGCAGCCACAGGTGGCTCAGACCAAGGCAGGATGAGATTTGAGGAGAGCAGGGCCCGTTCTGATGTGTCAGGCTCCCCCAGGAGCGCTGTCTGCAGATGCTCCCTCCAGCACGTGGGCAGCCTCTGCCCCAGGGAGCTGCTGCTCATTCCTTCCTGGCGGGTAGTGCTTGGCCCCAGCAGTCCCGTGGCTGGGGGGGGATGGTCCTGGCTCCCCTGCAGGCTGGAGGCTCCCTGCCCGTGCCGGGGTCTGGCAGCACTTACAAGGGCTGGTGCCAGCAAGCGAAGGAGGCAGTGCCTGCTAGCCTGGCTGTTGGCTGGTTATCTCCTCTCCCAGTATGCACAAGCTAACAGCTGCCTGTTTTCCAAGAATCTGGTTCTTGAGCTGCGACTTGGTGTCTGTGGGGTCTCTCCTGCAGCTGAGAGCTGGGGGAAAGTGCTGGACAATGGGATGTCCCTCTGTGTGTCACAGAGGGCCCAGCAGGGTGGCTAACTACTCGCCTCCTGTAGTCTGACATACTTCTGAGGGCTCACTCTGATTCCAGCAGGGAGGAGGCAGTTGCAGACATCCTTCCCCAGAGGAGCAGTCCCAGGCTAATTTAGGGTGAAATGAGTAAAAGAGCCTTGCCTTCCTATCTGGGAAGGGCAAGCCAGGACAAGCCCTCATGCTGGAGTCATTCCATCCTCCCCAGGCTGAGATGGTGTGGAGACCCAGCCTTGCGCTCCTGTACCAGTTCACCAGCACTGGTGATCTCCAGGCCTGGTCCTTGTCAGTGCAGGTGCTGATCACAAGCCTGGGAGGAGGGGCTGTGCACTCCCATCATGGCCAACGGACCTGGTTTTCCTAAGGAGCCTTCCCAAGGCTACACCATGTTCTGGGGATGTTGGTGGACACAGCCTGGCTCAGATGGGCCCAGGTGGCCCCACAGTAGCTGAGGGTGGCCGTGCCCTTGGTGGGACCTGGCCAGGGGCCTCTGCAGCCATTCACTGCGGGCTGTGGCAGCTCCTCAGTCCCTGCCTTTTTTCTGCTTCCCTCCACAGTGAGGGGCTTCTGTGCTGCAGAGAAGTCAGGGAGAGGAGGAGACCTCCCTCAAACCCCTCCAGACTCCCCTGCTCACCTCCCCACGTCATGCCTGCTGTGCACAGACCCTGCCAGGCTTGAGGCCAGTGCAGCTCTGCCTTGGTGTGGACCGGAGGCCCCTCGGCCTCCGTGCTGTCTCTGGAGCTGAGCAGTTGACTCCCTGCTTTTAATAGAGAGCTGGGAAGACACATTATGGAGATGAGGGTGTTATTTGCATAACGCTAATTAGGTAATTACAAATCATTTTGCTATGAGCTGAAGCGTGTGCTGTGACATAACGTTTATTAGTCATTCCATTCAGGCCCCGCTTAGTTAAGTCATTTACTGCACTAACTACTGAAGTTGGCAATAAAAGGTAAATGCTGGTGCTGGGTGTGAGGCTGACACGACGCCCCGTGAACTGTGCCCATGGGGGGCCGTGTGAGGCAGAGCCAGGCTGGCAGGTGTTAGCAGGGCAGAGCACCTTCTAAGCCGTGGTGAGGAGCTGTCTCTGAGCCCACTGCACGGGCCCCTCTTGCATCAGCTCCCTCTGTGTGCGGGGCCCGTCGCTCCAGAGCCACTCGAGGGCGGGCACTGAGCGCTGGTGCTGCGGCTGTCTGTAGGCACCAGCTCAGTGGAGGAGCTGGTTTCACTGCTCCAGAGGTTGGCAGCTTTCTCTGAGGGTGGAACACAGGGCAGGGAGAGGGGGCACAAACCAGTGGAGCTGTGTGGGGCAGAGGGAGGGAGGACTGGCACCGAGCTCTGATTCTTCTCTGTAGGCGTTTCCCCGTCCCAGCCCCCTGGGCTGTGCTGCTGCCTCGACCCTGCCGTGTGGGGATGGTGGTGGCCTGCCAGGACCTGTCCCATGGCAGATCCCCTCCTTCCCAGCCCTGTGTTACGGCACACCTTTCTCTTCCAGAGCCAGATGAGCCATTTGAGTTCATTATCGTGTCACTGACGGGCCAGACATGGCTCTTTGAAGCCTCAACATCAGAGGAGCGGGAGCTCTGGGTGCAGGCCATTGAGAGCCAGATCCTGGCCAGCCTGCAGGGCTGTGAGAGCAGCAAAAACAAGGTAAGAGGCCTTGGCCAACTTCTGTTCCATCTTCCCTGGCATCTGCTTTGCCACATTCCTCCATGTCTCACACTTGCCTGTCTGTCCACACTGCATCCTGCCTTGGTCTCTCTTCTCCCAGTGAGAGTTCAGTCCCGTCTCTGGGACTGTGCAGTTCCCCCCAGGTTTCTTGTCACCTCTTCCCCGCCTGGCTCTGGCCTCACCGAGTACTCTGCATCCCACGTGGCTGGATCCTACATGGTTCATTCCCTCCCTGGATGTCTCTGCCCTTTCTCCCCGCTTTGTCCCACCGCCCCCTGCTCCTCTGGCGCACACCTGGCCACTCCAGACCCTGTTGTCAGAGCCCCCATGCTGGCCAGCCTCATGGAGCGTGGTGTGGCATGCCAGGAGGGGTGCAGGATGCCTGGTGGGTGGCCGGCCTGCAGTGAGGAGAGCCTTGTGGGTTCTTTCCAGGCTCGGCTGGGCAGCCAGGGCGACGCGCAGGCCATGCAGGCCGTCCGCACCGCGCGTGGGAACAGCTTCTGCGTGGACTGCGATGCACCGAGTAAGAGATGCTACGCTGGGGGGGAAGGCTCACCCGGGAGGGGAGGGGGCTCCAGCCACCCCAGGAGCCCCCTCTCTCAGCCCAGAAAGACTGCTCTGTGTGTCTGTCCTGTCCTCTCCTGCAGCTGACCTGCCCCTTGGGGTTGGGGTACAGAGCACATTGGCACACTGGCCTGTGACCCCTCACTGGGCAGCCTGAGGTCCCGGCCTCTCCGTGCCCACCTCTCCCAGGGACACTGAACTGGGAAGGGCTCTGGTGGGCAGATGCCTGCAAATAGGAGTCTGAACCACAGGAGATGGGCTGGTGAGTCTCGGCAGGTTATTAACTCTCCCCCACTGATCCTGCTGCCCTCAGATCCGGACTGGGCCAGTCTGAACCTGGGTGCTCTCATGTGCATCGAGTGCTCCGGGATCCATCGCAACCTGGGCACCCACCTGTCCCGTGTGCGCTCCCTGGACCTGGATGACTGGCCTAGTGAGCTTCTTATGGTCATGACGGCCATCGGCAACGCGCTTGCAAACGCTGTCTGGGAGGGAATGGTGGAAGGGTACCCCAAGCCCACGCCTGAGAGCAGTCGGTAAGGGAGGTGGTGAACCCCAGAGATGCTTCTTGGGAACCACACCAGGAGGGCTGGGGGACACTGCAGGGGTTGGGAGCGGCCATTGAGGCAGGCAGGATTCCTCAAGATGCTCCAGTGTCGGGTCCTGCCTGCCTGGAAGGCACTGTCCGGCCTCTCCTGCCACCCTGGTGTGGCAGGCAGTGGGGCTCCACGGCAGCCACAGCCGTGCAGTGACTCTGAGAGCTGAGGCTGGCTGCGAAGCCGAAGGGGTTAACAGAGATGGCTTGGCAGCGTCGTCGTGCAGGTCTCCAGGGCCTGTCCCTTTCAGGCCCTTGTCTGTCCCTATCGGAGCCGCTCTCCTGTCACTCATCCCAACAAGAGCCCATTCTGCGGCTTATCAGCGGCGGAGCGGGGTCAGGGGCCGGCGGCAGTGAGCATGCCCGGCGCGGGGCATTGATGGCCGCCCGCCAGATGCAGATGGATAGAATGGCAGCAGATAGCGGCGGGCCGGCGCACATCGATCCGCGCCCCGCGGCCCCGGCGGGACGGACGCGGACACTGCCTTTGTCTGCGCCAGGCGAGACGGCGGCAGCGATAAGGTGCCTCCCGTGGCACTGGGCCGGCGTGTGCAGCGCTAACCTTTTCCTGCCGCTGGCCGTGGCCCGCACGCAGGCACAGGACAGGCACGGGACAGGCACGGGACAGGCACGGTCCCCGAGCTGCCGCAGCACGGGCACACGGCACTGGGGTGCGAGGGGCTCCGGCACGGAGGTGCGCGGAGACGGGTGTGGGGTCTGGGTGCGAGGTGCTGCTGCCGTCCAGGCGTGGATGTAAGCACGCGGTGTCCGTAGGGAGCTGTAAGGAGGTGCCGTGAGTCCAGCAGGTGTCGGGCAGGTGTCCAGAGTGGGATGACAGAGCCTCAGTGGCAGCTGTGAGCGCAGGGGCACGGCAGGGGCTATGCAGAACATACCTGGGTGTGACAGATGTTCACTGCTCACGCAGGTATGTTCACATGGCACTGCTGATACTCGAGTCCTTTTGTGCATGGCGCCCAGGCAAATAGTCTTAACTGTGACAGTGACAATGTCCTGTCTGGCAGGGAGGAGAAGGAGCGCTGGATCCGGGCTAAGTATGAGCAGAAGCTCTTTCTGGCCCCACTGCCTCAGTCTGACATCCCGCTGGGGCAGCAGCTGCTGCGAGCCGTGGTGGAGGATGACCTGCGCCTCGTGGTGACACTCCTGGCCCACGGCACCAAGGAGGAAGTGAACGAGACCTACGGAGATGGAGACGGGCGAACAGCGCTGCATCTGTCTTGCGCAATGGCCAACGTAGTCTTCACACAGCTGCTCATCTGGGTAAGACAGAACCTGCAGCCTCCACTGCAGTGTTTCTGGTGCTCTCCCGGTGCTTCCCCACCTCCCTGCTACCTTTTTCCATCCTGCTTCTGTGCGTTCCCCCACGTGTCCACTGGCACTGACCTGCCCATCCTCTTGGCTCCTTCTCCTTGCCTGCCCTCCCGGCTCCCTCCTCCTGCCTTGCCCAGAGCCCCGCTGCACCCTGCCACTCCCGTGCCCCTGGGCACACGGTTCCCGGGTACCACTGACCAGCCGCTTCTCTCCTGCGCAGTACGGAGTGGACGTGAAGAGCCGGGACGCTCGGGGCCTGACCCCGCTGGCCTACGCCCGGCGAGCCGGCAGCCAGGAGTGCATCGACATCTTGCTGCAGCACGGCTGCCCCAGCGACAGCGCTGCCACGCTGACCCCCAGCCTGCCCCGCCGCAACGCCAATGCCAACAACAACGCCGCGGGGCCGGCCGAGCTCAGCGCCAGCCCCAGCACCGTCTAGCCCTGCACAGCTGCCCTCCAGCCCCGCCGGGGACCAGGGCCACAGCAGTGGCTCTGAGGGCAGCACAGATGGGCCCCCACGGTGCTCGCCCTCACCAGAATCCCCGTTCCAGCCAAGAGGAGGCCGGGAGCCAGCTGGGCGCCAGCATCCTGCTCCTCTGCGCTGTTCCAGCCACCTCTCGCCGTGCAGACCCAGTGCTGGCAGCTTGTGGAGGGGCTCCCACATAATCGCTGGGGTGGCTCCAGTGCGCCCCGTTCTCATGACCGGTACATGGATGGGGAGCCAGTTTCTCCTGCCCCCCCTCACACCCATCTGTAGATAAAGCAGGGGCTGGGGGCAGTTCAGGTGTGTAGCCCCCCTGCACAGCAGCACTAGGGAGGCTGATGGCTGCACCTGCTCCCTCAGGCAGGTCAGTTTGGGTGCTTCCCTCCTGCTCTCCCTCCATGTCGGCCTCACCACACCCCCCAGTGCAGTGGTGAGGTGGGGGGCAGCAGGAGGTGCCTGTTTCTGCATTGCACCCCCATGCTCCTCTGCTTCTGGCCGGTGCAGGAGGGATGCTTGTGCCGATACTGCTCCCCACGTGCTGATGCAAGGGTGGCATCTCCCCAGCGCAGTCCCTGGACAAAGGCCTCCCCAGCCTCCCTGGTGACCTGGAGGGGGAAGAGGATGGTCACCTCGGTATCCCTAGCTCTGTCTGTCTGTCTGTCTGTAGAGTCACTGTCCTTCCAGGTTAAAGCTCCAAACTCCAAGCCATACACAGTGTTTCCATCAGAGCCTCCTGCTGGCTCCTGCTGCTGCCCAGGTGGGGCTGGTCTCCGGCTGAGCAAGAGGAAAGGACCATCTCTCTTTGCGCTGGGGACGAGCCTCTAGCTGAATGCTGGAACCTCAAGGCTTTGGACACTGCTATGGAATGTCTCTGTCACTTGTGTATAAAATGTACATTGGAAATATTTATATGGACACTCTGTATATACGGTTTCTTTTCCATGAGTTGCCCTGTGTGTGTTATCTGCAGCCAAGGAGATAAAGGCCAATAAAGCAACCCAACTCCTGCCAGGCCAGCGTCTCAGTGTGCTGCCTTCGGGGCCTTCGATGCAGCCCTGGTTTGCAGCTGGGTCTGAGGACTCTCCACCCCACACTGACAAACGTTTAGCCTCTTCTCCTCTGGCTCAGGCTCTGTGCCAAACCGCAGTCCTGTGCCAAACCGGGCCCCTGGGACACGGCCGAGTGCTGAGGTGCCAAGGGGAGATGCACCAACCCTGGGCACTGAGGGACAGTCCCAGACCATGGCCCCAGAGGAGTGCACAGCTCTGGTGGGATGGGAGATGGGCACAGCAGAGGGGTGCGCTGGAGAGGGGACATGGAGGGCAGGAGTGCTGGGCCAGCTGCTCCCTGTGCACAGGACAGCAAGCGTGAAGCTGGGACAGGGGAAGGCAGAGATGGGCAGGGAGTGATGGGCTACCACAGTGAGCAGGGACTCTGCTACGGCTACAGAAGACTGGAGATCATTGAGTCCCAAGGCACAGGCAGACCCCTGAGCAGTGAAGGGAGCGGTGTGTCTGCTCTGCCAGCCCTGACCGCGTGCTTCTCATAGCTGTGGGCAGAGCAGGGCCCCTGTGCTGGCAGTTCCGGGCTGGCTGCGCCCCAAGCCACGCCACTAACAGCAGTTCAGGGCTCCAGCGTCTCTTTGTGCTGGGGTCAGGCTCTGCTGCACTGGGACTGGGCACAGGCCTTGGGCCCCAAGCCTGTGTGGCAGTGCTGCAAGGAAGAGAGGTGCCAGGACACCCCCAGCTGCCACAGGTACCCTGGGATGTCCCTGTCAAACCCCTGCTGCCTCCTCCTTGTGCCCCTCCCATGGCAGAAGGCTGCCTTGCTGGGGGCTGCAGACTGGCCCCAGCTCCTTCATCAGCCCCTCCGTCTGCCGATGTTCTGCCTGTGTGTGCCCGTGTCATCGTCCTCATCCTGGGCCTGTCTGAGCCCTGGTCCCGGTCCTGGTCCCAGTTCCAGCCTGCCCCTGCACCCATGTCACCCCTCGTTCCCCTCCCCTCGTGGTGCCCATGGGTGCCCCCACACCGGCCCCGGCTCCAGCCCAGTGCTGGGTTTGGTTAATTTCCTGGCGACTGCATTAACGGGAATGGAAGCCGAGGGACGGCAGCTCCTCTGGGGCCCATTAATCATCCCCCTCAGACAAGCTGCCTTGATTACAAGTGGCAAGAAATTCATTAGGGCTGCGGCTCTGACAACTTTTATCTGCGCGGCTGGATCTGACTCATTAGGCAGCCAAATTAAAGCCATGATGGGCCCTGATGAAATTCACTGCTTGTTTATCTTGTGCGATCTGATACATCTGCCCATACATCATCTCCCGCGCGGGATCCCGCCCTACCCAGCCCTGGCGCCTCCCTTCCCATCCCAGCCCTGCCCCAGGCCCCCCTGTGCCCAGCCTGGACCCAGCTCTGACCCCAGGAGACCCCTCACCTGCCCCCGCACCCTGCCTGAGCCGTCGGGGCTGGGGCTGGGGCTGCGAGCGATGACCACGCCACCAGGCGCCGGGCGGGGACAGCTCTGCAATCAAAATCGGCAATACCCTGCACTGGAAGGGACCCACAGAGATCATCGGCGTCCAAGGTCTGGGGCCACAGAGCCCCGAGCAGCCCCCCACGGCCCATGCAGTGTCCGTGGGGCGCAGCCCCCTCAGGGCAGCCAGAGCCCTGGCCAGGTTCTGCTGGCAGTGACACTGCTGTGGGCACACAGCCCCGCAGGGACAGCCCCCGGCCCCGCTGCTGCCCACAAATTGCAAACAGGTGCTGGGGATCCCAGTGATGCCCTTTTGCTGGCACCTGGGGGCAGGGAATGCCACCAGATCCCTGCAGGCTCTGACACCGTCCCAAGGAGCCGAGTGGGCCAGACCCCACCAGCGGCAGCACTCGTGCCCTGTCCTGCCTTGCCCCAGCCCAGCACTCCCCCAGTGCTGGAGCACACCTGGGTGCCAAGGTGACCAATGTGGCTTCAGGTGGCCCCGGGCCAGGACGGGGTGAATGAAGCAGGAGCTCCGTGTCTGTGTTCAGGGGAAGAGGTGTGTGTCCATGTTCAGGGGCAGGAGCTGTGTGGCTGTGTTTAGGGCACTGTGTCTATTTTTTGGGGCAGGAGTCGGGTGTCTGTGTTCAGGCTGATGCCAGGGAGGGCACAGACCAACCCTCTGCTCTGCCGTACACCAGAGGACCGTGCCAGGGCAGCAGCAGTGGGACTGTCCCCGTGTTATGTGGCCCCAAGCAGCAGCAGTGACCACTGCAGATCCGTGGCAGCACCATGAGGAAGGACCCTCCCCCAGGCAGCCAGCAGCACTCACACCATGGATCCAGGGAGAGGGAGGTGGGTGCCACAGGACGGGAGCCATGGGATGCAGCCTCAGGCTGGAAACCAGCCATAGCACAGGTTTGCAGCACTTCCCAGAGAGCCTGGGCACAGCCAGAAAAAGCCTCACAGGGCACAACTTACATTCAAAGCCCCACAGGCCTTCCTGCAGCCCCAGCTGAGCAGGCACAGCCTCCTGGGGATCTGTAGGTGGGCACAGTAGGGCATGGGGCAGCACTGCCCACCCTGAGGCTGCTGGGATCACATGCTGAGCACATGCAGAGGTGCTTTTAGGAGAGATGGCCAGAGCAGAGATCCTGCCACAGGGCTGCGCCTTCGTGTGTCCAGTCAGCCTTGCCTCTGGGGGAAAAGGCACAGGTGTGAGTGTCCCAGCTCCCTCGGCTTGTGTCCACGGAGGTACAGCACCAACACACTGCACTACAACATCTGCACCCGGTGCCCATTTGTGGTGGGTGCAGATGCCCACAGCACTGGGAGTCACAAACCCTGAGGGCAGTTCCAGCCTGTCTGACGTGGACACTGGACAAGCTGGCACAGGCTGCAAAAGAGTTGGGGAGTGGTCAGAGGCAGCTCACAACCCTTCCCACGTGCCAGCCATTGGGACAGTTTTTCTCTCTTGCCCATTGTCTCTCTCCTGCACCTGAGCTAGTCCTGGATCCGCTGGCTAATGAATAGCACCAGCACCATACTGTGGGCCATCACAGGCCCCTTGTCAGGGAACGCTGAGGACCAGCTTTGTTGTGCTGAGTGAATAAATGCTCTGTGGGATGCAATCCCTGCTCCTTTCCCAGTTCTTTAAGAGCCACCATACAGGTAAACAAGGGGACAGGTTTGGGTAGGGAGAATTCCCTTGTAAATACTGAAATTGCCTTCCTTAGGGCAAAGTAATTCTTGTTCATAAGAATGTGTGTGTGTGTGTATATGTGTGTGTATAAACATATTTATATAAACAAACACATGTCCACATATATACATTCTATGTATTTATCTCTGTGTGTGTCTGCACCTGTATCTACCTTTTTACTCTGTGTGTGCATGCATGTGTGTGTGTGTGTGTGTGTACCCGTGCACAAACATGTACCAGTGCATGTGTGGGGATTCCTTCCCCAGCAGTTCCTGCTCCAGGATAGTGTAACAACCAGAAGCTGGTAGATGGGAAATTCCAAATAGATGCAAGTGAAAAAACCTACAAGGAAGGTGGTTGGACACTGGTACAGGGGCCTGAATACAAGGGGTTGCCCAGCCTTGGAGATACTGGAAGTCAGATGGGCAAGTTCTTCAGCATCTTGGATGTGACAAGCTTTGAGCAGGTGTTGGAGCAGAGACCTTCCAAGGCCCCATCCAGCTTCATGGATCAGTTGCCCTGGATCTGTCTTTACTGCCCAGTTTTTCATTGTGGCCCTCCTTCCCACCCAGCCCAGTCTGACCCAGCACCCAGAGCTCCAGCTCATGGGGCTCCCACAGCTCTCCCATCCGAGGAGGGGCCACAGCTGCTTTGGGCAGTGCAGTGCACCGTGCTCACTGTGCTCACTGTGCAGTGTGGGCAGTGTGGGCAGTGCAGTGCACCGTGCTCACCGTGCTCACTGTGCAGTGTGGGCAGTGTGGGCAGTGCAGTGCACCGTGCTCACTGTGCTCACTGTGCAGTGTGGGCAGTGTGGGCAGTGCAGTGCACCGTGCTCACTGTGCTCACTGTGCAGTGTGGGGAGTGTGGGCAGTGTGGGCAGTGCAGTGCACCGTGCTCACTGTGCTCACTGTGCAGTGTGGGGAGTGTGGGCAGTGCAGTGCACCGTGCTCACCGTGCTCACTGTGCTCACTGTGCAGTGTGGGCAGTGTGGGCAGTGCAGTGCACCGTGCTCACCGTGCTCACTGTGCAGTGTGGGCAGTGTGGGCAGTGTGGGCAGTGCAGTGCACCGTGCTCACCGTGCTCACTGTGCTCACTGTGCAGTGTGGGCAGTGCCTTCATGGTACAATGTGGGCAGTGCTGTGCAATGTGCCCACTGTGCAGTGCTTTGCTCTCTGCTGTGCAGGAGCCACCAGAGCCGTCACAATGCTCAGGGTTCACAGGGAGCTCTGCTCTGCTCTGCTCTGCTCGGTGCCAGGAACACTGCTGCTCTGCAGCTCTCTCCAGCAGCGCTGGTGACAGCAGGAGTCTGTCACCTCCAGCAGTACTACGCAGAGCTGCACCTCTGCAGCATTTGTGGGGATTTTAACACGGATGTTTATAGAGTTGCAGTGTGTATGGGCTCTGGGATTGGTCTAATACAGCAACAACAAAATCCTCCATGCAGCTGAAAACTGTAGGTGTTGAAACCACCTCAGCAGCAGTCCATGGATGAGCATGCAGTGGAATGGGAGTGCTCTGCACACGGATTTCAGGTGGGCAGTGGCCTCTGTGGTGCGGGAGGTGGGTTAAAGACACAATAAACCAGTGCTGCCACAGGGGCAGGACGTTTCAAGCCAGTGTCAGTTAGAAATGCCTGATGGGAAAAAGGGAGTTCTTGGACCTTAACATAAAATTTGACTCCTTTTAATGTCTGTCACTGCCCCAACCCTGGAGCTGTGGACACTTTCTGGAGTGTTGTGGTTAACGTGCACTGCTGTGCTGTGATCGGCTGCAGTGGCACAGACCCCTCATGTGGACACATTTGTAGTGGCAGAGGCCCGCGTGTAGCTGCAGAATGGCTTTACCAGGCCTCCCACACAGAGGTGAATACCAGCTCATGTGCCAGAGCCATTGCAGGCGCTGCAAACAGCTGTGTCCCCTTGGCAGCCACGGAGCACAGCTGGGGTCAGTCCCTGTCTCAGACCAACACCCACCTGAGGACAGAGAGGCGGTGCAGGTGCAGGCAGCTCTGCCCCAGCCTGTTGAAGAGGGAGCTGACAGTTTTCCTGAGAGCAGGGCGCTGGAGGCTGCTGCCAAAGGACGTTTACTCCCCTGATCCAGAGGGAATTGCCAGCAAGTGTTGCTACCTGAACAGGGCAAATCCATGCTGGGGATGCTGTGAGCAACACCAGGCCAGGCATTTCCTGAGGATACTTCCTTGTTCCCAGGTCAGTGGTGCAGGGACAGAGGCAGGTGTCCTGCAGTGGAAGCCAGCTGTGCTGAGAAACCAAATCCTGAAAGGATCCCTCAGAACCCTCTCGGGACCTGCAGCAGGTATTTCTGTGGAAAGAGGCACCCACCAAGGACATCTAGAAGCACAGCTTTGTCCAAAGAGCTCTGATCTGAGCTGTATCCGTGTCTGTTGGCTCCACAAGCCAACTGGGGCCACAGCCAAGGGGCAGGGACTGCCACCCCCCAGTGCTCTGAAGCTCTAGGGCACTGCAGGAGGACCCAGCTGTACAGGCCGAGCATGGACCCCACACTCCAGGTGAACAGAATGTACCTGCCAAAGAGGGAAGGGACATGGGGAGGGAGCACTGCTCCCCAGGCAGCATAGAGGCGGCCCAGCCCTTGCTATGGCATCAGGGAGGGCGCTAAGGAAGGTGGAGTCAGCTCTGGCTGTCAGAGATATTTCCTGCTCTCCCAAGCTGTGTCTCCCAGGGGAGGTGACAGCAGCTGGCTGGACCGTTTGTGACCCAAACTCCTTATCAAACCTGTGAGCAATTGCTGCCCCAGCAAAACCTTGGAGAGAGCCTTCCCCCTCTCCAGGAACCTCTGGTGGCATTGCAATGGGTGTTGCTACCACAGCACAGGCATGGGAGCTCCCTTGCCCCATAGACTGACTGATGTTTGCCAAACCAGAGCAGAGTTTCCCCAGGCTGGACACCCAGGGAGCCACACGGTCCTTGTGCTGCTGACCGGGCATGCAGCTGTGCCCTGTGCCAAACCGGGTCTTCACGGGGTTCTGGGGCTGGGCTCAGTATCTGAGATGGCTGGCTGCGGAAGCAGCATCTCCTGCGGTAGCTCTCCGGGGTAGGGAATGGCTGGCCTGGATGTGCCAGCCCCTTTTGCTGTCGCTCCTGCCCCAGGGCCTCAGCACCAGGGAGCCGGCCGTCCCGGGCCAGGGCAGGGCCCGCAGCCGTGTCGGGAGTCCGCAGCAGGACACACATTCCCCCGCCCCGGGATGAGCCGCGGAGGCGGCCCCGAACCAGCCCTGGCCTCGGCTCGGCCGGCGGGAGGGCCGACCTGGGGATGCTCCCGGGGGCTTCCCGGCCCGCCGCCCCTCCCTCCCGCGTCTCGGCCCCGGCCCAGCAGCGGGGCGATGGAGCCCGCCAGGGCATCGCTGCTGCTCGCACAGCCCCCGGCTCTGCGGGCCCCGGCCGAGGGGCGGGTGGCCCCGGCGCCTCCCCTTCTTCCCGTCCGCTCGCCCGCCCCGACCTCCGCGGCCGCCTCTCGGGGTCGGCGCCGCCGCCCGCTGCCCGTGCCCGTGTCCCTGTCGCTGTTCCTGTTCCCATCCCTCTCCCTTCCCTGTTCTTCTCCGCCCGCGCCGGGCCTGGGCCGCGGGACCCCCGTCCCTGCAGCGAGGAAGAACGTGGTCTTGCTCCATAGAAAATAATTTATTGAAATCACAACTATACATGGGCGGGCGCCAGCGGCAGCGCGGGCCCGGCCCGGCCCGGCTCAGCCCGGCCCAGCGGGCGGCCAGGGCCCGAGGGCCAGGCGGCCGCACTCCCCGCGGCACGGGCAGAAGGACAGGCTGCCGTATGTACAGAGTTTACACGGAATAAATAAGGTACATGTACACAGGAGTGGGAGCGGGCGCTCGGCCCCCCCCGCGCCGCCGCCGCCCGCCCCAGGGTCCGGGAGCCCCGCCGGGCTCAGGGCCGGGCGCCCTGCTCGATCTGCTGGTGCTGGCTGCGCACGGCGAAACGATTGACGTGCACCGGGATGGGCACCACGATCTTGGGGTTGCGGACGGGCTCTCCCGAGCGGTTGCTGACATTGCCAGCTTTGATGCGTTTCCACTTGGCGCGGCGGTTCTGGAACCAGATCTTCACCTGCACCTCGCTCAGCTTCAGGGCGTGTGCGATCTGCGAGCGCTCCGTCAGGCTCAGGTACTTCTTGCAGTGGAACTCCTTCTCCAGCTCCAGCAGCTGCTCGCTGGTGAAGGCCGTGCGGCGCCGGCGGCTCTTCCCGGCCCCGGAGCCCGGCGGGGGCTGCTCGGCGGCCGGGCCGCCCTTGCCCTTGCCCTTGGCTCCCAGCGCGGTGCCGGCAGCCGCCCCGTCCAGGAAGGGCTCCTCCTCGCTCTCGCCCGCCGAGCTCTCCTCCTCCCGCTCGCTGCACGGCGTCGCCGCCGACTTCACCTCCAACTTCTCCTCGTCTGAGCTGTACGCCTTCCCGTCTGCGGGGCACACAGCGTCAGTGTCCGCCGGCGCGGCCGCCTCCCGCACCCCGCCCCGCCGCCCGCACCCCGCCCCGCCCGCGGTGCCCCAGCTCCCAGAGCCCCGCAGCCGCGGGGGAGGCTCTCCCCGCTCCCTCGGAGCGAGGCTGCAGCTCCTCCCGCAGTCTCGGCCCCCGTCACTACCGCGTCCCGCAGCCCCGGAGCGGGCGAAGCAGCAGCCCCGGCCCCAGCCCCGGCAGCAGCAGCCCTGCACCGGGAACTGCTGCGAGCAGCGCCAGCCGCTCCGCTCCCCGGCGCCCTGCCCAGCTGCAAGGGGCAGCCCCCACAGACTCGGCCACCGCTCTGGGGTCTGACCCCCTCAGCAGTTCCGCATCCCACGGGCCAGCCTAGCAGCATCACGGTCTCGGTCTAGTGGAGAACATCACAACGCTGCCAGGGCTTGTCTGGACCTTCACGTCGTAAAGAACGGCCATACCTCGTCTCTCAGCTCAGCCCTCCCTTCCCTGCCCAGTGCGCCAGACCATCGATGCTGTTAGAAAGCAGCCAGCCAAGAGCTGAAGAACTGTCCCGGAAACAGCATCCAGAGCCAGCTCCAGCCCAGCAAACCTCTCCGCAGGGCTCTACAGGACATGGGGTGGCCCACTTCTGGCTCTCCCTCCCTAATCCAAGGATGCACCACAGCAGACTCTGCAGCCAAGGAACAAGGTGCTGAGGCAGCCGACGCTCAGGGCTCAGCTACGCCCAGCAGTGCGCAGAGGGGAAGGACGGAACCTGTCAGCATCACACAGATGTGCACCTCATCGCAGGCCACCAGGCAGAATGCTGTGCTTGGATCACCACAGACACCTCTGTTAGGATGCCTGAGAGGATATTGATAGGGTACCGGGGTATGATTCTCTTCCTTGCAAGCTTCTTGTGTCCCAAACTGCTGCCTGAATGATTAAACAGCCATGGAGATAGATGGAGGAAAGAGGTCTGGAAGACGGTCACTTCCATAGCAGAAGGGCTCAAACAAAGTGACAAGATGCTCTCAGCCACAGACAGGGGTCATGAAGGGACGACCCACAGCGCTGCACAAGCAGGTGAAGAAGTTTTTCTGTCATGCTGAGACTAGAAGAGACCAGAACATTCTTCAAGTCTGACTCAAGAGCAGTAATCACTGCTGGAAGGAGTTGTCCTGAAGCACTGCTGCTCTATATACTCCAACATGCACAAGGAGAAGCAGCAGCTCTCCGAACTTCTAAGCAGTGTCCAGGTACTGGCATATGCAACCTGGACCCCTGGATCACTGGCCACCTCACCTCATCTCAGTGGGAAAGGCAGAGCAGCCCTCAGAAGCCTGACGGTGCAGGGTTTAAATACACAAACAGAACTGCAGGAGACTACTTGAGCCCAGAAGACATTGCTGGTAGTCTGGTGACTGAAGGTCCCACATCCCATGTTAGCCCTGCAGCAAGCCCGTGGCTTCCTGAGAGCAGGTGGGTGACTTTGGAGATCTGGAATCTTCTCCCTGCTCTTCCTGCTTCCTACAGTAGGAAAGAACACCTTCATCTCTATGCTGCTGCAGAGTGATTTCTTTCTTCCTGAAGGTCGGGGAAGAGATTTCCCATATGCATAGACAGTAAAGACCCAGAGAATTCATACTTGTGGGGCTGAGGATCAGCAGCAGGTGGCAAGGAGCACTTTGGCTGCGATTGCACAGCCTCATGGAACCACTTTGCTGAGGAAAAGAAGAGCTTTCACTTCTGTGTACCACCTCTCTCCAGTGGAGCATGGGGCCTGACAAGGTGAGAGAGCTCTTATGAGGAATTCAGTGTCTTCCCCAAGGGATCTTTAGGTCCTGCTCTGGCACTGCAACTCCCCAGGGATGGAGGATGGCATGCCAGCAGCCACACCAGCAAACAGAGCTGGTAGGGCAGTTTGCTCCTGTCAGCCCAGGCTGTGCCCCAGGAGACTGGAAGAAGGCTGAGCCACACGATGGTTTGCAAAACAGCTGCTGTCTCTGAATACTCTCTTCAGAACCAGACTCCAAATTTTAAATTGAGCACTCTCACATTTGTGTCTTATAAAAAGGGCTGGGTTTGCAGTAAGGAGCTTGGAACTATTTGATAACAGAATCTAAATTGGATGTTTTCACAAAGAAAATTGGTATATTAGTCTGTTAGTCACCTACTGTGTCCCCAGCAAGGACGGAATGAAGGCAGGGGATCCCGCCCATGTGATTGGGGTATTCTGAGACTTTCAAGCCCTTTGATCATGAAGTGAAGCTGTCATGAAGCAAAGCATCGTGGCTGAAAAATCAACGAGAAGCAGTAGATGAAGAATAGGGTTGACCCACTGGTTTGTTTTCCACAAAGTCACTGCTGTTCATTGATCTTGCCAAAGACATTGAAGGGAGTCCAAAGGGCATCACAAAAATGCTCTGAGGGCTGGAGCACCTCTGTTGTGAGGCCAGGCTGAGAGAGTTGGGGTTGTTCAGTCTGGAGAAGAGAAGGCTTCAGGGAACCTCATTGCAACCTTTCAGTACTTAAGGAGGGCTTATAGGAGAGACAAAGAGAGACTTTTAAGTCTCTCGTGATAGGACACGGGGTGATGATTTTACCTAAAAGAGGGTTGATTAAATTAGATATAAGAAAGAATTTTTCACAGTGCGTGTGGTGAAACACTGGCACAGGTTGCCCAGATAGGTAGTGGGTACCACATCCACAGCAACGCTCAAAGCCGGGTCAGACAGGGCTCAGCAACCTGATGTAGTTGAAGATGTCCCAGCCCATGGCAGGGAGTTTGGACTAGGTGGCCTTTAAAGGTCCTTGCCAACCCAAACCATTCTGTGGTTCTATAATTATGGATGTGGAAAGCATGGTGAAGAGACTTGGGTGTCACAGGTGACAAAGCTATTCAAGCAGCATCAGGGAGACCTGGATCAGGAATGGCTGTTGTGATGAGCCCTGTGTTGGTAAGCACACGGGGGCCCAACGGAAACTTCACCCTGTCCCTGACTGAATGTGCAGTCACTGCAGCAAACCAAGAGTTTCAGACTACTGCCTGAGCCTGAGGAGATCTGTACAGCTCAGGAACAAACCTGCTCTCACGAGAGGAGTGGAGAGCTAGGGGTGTTAAGCACCCCTGCACCAGGGGTCATACCTTTGTGGCAACTGTAGAAATAAACCAGACTTCAAACTTTGCTGCTTCTCAGCACCAGTTTCCCGACAAGCCTCTCCCTGCTCAAGAAGGGTGGCAATTGCTGGAAGCAAGTTTCAAACCCAGTGGATGCAGAGAGAAGTCCTAAGATAGTGCATTGATTCCTTAGGCTGATACAGGAAGCAACTGATCCACAGACACCTGCATGATGGAGATACTAACAGAGCCTAGGGACAGCAGCAGTTACTCCAGAGTATAAGTCACTAAATGTCAGCAAAACTATCAAAAGGGGGCATTTATCCTTCACAAGGTTATTACAGGTAAAAAACCTGTGGAACATCTTGCCATCTTGATGTGGCTGATGTCAAGGTTATCCCTCCTTTCTGGTGGACTCCAGGGGAGATTAGATAAGGCCACAGAAAACAAATTAGTCAAAGTTTACTAAATATACAGAAACAACACTTGGCACAGGAAGTCCCAGATGTGCAGATGGTTGGATGTGAGGGAAGTATCATTTTAGAATTGAACATTGAACAGGTTGTGCTCTCTTGCTCTTCCCTGGACAATTGCTTTCGGCCAGAGCCATGGACTGGATGAAAGTTGCAAACTGCATTATAGATAGATTTTGATGACTCCTGTTGACACAAATCATCTTTCTATTCCTTACTACTGGAAAAAAACCTCACAACAACCCTCCTGAGTTTCCTCTAAGATGGTTGTAAAACAAACCCCACTGTCCATCTCCAGTTTTGTCTGGTACAGCCAGGGGAAACATTAGGTAAAGGAGAAGGTGGACACATTTGGCCTGACAAATCCTCCTGGACCTGGGCAAAGCAGCCCACAGAACTGGGTCCACATGGGCATATGCCTGTGCAGAAGGACAAGCATCCCTCATGGCTGCAGAGCAAACCCAGTGCTCTGAGGCAGCAGGGGATGAACAGCACTAGCAAGACATCTTCCCTTCCATCATACGATCCAGTTGCAGCAGGAAAAGTCTTAGAGGTAGGGTTTCTTGGATTCAGAAGTGGCCACAGTCTGGGACAGTTCATCTGAGTCCCTTGGGAGGAGGGAACATACTGGGCTCAGTTATTGAGGAGCCATAGACGGAGATCAAGCACAACGCAGTTTGTCTGCTCACAGACAGGAAAGATGAGGTCGTACAGACCTGGTTTTGGCCAGGGCAGTGCTGCCCCCCGAGAAGACTTTCACAAAAAAAAAAAAAAAAAAAAAAAAAAAAAAAAAAAGTAAGATTGTATTGGGCTTTTGACTCAGCACAGAGGCAGGGGAGCACCGGAGGAGCACCCAATAACCCACAAAGGCAAGGGGGAGGCAGAATGCCCCCGTCGTCCTACTTGGAGTGAGAAGTCTAAGGGGGACCTGAGTGAGTGAAATGCTCTTCTGAGGGACGAGCAAGGCAGGACAAGGAAGACAACCCAGGAGGGACTAAAGAGAGGATGGAGAACGAACAGCAAAGCACTGCAAGAAGCAGCAGAGATTCGCAGCACACATGCATGCCAAGAAGCCTGTGAGACAAAGGTGGATCCCAGGAGTGGCCAGGAGAGACAGCTCAAGAGGGGCCACGCCAGAGAAACAGCAGCTGGCTCGTCTGTGCCTTGCCGCAGGGACCCTTCACGCCCCGTGCGTGCTGCAGGACCGAGGGAGAAGAGGTGAGTGCTGGACCTGGCTGAGAAATACGGAGCAACAAGTCTCTGAGGCTGTTGCCGGCGCTCCCGGGGAGCGGTCGCAGCGCACAAAGGCGAGGACCCCGACGAGAGCCGTTCCCGGCCGCACCGGGGGTCCCGGGAGGGGCGCTGCCGCCCGCCCGCGCCGTCGGGCTGAGCCGGTGCCGAGACGGCGGCCAGGACGGAGGAGAGCGGGGCTGCGGGCGGGCGCCTCGGCGGGGACCTGCTCCACCGTCAGCCCCGCGGGGCGGGCTCGGGGGAAACTTTAGAAAGCCGATAGTCGCAGCACGGCGACGCCGGGAGGCACCCGCCCGGGCCGCGGCACCACGCTGGGGACAAGGCGCACCCCGCGCCGCACCAAACGGGACCGGTACGGGGACCGGGACCAAGATCGGTGCGGGCGGGGAGGGCTGCGGACCGAGCCGTGGGACGCCCCGCCACCCTCCGCCTCACTCGCCCCGGGCCGAGTGCCAGGACCTCGGAGAGCTCCGTGCAGCTGGTCCGGCGCGGCTCCGGGCCGCGGCGCTCCAGTCCCGCCGCGGCGTCCCCCACGACCGGCCGCTCCCCCGCCCCTCCTGCCCCGCGGCCCGGCCGAGGCAAGCGAAGTTTGACGCCCATCCACGAAAGCTGCGGACCGGGGCCTGGGACGGAGGGGAATCGGTTCGGTCGTCCCGGCTCAGCCCGAAAGCTGCGGGCCGGGCCGGGAGCGCAGCCGAGGGCAGGTCCCGCCGCCGCCACCCGCGGCCACCCCGCTGTCCTGCCGCCCAGCGCCTCCGCTCCAGGCTGCCGTCATGGCGAGCTCCGGCCCGCACGACCGCCTGCCCCCAGGTGCCGCTGGGACGGCGGAGAGGACCCGGGCAGGTCTCCCCGAGGCTGCGGAAGTCCGGGTGAGGCGGGGCGGCCGCTCTCCGCCGGGCAGGACGGGCCCGCGCCGCTCTTACCTGCAAGGCCGGGGAAGGGGTCCGGGAAGTGCAGCGGCGGCTCGGCCGGCCCCTTGTCGCGGCCCGGGGGCAGCTCCTCCGCCTCCAGCCCGTCGGCGCCGCGCCGGCAGCCGGCGTCGGGGGTTGCGCGCGGCGGAGGCAGCTCCTGCGGCGGGTAGAAGCCGTCGGGGGGCTCGGAGAAACTGGGCAGGGCGGTGGTGAGCGCCACCATGGAGGGCACGGCCTGGCCCAGGCTGGCGCAGAAGGTGTTGGTGAGGCGGCCGGCGAAGGAAGCGAGCGGGGCCAGCGGCGGCAGCCCCGACTGCAGCGGGGCGTGGGACAGCGCCTGCGGTAGCACCAGCGGCCGGTACGGCATGAACATGGGGTACCCGGTGTACAGCAGGTGCCCGGAGCGCGGCGGCGGCGTCCCAATGAGCGAGTCGATGGAGAAGGCGGTCCCCTGGCCGCCGGGTCTCTGCATGGCGAGCGGGCGCCTCCGGCTCAGCCGGCACCAACTTTCCGGCGAGCTCGGGCCGCCGCCAACTCGCCGCGATCCCGCCGCCGCCGGGCCCCGCCGCCGCCGCGGCCCCGGCCCCGGCCCGCGCCCTCCGCCTCCCGTGGGCTCCGGCGCCCGGCGAGAGCTGCCGCCCGCCCGCCCGCTCGCTGGCTCGGCGCGGCGGAGTGGAGGCGCGCTCGGAGCCGCCCGCCCGCCCGCCCCGCCGCGGGGGGGCCGGGCCGGGCCGCCGAGGGGAGGGGGGAGGAGGGGAGGGGAGGCGGGCGGGGGTGTCGCCCTCTGCTCTCATCCATCTTCTGCACATCACGGTCGAGTTCCTCCTTCAGCGCCCGCTCCGGCGGGGCAAGGCGCCCCGCTCCCCCGGCGCGGCCGGCCCCTGGGAAGGCACCTCCCCCTCCCGCCTCATCAGCTGTTATTAATGGTGATTGATGATTAGCGATTACGGGGCCAGGACAAGGGTGCTTTTGTGGGGACGGGACGGGGCCGCGCCGCACGGCCCTGCCCGGGCCCGGGCCCGGGCCCACGGACGGGGCGAGCCGGCTCCGCTCCGCCCGGCACCACCCTGGCTCCCGCAGCCGGACCCGAGCCGGCCCTCCTGGCAGCTCCTGTCGGCCGAGCCCGCGGGGAGTGGCCCGGTGACGGCGGCAAAGGGCGGGCTCCAGCGCCCCGACGGACCGGCCCCGGGCAGGCACCGGCCGCCCCGTGCCAGGGCCGTGCCGTGCCGTGCCGTGCCTGTGCCGTGCCTGTGCCGTGCCTGTGCCGTGTCCGCAGACCGCCCGCCTCCGAACAGGACGCGGGGGGAGCAACCGCGGGGCAGGGTCGGGACTGCCCCTTTCTGGGCCCTGGAGCCTTCTCAGCTCGGAGCGGCGTCTCCGTGAGACCGACGGGCTCGGGCGCCGCGGGGCCGGGAAAACCGCGGCGCCTCCCGCAGACGCGCTCGGGTCAGGGTGAGAGGGGTGCGTGTGTATCCTGAAATGCCCCCTCTTGCTGTTCCCCCGCGGCCCCGACACCGCTCGCCCCCCGCTCCCCCGCACTCCGTTTGTCGGACTCGTCCCCCGGGGGACGGCCAGCGGCCCTGGCGCGCATCGCTCCCTCTGCAGAGCAGGCGAGACCCGTGCGAGTCGAAAGCTCCCGAGCCGCGGCGGGAACTGAGCGGCTCCGCCGTACTCTCTGCGTCCGGAGAAACATCGCCTGCCCCTTGTGGGGAGTCCCCACGCTAAAACAGAGAACCTTCTGCCCCCAGCTCGGCATTTGGGTTGTCCTCTGTCTATAGAGAGCTGCTCATCAGACCTGCAATAGGCAAACTGAAGCCCTGCTTCAGAGGAGTATCAGGATTTCTAAAGTGCTTGAAAGCCAAGAAATGCAAGCTGAAGTCATGTCTATGCTCACTCCAACTGTAGTTTCAGTGGCACTCCAGACCTCTAGCTGTTACCTAGGGATATTTGTCTTCTCAAGGCCCCTGTGTGTTCCTGCCCTTTGGCCAGGGATGCAGCACCCCCGGCTGCTTAGCTACCCAGGCTCCCTGGTGGCATCGATATCCGCGTAAACACATGGATTTCTCCACCATCACCTTCTGTTCTGCTTGAGGAGGTGTGGAACACCACTTCGAAGTGTGTGTTTTCTGTGGGACATGGCAGCCCAGTCACGGAGCTGGACACTTGGATCCTGTGTGGAGCATTTAAGTGAGGCAAAAGGGGCCCACTGTGCTGCAAGTGGGGTACTCAGCCTTCCTCCACTAAACAGGCACCATCTGAATCCCCAGGGCCCAGATATCACATCACACAGCCTCCTCTTTCTTTCATGTATTTTGTACCTTTTTCTGTGCCACATCCTTGTGGTCCCAAAGAATTGTCCCTCTACAGCAAGAACAGCCCTGCTCCAAGTCAGGAAAATGGGTGTGGAGTAGCCAATGGTAAAATAATCATCCAGGCTCAAATATTGAATCATAAAACTGAGGCCTGGCATAGGGGATCTGCTGCAGACAGCCCCCGCCCTTGGATCACTGAGTGAGTGAGTGAGTGAGTGAGTGAGTGAGTGAGTGAGAGATGCTTGTCTTTGCATGTCATTGACTGGCTTTGGCCCCTAGTCCAGGATTAGGGCCCAGATTCCAAGCTGGGAAGGAACATGGCAGTGACAAGCCTTTGGATGAATCCCACCAGAGACCAGTCGTGACACAATAAGGGACATGGCTCCAGCTCTGCTGGTCGGCATACAGGTTCTGTCTGTCCTTGGCCCAGCTCTCCTGTCTCATCCACCAGATGACTGTGGTAAAGGAACCTCCAGGCTGGAGTCATCTTCAGTGCACACAGCTTGGGTCCATTCCCTGCTATGAAAGCAACTTAGGCCATGGAGAAAGTGAAAGCATAGCCCTGTGTTACTGGATCTCAAGGTTGCACTCAAAAGGGCCCAGATCCAGGCTGTGCAAGCAGCTTTCTGACTCCTGAGCAAATACAATTTGATCACTTGTTCAGTGAATCTTTTCTGTGTAACCAACCCACACCTCACACCTACAGATAGGTTACCAAGGTACTTGAGAGCAACAGGAAACTGCTCTCTTTAGTGACCTTGCTGGGGAACTGAGCGAGCTGGGGGTGGACTGTGTCTCCCCTGAGGGAGGATAGCAGCCTGTGCCCGCAGCGGCGGGTCCTGCCTGAAGACAGCAGCACAAGCTCAATGCTGCCCTCTGCACAGCAGTAGCTTCAGCCCTGCGAGTTCTTACTGATATCTCCAAGATTAAGGTTCTGCTTACCTGATCATACACTTGCACTACCTGCAGCCCCCATCTCCCTTCAGACACTGAGTCTATTCCGTGCCAGTTGCAGCAAGGACAGGCTTCTTCCAGAGGGATGGGAAGCCAGGCAGGAGGGGCTGTAGCGAGGCAGGGCCTTCACTGACTAGGGTGCATTCCCACTGGACCTGAGGAAGGTGAGCAGAGCAGATCTGATGACAGATGGTTGCATCCTATGAGTTTGCCCTGACCCTGGAGAGCCAAACCTCCAGGAGGGGGGAATGTACTCAGGGCCCCAACAATTTACCCCACTTAGGCTTACTTTGTCTAGTGAGACTTTGTAGTACAGGTAGAAATTCATCTGCAAATAGTAACCAAAGATTCAGAGGAGGATATATTGAAGGACTGGAGAAAGAAAGAAAAAAAAAGTTGGAAGAATAATAAACCAAAGATTGTGCTGCTATACTCTCATGTGTACATCAAGTGGGGCAGAACTTCCACATCCACCGTCCTCACATCCTCAAGTGTGAGCCAGCTTGGAAAGAGGGTCCAGGTTGCACATCCACCCACTGGACTTTCATGGGCTTTCCCAATTTCAATTTTGCAACCTCTGTCTAATTTTCCACAGTTTCTGGCTGCCTAGTGAAATGCAGTTTCCATGGCTTCCACTTGAGGCTCAGACCTCGGCTGCTCAAATGCTCCCTGGGCATCTTTCCCTCTCCACACACCTCTGCAGAAAGCCCCTCGATTCCAGTCTAAAGGGCGTCATCCTTCCCTCTCAAGGAGCCAGTGTGTTTTCTTAACATGCCTGAAGATAGACTGTCCAACACACCAGGTGCAGCAGAAATACTGATTGTGTGTGCAGTTTGCAAAGCCCCTGGTCTCACTGCACTCTCAGCTGTTGATGGAGATCTCTCAGGACCTCTCTAGGTGCATTATCAGACACTGAGTTAAAAAAGCCTCAGGAGGAAACCTGCTCTCTCCTGTTTCGGGGTCACTGTGTCATGGCTTGTGTTTGTCAGTCTCAGCACATGGTCCTTAGTCTCACCAAGCTGGGCCCTGAGTGCTGAATTCAAGTTCAGTCTCTGCAAGCAGCAGCTTCAGCAATCACAGACTAGCCTGGCCCATCTCCTCCATCCTCAGTCTGCCTTTGCTACCACCTCTCTTCTCTGCTTTCTGCATTAGAACTGCTCGAACTTCTTCTTCCTGCTCCTCCTCTTCTCCATTCCTTGCTGCAGACACGTGAACACGGATCCATTTGCCTGCTTTACTGGAGTCAGTAGGAAAGACTGGAGAGTGTCCTGCCCTAACCCTTGGGACACAGTGTCTATACTGAAGATGGTGCATGACCTGTCTGGTCAGCACAGAGTATCCTGGGAGAAAACCTCCAAAAATGTCCTTGTTCGGAGCACGCAAAGTGGGATCCTCAGAGGTTGTTAGTTAAGAAAAATTTGATCCCATGCTACTGGGCAGAAAAAGAACCACCCCGGGCAGCTCTCATCCCTGAGGTGGAGAGTCTGGAGTATAATCCTGATGCACCAGCTCTTGGCCAAATACAAGCCAATTAATTTTTTGCTGTGTCTGTAATGGGTGAAGTTCTGAGTAACACAGCACAGCAACCACAACTGCAATAGTTAAAGTGTAACGACAGACTGGGAAATGAAAGCAGGTCTTCCTAATGGAAACTGCTATGCAGTCTTAACTTTATGCCTCTACCTGCTCCACTTACTATCTCTGCACGGAATCTGGCACAACAGGACTAAATCTGGTCACAGCCTCTAGGCATTCCTGCAATATAGCTGCTAAACATATTAAAAGCAAGAGTAACGTAAAATTATTTACTCAAAGCTTGGGAAGTCTAGAGAACAGGCTGGCTGTGGCCATGATGTTGTTTGACCAAAGCTGGGCCCCCGGCAGGCACAGATTCTGCCCCTGGATGTGCCCATGACACGGTCCATCAGGCTCTGCAGCCACACACGGCCTGAGGTGGGCCACAGCTCTTGTGCAAGGGGCACCCAGGAGGTCCCAGCTGGCCTCTGCAGACATGGTCCCACAGACTCTCCCTGGCTGCAGAGCTGCCCCATGTGCTTCTGTCTTCAGCTTCTGACAGTGAAACCTGTCTGCGCGTTCATACCTGGGGAAGGTACTTCAGAGCTAAACCTGGCAGAACCACAGCTAGAGCAGTGAGAATCCAGGATCCTCATTAACAGTAGCAAGAGCATTCCCCGGTGCATGGCTTTGCTTGGATCTCAGACTGGAAATTTTTGTTTCTGTAGTCCCGGACAAGGTTCACATATCCCTTTCACATATTTCTTTGAGGATTGCTCTGCTTAGGAGAGCCAAGCCCTCCCTCACTCCTGTGTTTGGATCCTGCTCAGGGAGAGTGGTATTAGCCAAATTCTTTAGATAATTTATGGGGTTTCTAAGGCACAGGGCTGGTACCTCTAGCACGTTTAGCCCGGAAGCAGCTCTCTCCAAGTGCACTGCTCTGCCCCAGCAGTTATGTGAGCATGGCACTCCAGAACCTTTCATTCAGAAGACATCCATCATCTGCGGGTCACTATACAGACATACATCTCCTGGCTCTGTGAGAGCCTATAGCAAAGATAGCGTTCTCAAAGTACAGGATGCAGGATTCAGAGCAAAATGCGTTATGAAACGCTATGCACAATACCGGCTGGCACATGAACATTGTTTCTTCAGCTGGGAGCACAGTCCAGTCAAAAGCACCACTGAAAACAGCCTGACTCCTTAGCCTTTGTGCCCTTCCCTCAGGTACTTATCCACGCTGATGAGATCCCCTGGTGCCTTCCCTTTTCCAGGCTGATCAGTTCCATCTCCTCCAGCCTTTCCTCATAGGAGAGGTGCTCAGGTAATTTTTCCATGTAAAGATATTGTTGTTTTGTCACTGCTCAGGTTTCTCCAGCTCCAGGTCCTTGAGGTGGCTTTTGTTGGTCATTTCCTTGTCTTCTGACCATTCTTTCTGTCCTCTGCTACCACTGCAAAGTTATACCAAGCTTGCTTTTATCGATACCTTTGCTGGTGATTCTTTTAGCGACCTGAAGCACCCACCCCTGTTAAGCAGCTGCAGGTGACGCTGCTGACATGTGGCAATGAGCCAGAGAACAGAGCAGGGCTGACAGCCCCAAGAGCGGCAGTGAGCAAAAGGGGTCTGCTCCCCCAGGATTCCCTGTGGAGCATGGCACCTCAGGACCATCAGCACCTGCTGCAGCACCTCCGGATGGAAACAGAGGTGCAGGAAGTGTTTGGAGCCGTGCTCCTCACAAAGAAAGGCCAGAAGCCCTCGGCAGTGGGAGAGCTGCTGCCGGGACAAGCGAGTCCCAAGCGTCCGCCCAGCAAAGCTCTGCTTAGGGGGGCTGCGTTGCTGTGGGGGGCACAGCTTGGGGTGGACACGCCTTGCAGTGCCTCCTCAGCGGGGAATCACAGCCAGGCTTGTCGGGAGCCCCGTGAGGTGCTCGTGTGCTCGGGAAAGGATGAGGTTTGTGAGCCTTTGTGGCCCGCAGCCAGCCCTGGGGGCCTTCGGAACTCCTGACCGCTGTCCAGCCCACTCAAGTGAAACTTGCCCGGCGCTGCCAAACAGCTGAGATGTCAAAGCTAAAGCTTGTGAGAGAAGGTGTGTAAGAGCAAATATTTAAATAACAATTAAAGCAGCATCCCTATTTATTTCGGAAGGTCTTGAAGCTGATAGAACCAGTACAGACCAGTGTGGTCATAATGAAGTCAGAGCTGTCAATGAGGTGTGAATGGAGTTAGCAGTGCTGAGAAGGCAAACTGGAACTTATTACCCCGAGGCCAAACACAGTCTCAGAGGTGGCAGCAGTTTGTGGCAGCCCAGAGAAGGTTTACAGATCTGTAATTAACCAGCCTGATCTCTTTGGGACTGGGCTGAGGACCATGCAGATGAACCCTGGTCGGGACTAGGGCAGATCCCTGTGTGATTTAAAAATAACCCCTGGGATTAAAAAAAAAAAAATCTACATCCACCATGATAACCTGTTCTAAGATGCGATTAACCAGAAGATTAATTGCCCTTGCTATTAAAAATATCTCGTTTCTAATATGTGTTTGCCAGCTTCAATTTCCAGCCACTGGATCTGGTTTTACCTCCAAGTGCCACTCAGAAGGCCTGGCTGTCCTGAATGAACCCTGCAGGGAGGTTGAGCAAGAAGGCACAGTAGGGTCCAGCAGTGGTGTCAGGGGACAATCGAGGGGTCCCTGGCACTCTTTGGGAGGGGGCTCTCAGGCCCTCATGCTCTGTGAACCCACACCCAGGACCCCGAGGAGCAACCCTGGTGTGTCCAACCCCCTCATCTCTGCAGCTCCCACGGCCAGGAGCCTCTGCAGCACATCACCCACTCATGGGGCTACTCTGCAGCCCTCTGCTCTCTCAAACTTTATGAAACATCGACCCCAGAGCTGGAAGCCCTGCAGCAGAGAACCCAGAGACCTGCAGGCACTGGGCACCTGCCCCAGGTGTCTGCGTGCAACATAAATTCTGCATCATGGAAACCAATGACTCAGTAAATATTTCTGCTCTGCATTTGAAACAACTATGTGCAATATTCATATTTTACAGTGGTAATGAAATACTTTCTATTCCATCAGTAATTAAGGAAGATGCTAAACTGTGTAAGTAACAATTTTTATAATGTGCAGGAGAAGAGCTTACATCCAAGAGTATTTAATTGGCTAATGAGTTCACTGAACCATTTATTTTTTTTTTCTTTATAACAAATCATGGCACACAGGGGAACTTAAGATTACCAGGGGGAAAATACCAATGTCTTGTCAGTATTTAAATGTGTTCACATGGACATCAAACAAACTACACAGCAGTTAGTTCAACATACCTTCCAAGCAATCACAGACAAGCAGTCAAAGGATGTCCTGGGTAAGTTAGTAAAAACTAGAACCCAATCTAATGGAATTTGAAAGAGGTACTTTCAAATGATTTTATGTAACTTTTTTATAAACCTCCAAGTTTGATAGAGCTAATGAGAGAGATGGGCCATGCTGAGAAACCTGTAAGTCTGCATGGTATTCTAATAGGAAAAATTAGCTGAATGCTGCAGTTAGTGTCCTCAGTATTAACAGATCCAAAAGAATTTGGTGGCTGAGGAGACACATCTTACACCGCCATTTGACAGGTGTATCTCTAGCTCTGTTGTCTTCACATATCAATGCTTTATGCCATTAGCAATGAGGGAGAAATAAAAAACAATTGCTGAAAAAATTATTGGAATGGATAGAAATGAATTGTTGGGGTGGTAAAAGTAAGAGCTGGCACTTGCTCAAGACACCCTGATCTGGGTTGCTGGGAACACCAGGTTCATGAGCAGCCTGGTTGGTTACGTTGAAGTATAAGGTCCAGTGTATAAGTAAGAAGAATAAGGCTTCACTTTAAATCAGGGATGGCAGCATGGATGTAAAAAGTCTGAAAAACATCCGAGGTTGCAACATTTGCCGTCCAGCACAGACCGCACTGACACAGGCCATCACTGCTCAGGCCTCCTCCCGGGCTGCACAAATGGTCACATCACATCAAATATGAATCCACAAATCCTGAGCATTGGTGTGGGTCTCGGGTCCACAACAGAACAACCCTCACACAATCACAGCACAACCCTGTTGTGAGTGCTGTGCACAGCTGTCCTCTCTCCATCTCAAGGGGTGCACTGCAACAAGGCCCAGGGAAATCTTGTGTGGAGTCAGGGCTGGGTGACAGCTTCCACTCAGGAACGCCACAGCTGAACACAACCCCAGCCCAGATAAAGAGAGAAGTAGCACAGATCTGTGTAGTTTTAAATTATACGATGAAGAGAAACAGACAATTAATTGTTGCCCATATATTTGTACATGGCATCAAACGAAGCACAACAGTGACAGCAGAAAGAGAAATAGAGGGAGGTGATCAACGCACTGTGCGAGTCTTCTCTCCTTGCCACAAGGGCATCAGAATGCTCAAATATACACAGGTCCAGAGAGTGACTGGTCAAATTTATGGCAGAATAAAAAAAAAAAGAAAAAAATCTCTTCACACCCAAACAATACAAAGATGCCTTTTTGACTCAAAGCACCTAAGAAGCAGGTTAGAACTGAGGGTGGGGACAGATATGCTGGGAAAGAGCTTTTCTCTACTTGCTTTGCCTGCAAGTAGCTTACTGTTAACCCCCATCATGGCCTCTCATGCTCTTCACTGGGGAACAGGAAAAATCGAGTGAGAGTCAAGCAGGTGCTTGAGGCTGGGAAGCCTGCAGAGAGTGCGGGTTGTCTGTCAGAAGGGGATGCCAGGGCTGGGCAGGACTTCGGCTGCACAGGGAGGTTCAAAGCAGGATCCAGTGGCTACAGCTGGGATGGAAACGTCTGTCTAGAATGGGGATAACTCTTTCCCAGAGCACATCACTCGAATGGCTGCACTGGGAATGCAACAGTGCACTCACATCACTCCAGCCATTCCTAAGAGTGCATCTTGCCATGACTGCTCTGCTGACAAACCCAGGTGGATGCTGAACCAGGAGCACCAGCCTGTGCCCAAGAAACCTGAGACATTCCCAGCAAACCTGGGACACAGAAGCGACCAGCAGCTGGCTGTGCCTGCAGCAGCAGGTAAAAACACACCAGAAGCACGTGTCCCTGTGCTAACAAACCCCTGATGTTCGGCGTTCTCTCTGGAGACCACAGCCCTCCCACTCAGGACGGTTAAACTTCCCTGGCAAATCTATCCCGACAAGTACATCCAATGCTGCATTAGGAATTTCCTCTACAAAAACCCGGGAAAATAGCAAAGCTTGTTAAATTGCCAGAATGTGCTCTGGAACATTAAATCTTTTAAAACCTGTTCTTGTAAATGTTTTTGAAAATCAATTGCCAATCAATTAGCACAACAGAGTGGAAGTCAGAGCATTTGCACTCAGCCTGCATCTTAGCTTGAACCCTTCTGATTGTTTCCATTTGCCAAAGAGCTGGAGCTCCCAGAAGCTTTTCTGGTGGATTGGTTTGATTTGGTTTAGTTTTCCCCCCACCAGTTGCCTTGGTCATGCTGTAAAAGGTTCTCCCTTTTTCCTACCAGCCTCACATTCCTAGAAGACTGTTACCCAGTGGTATCCTTATGCGTAATGAACTCGTACCCTTTCAATTTTGGTAGGAGCACAGACAAAATTCAGTTTCTGAAGATGTGTGGCCAGGGATGGCCTGTTCCTCTCAGCCACCCACCTGACCTTAGCCCTCTCAGGCAGGACTAGGATGCTCTGTCTGCAAATCTGGTGGCTCTGAGAGGAGCCCTGGAAATGTACCTGCAGCCCCACCATGGGTCCTTTGTTGCAGCAGGTGCCTGTCTGGGCCACAACACCTTCATCCAGGAAGGACTAGGATGTCCCAGAGCTCCATCTGCTCCTGCAGATGAATCCTGTGGGTTCACCTCTTCCCAGTGGAAGAGCTGGAGCTGCCCTCATCAGCCCATGCAGAGCAGCCTTAGAACCAGCAAAAGCAACTATCAAGACCCATGAAACAGCTGTAAGCATCACAGTTGCAAGTAACAACTACAAAATAAAGCAAACTATTAAATTCAAGCCTTCCGTGTTTTAAGGAGATATTATTATGGCTGAGCATGCATTTCTGAGCACAAGTTACTGCAGGCAGAGGGACAACGTTGGAGAGAAGGATGGTACACCTGTCCAGGTGTGCTACTCTGCAGAATGCCTTCAGATTAGGACACCAGGTCAGGCTAAGGCAATCCCAGATAGTGCTGCCACCAAAAAGGATAGACCTTCCTGATTCTGCTCCTCCTTCACTCACAGACATCATCTGGCTAAAAATGAACTCTAAAGTGGTGATTAGACTTTGGGAACAAGATCACTGGCCCTGATCACACAAACAGATCACTTGAGCAGACAAAGCAGTTCATTCAGCAGGAAGGAGGTAACTTCAGACTCCATTCCTACACTAGTGCAAGGGAAATGCACTGCTGGTCCATGGTGAGAGGGCAGGCCATCGTCCATGTATTTTAAAAACTTTGGCTCCCCTGTACCCTTCATCCCAGTTTTGCAGATCGTTGTGGTCACCTCAAGCCAATATCTCAACTCTCTGCCCCTGTACGTCATAAAAGCACATGGTTAAACCTCCCTGAGATATTCCATCTCTATGCTGCAATAGTACCTACACAAAGGCAGGCCCAGTGCTTTCCAGGCACCTTGTGTGCACCTGTACCACAGGAACACATCCCTCTTCTACCCTGTTATCATTCCTGCTGCGGCACATCAGCAGCAGCACGATCAACCTCTCAGTGTGATTTTGGGCTCACCTCCTCAGAGCAGCAGGGCATGGCAATAACTGAGGGCACAGCTACAGCCCATGTGCCCAGACAGGCAGGAACAGGCAGCACCACTGGGTCTGTCAAACAGCTTTGTCTTCAGAGCTGCTTGTTGCAGTCCTACTGTTGATGTGGCTGTGAAGAGAGGCCAGGCAGGATGAGTACAGCAAGAGGAGGGACCCACAGCCCTGGGTACCCAAGTAGCCCTGGGCACCTGTGCCAGCCACAGCTGTGGTGCTCAAGGTATTCCTTGAGCCAGAAGCAGAAATGGAGTTTGCTTACAGCAGATCTTTAAAGGATGGATAGTGCTTCCTTTTCTTTACAACTGTGTCTTGAAGCCACAAGATAAAACATTTCCCTTCACTTTGTCAAGAGCGCAGTGCAGCCCAGCCCTCAGTGTGACCCTGCACAGTGCTCTGTGTGCTGGCTGCTCCCTGCCCAGGGGAGCAGCACTCTCAGGGCACATTCCTCCTCACCCAGCAGTGAGGTACGGCCGTCCTGCCCAGGCTCCTGAGCCAGGTAACCCAGACGTTGTACCTTCATGAAAGGGGTTTGATTGGAGCACCTACCACACAATTCCCTCTAAGGAGCAGTTGGGTGCACAGGTCTGAGCACATACGCCACCACTCATGGCATGTCAGGTGAGCTCTGTCAGGACAGTCTTCAAAGAAATGTAGAAGTCCTGCTCAGGTAGGTATGAAGAACAGGATTTATTCCAAACACCTTTGAGTACACACTAAGCAACTTGACTAGTGACAGGATCAGAGCAATCATCCAGGGCAGCACTGCCTAGTATAGGCTGAAGTATTTGGATAGAGAAACTGATAACCCTACTACCAGGCCTGTGATCCATGCAGTGTCTTTGCTCTCGTACCACAAAATGCCCTAATTCCCATACCTGCTTTTGTCAGTCTAGAGTCTCTTCCGGATTAGTACGGACAAACAGAATGCTCCAGAGCAGGTGCACGATGCACAGCACAAGGCTAATTGGGACTGGGACACAGCAACAGGCTTGGCACAGGGGGCTGATGTGGCCAGGCAGGAGTGGGGTGAGGGGAAGGGGCTGGCTGGGAAAGCACAGACTGCATTGGCAGGGATGGAATATCTGCACAGAAAGGCACAGCAGGACTGGAACTGCCACCCCTAGTAGAGAACATCCTCGAAGCCGAGCAGCAGGAACTGGTGCAGGGCACTTGGCAGATGTAGCTGGGACAGGACCAGAAGCAGCCGTCCCTCCAGGAGGGCCCTGAGAGTGCAGCGAGCCAGGTGCTGCAAGGAGCGAGGTCTGTGCCCCAGGGAGAAAAGTGACTGGTAGAAACACGGGTACTTCTACAGAGAGAAGAAAGGAGCACAGGCATGCAAAGCTGAAGGTATCACCCTGGGACCAGAGGTAGAACCAGACATCCACTTGCCCCACTCTGGAGCATCCTCCCTGTCCCCAAGAGCACCATCCCTGTGTCCTGCAACCCCGCATGGCCAGCCCCAGCTCTGCCCAATCCCCTCCAGGCCCAGATGTCCCTGGCAGCCCATCAGAACCTGAACACGTGTTCTTCAGGCAGCAGCCAGCATTTGTTCCCTTACCTGTACAACCTCTACTGGAACGGCTTCCACCCAGTCCTCAGAGACACGCACGTGGGTGTAGCTGTTCACCAGGGCCTCGATGACACGCGGGCAGGTGTGGCAGTACCTCAGCACCTGGCCAGGGAGAGAGCGATGTCTTGATAGGCTACCTGGAACAGAGGCTAGACAGTGTTAAAGGAATACAGTCGGTATTTGTTAAAAGGCCTTCAAAGGCTACACCTTGGGCAGTGCAAGAGCCTGGCTGTGGCTCCACCCAAGGTGGACAAGGGATCACACATTTTCACATTTTTATAAGTTTTGGTCCATATATATGTATTGGGGTTAATTGTCCAATGACAGCTTCAGGCTATGAAGTCCCATCCTCCCAGACTGCTCTCCTCAGCTGGCTGTTTTTTGTACTTTTTGGGCCTGAAGCTATAACGGTGTCTTTGGCTCTCAGGCTGGAAAAGGATTGTTTTGTCTCACTAAACTGTGAGGAGAACTGTCTAACATTTTATATGAAGTTGAGAGTTATATACTAATGCAGTACAGAACCTGGAAAATATGGAAGCTAAAGCTTAAGGCTTTAAGAGCAGGTAATCACCATCATCGGGCAAGCCCCACTGTCACCTCCTAAAGTACTGCTCAATCCAGACATGGTAAATCTGGTGAACTCCTTCCCTCATGCTGACCCAGGAGAGAAAAACTGCTGCAGGTATGAAGCACCAGAGCATCCCTCCTTGCAAAGAGGAGGGCTGAGCCATCACTCAACATGCACAGCATGGCTGCCTTCAGCACAACCAGGCCCCCACAGCTTCTCCTCAGACACAGGGACCATTGTACATGGCTGGGATGATGATCTCCATCAGCTTCGCTGTGCAAGTAGCTCATAGACACCAACACTCTGCTTTACACCAGGCTCCTTACCTCACACTCTGGTAGTCGGAGCATGAGCCATCCCAGGGCAGGGGCTGGCACTCATTTTGTGATCGCCCAGAGCACAGCGCCCTAAGCCTCTGCTGAGGGTCACACAAGGGCCTCAGGGATGCAGGATTGTGCCTGTTTGGTGCAGGGCTGCACAGACATCTGTACCTGTGTCTAAAGCAGTGCTGTGCCCACGTCAAGGGCGGCACAGAGCCCCAGAAGACTTCACACACGTTTGCACAACATCTCTGGCGTGTCCCACATTCACGTGGGTGCAGGTGACACAGCAATGCCACATACCTAGCAACAGTGCAGCCTTTGGAGCACACCCCACCCAGGCAAAGCTCAACAGAGGCAGATTTCCCTGGCTCTGGGCTGCCACTCCCCATGGCCCAGGCCAGCAGTAGCTGTCAGAGTCTATTCTGGCTGTACCAGTGATCCTCATTATCTGGCGTTAATAGGAGATTAATTAGTGTTAATTGTTGATTTTCCTGTATTTTCCCAAAGGGGAGAGCAATCTGCTGATCTCCGGGCTGGGTAATTATTGCACTGCTCAGGAATTAAGACAGGAAATTAACCCTTTGTCTGCTGGTGTCTTGCAGAGACAGCAGGAGCTGGAGGGTGTGCACCTGAGAAGAAACATCTCCAGAGGAAAAGGATCAACACCTTCCAGAGCAAGTAATTATGGAGACAGGGTGAATACTGTCCACACAGCTTAGCAGACTGAAGCAGGAGAGTCCTGCAGCAAAACACAGCCCAGGAGAACACATCAGGGATCCCCATACCAATAATGCCACTTCCTCCTTCCCAGGCCCTGGGCAGAGCAGGGCAGGACAGCGAACAGGCTGCCATGGAACAAGCCCTGCTGCGACAGGAGGGCCCACTGGGGCCCCGCCGTTGCTCACAGGCTTCCCCTCCCACCACACTCCCGCCGCACCTTGAGGAGGGAGCCCGGCCAGATGCGGACGGCTCCGTGGTTGAGCAGCGCTCGCACCACGAGCTCTGGGCGATGCTCCAGCTTGTAGGCAGCTACTTGCAGGATGTTGTGCAGGGCCGTGTTGCCACCATAGTTCATGACGTTGACGTTGGCACCTCGGGCCAGCAGTAACTCCGCGATTTGAGCATTGGCATTCTTGCAGGCCAGGTGCAGCGGGTGCTGCCGGTCCCGGTCCGCGGTGTTGATGCTGGCACCGCTCTCCACCAGCAGCTGGCACACTCGGTAGTAGCGGTCGGTGTCCTGGGGCTGATGGCGCTGGGCACAGGCAGCGTTCAGTGGCGTTTGCCCCTCCTTGTTCTTTACCTCCAGGTCAGCCCCGTGCTGCAGAAGCAGCTGGACGTGCTCTGCCAGGCCGTGCCGTGATGCCACGTGCAGTGCCGTGTCGTTCTCCTCCTCCGTCTGACTGTTCACACTGGCACCGTGCTGCAGCAGCTGCCGGACGCACCTGTGAGGGCCAAGGTGACTTGGTGACCATTTCTCATCTCCACCTCCCACCTCACATCTGTGCAACCCCACAGCTTTTCCCCAGAGTCCAAAGACCCCTGCTTCCCACGCCCTGGAGAAGTGGTTTTAAGCCAGGGTGACTGGTGAGCAGACGTACTGTCACCCTAATATCAGCTAACTCTGCACAGGCCTCTTGAAGTGTTGTCACACCTGCTGCCTGCTCGCATACGTGCTGCATCTGTACAGGAGCGCCCCGAACATTAGTGTGACCACTGGCTCCTCGGCTGCACCTGCTTGCAGTCACCTGTTTGACCTCAGAGGTGATCCTGGTCCAGGAACAGGCACCAAGGCCATCCCCACTCTGCACCCACCAACCCACCTTCAGGGATGAGGAGGAACCCTTCCTACACGGGATCAGGCTCAAGGGGGAGGGGGGCCGGCTGTGCCCTCCCCACCCCGAGCAGAACTCACTCGATGGAGTGTGAGCTCTTGCAGAGGTGCAGGGGCCTGTAGCCATCCTCGGAGACGGCCTCAGGATCAGCCCCGGAGCTGAGCAGCAGGCGCACGCAGTCGGCGCTGGCAGCGGCACAAGCCTCGTGCAGAGCCGTCTTGCCCCCCGGAGCAAAGTCGACGGCGGCGCCGCGGAGCAGCAGGAGCCGCAGGCAGTCGGTGTAGCCCCGGCTGGCCGTGATGTGCAGCGGCGTGGTGAGCTCCTGCTCGTAGCTCAGCGACCACAGTCCTGCAGGGGAACAGAGGTCAGGGGGCCACAGCCAGCCACGGTGCACAAAAACCTGCCCGTCTCCTTGAAGTACCTGATGTACATCCCCCTGAGAGGCTTGTGCTTCCCCTCAAGGGACTTGAAATCCCTTCCCTGCAAGATCCCTGCCTTTGGACTGGCCCTCCAAAGGTGGAGATCCCTGGAAGGCTCTCAGGCCATGCAGACAGGGAGCTCCAGGGAGCAGCAGCCCACAGCAGAGGCTGTTCTGGGCAGTGTGCCCTTTGCCTGTGGCTCAGGTGGGTACGTGGGGTTTCTGTTGTCAGGAGCACGGGGGACGAAGGGTCTGGGGCACAAGCAGGGCTGGTGCAGCGAGGTGGCTGAGCCAAACGCCGCGTGTGAACCACCACAAACACAAGGACCTGGGCAGCAAGAGAGGTGTCAGAGCCAACTGCCACGCACACAGGGGACTCAAACAAGCCCCGAGCAGGGTGCAGACAACAAGCTACAGCAGAGATGGACATCTAGGGCCTAGGAGAGAGCAAGGGGCTGAAATGTGCCAGCTCTCAAAGATGCTGACCCAGCACAAACCATGGCTAAGCTGGTGCAGTCCGCTGCCTAACAGACTACAGGAAAAAGGCTCCTTACACTGTGCTTCTTGCTGCCTCCCCAGGCTGGGCTGGAGGACATCCCAGACTGCAGGGCGTGTTCCACACACTGCATCCTCTCAGCTCCTTCTCGCAGAGGCAGTATGTGGTCATCTGTGTCTTCCAGGGCCACGTTCAAACTGAATCATCTCAGATCTAATTCACATTGTGATAGTCTGGCACAACCCACAGCGGGAGACGGCAGCACAGTGCAGGCTGCACACAGAGCAGCTCCCAAGCACTTAAGACAATCCCTCTGAGAGGGACCAGGTTTCGTGGGTGCACCCTGTGCTCTCAGAAACAAGAACCCCCTTCCAGAAGGAACACAGGAGAACCTGACCACATCCCCATGCTCTTGCTCCCATGCCCACTCCTCTGGAACCCAAGTAGCACCCATAACACACAATCCCAGCAACAGCCACGGCCCACAGCAGCATCACAGCTGAGCCCCACTGCTCGCCCATACTCAGCCCGCGGGGGTTGAAGCGGTAGTTCTTCCACTCCTCCAGGTCACTGGTGTCAAACACAGCACTAGGGCTCAGGTTGTTCTGAGGATCTCTGAGGATCTCGGCTACAGTCCCGTGATCCCCAGCCAGCAGGGCCTGCCAGAACACCTGGGCAGGGCCATCCACCTGCCGAGTGCGGATGGGCTCCCGGCTCTCCTCTCTTCTGCCTGCGATGCTGCCCATAACAACCTGCCTCAGGGACCACGACAGGACCTGCTGGAGCACCCCAGCCAGGCTCTTAGGCACAGCCCCACCAGCAGCCTGTGCCTGGGCCGAGAGTCTGCCTGCCAGCCCAGGGTGTTCCACAGGGAGGGGAAACACATCACACCCCTCTCTTTGGCTCTGGCTGGGCACAGCTCAAGTCTCAGCTGTTCTATTCTGGGAAACCTTGTGACCAAATGCTGGGGCCAAGAGGCTGATAAAGGCTCTCCGCTCAGGCAGCAGTACCTCAGCAGTGCCCTGCTCGGAAGGGAAAATCCTCAGGAAGGGCAGGGGAGCTTGAAGGGTAGAAATGGGGATGAGACCTCACTAAGACAGTAGGGAAGGAAACGGTTTCATGCCTACTCAGCGTGTTGCCCAGACCACAACAGCACAACTCCAGCAGCTCCACACACATTTCCTTGCATTTGTTCACCCCCTTGGCTCCACACACCTCTCCAGCACTGCACACTCATTTACCAGTTGCACCTGAGCCACTGGCACTAGGAAGGTTTTTAAACAAGCTACAGGACAGGTCTTCTTAATCAAAGCCAAAGAAGTGGTACAAATAGGTACAAGGATGGGAAAAGTTGGAGGGAATTATCCTTTAGACCCTCCCCACTTCCTCCTTTTTCTTGATATCCAGCCTCGCACAGAGCTCCTGCATAGCTTTAGTGTTCCCTTTCAGTCCTCACACACTCCCCTGACTGGGTTGCTCACTGCAGTCCTGTCACCTGAGACGGTGATTTCCTCTGGCCCCACTTGGCTGCACACAGCCAGCCCGCCCACCACCACCTCAGTCACAGAGGAGCGTGCCTTGCTCACGTGGCATCAGCACTGTGTACGCATTGTTCACACCATGTGAGCTGGAGAACATGTCAAACTGCATGGAAAGCTAGTAGAGTTCAGTTTAACCTTGTGTCACGGAACCACTCAGATCATGCATCTAAACACCGGTTAAGTGACCCCAATAGACCACCAAGCAACAATTACCAGGGGACCAGAGCAGAGTGTAAGACAGGGAACTTTACCCTTCTCTAGTAATGAAAATAAATGAGCAAGTTCTATGCTGACAGTATCCAGTTCGCTCTGTCTGTGCAGACTTCACCTTGTCTAACTAGAACTTAGCCTGCAAGAGTGTAAAGAAGAGGAAGCCCCTGGCAGATGTCCTCACCCGATGGGACCCTCTATTTGCCCAAGGATGTAAGCAGGTTTCCTATGAGAGCCTGAGGTTCCCAGTCATGCACCAGGAAGGCAGAAAACTGTGTACGTATCAGTGACACCAGACAGTTTACACTTCCTCTGGGCACCTTAAAATACCAACAAGGTGATCTGGGAAAGACAAGGTCACTAGAACCTACTGTTAAGGTCACTGAGTCAGTTCTAAGAGCCTGTCCCTGCACGGTCAGTGAGATACAGAGACAAGCCTCAGGTAGCATGAAGGTTTGTTTTGGTTTTTGCTCTGTATTCTCATCTGATAAATTTGGCAGCACATTTTTGCTCTGGGCTTGATGAATGATCATGTTTGGTTGGGTTTTTCATGTCTTGAAACTTTGTTGACTGGAGAAATTTCTGCATGAGGTTGTTTTACATTGTCTGTTCCATTTTCTGTGGGGCACAAACCTTTACAAGGAGAGTGACTGGCTGCTCGTGTCTCCTAGCTTAGCATGAGACAGGAGTTACAACACCCAATTAGTATTTTACTGACAAACTGTCTCAGTTACCCAAAGGGTAATACACCTTTAGTGATTTCATTCTTAACTACACTGCAGCAATTCAAAACCTGGGTGGTACAAATCTTGCAACTCGGTGAATAATCTTCACCACTCACAAGTAGCAGCGCACGCATCTGCAAGCCCGCACACCCTATTTGTCTCTTGCTGGAGTGGATCCGCACCAAACGCTGTTTTCTGACTAAGCACTAGGACACTTGCTCCCTTGGGAAAGCAGCTTCATCAGCAGCTCCTCCATTCTGCTACGGGCGGCTTTTGCCACCAGCCTTCTGTAGAGGAGGGTGATACAGTTAAGGGCCTTCCCCACCTGATGTTCTTAAACTCTGGGAGTCTGCCTGCACCACATCACTGATTGACAGCAGCAAGGGCAAGGGCACAGCCAGGCTGCCCAGCACACCTCTCCCTTAAACACACCAGCTGCATTGCTTACTGAGAAGCTCATAGACAATGTTGATGAGAAGGTAAGTAAAAGGGATCAGAGAGTGTGGAAGCATGTGTGGTAGCCCCAAGATGTGCCTGGGACAAGGTACAGTGAGATGTACAGATGGAAACACCAAGAATGGTCAGCTCGTACCTCCTGTCACTAAGGAAAGTTTGCTTCCACCATCTTTCTTGTAGACTGGGTTTCTGCTCCCCTGTCAAATCTATTTCATGGAACAGAACACCATTCTGATGCCTTTTCATCCGTGCACACTTCCCCACCTTCACAGGTATTTCACGTCCATCCCAGCAATCTCTACCACAACAGTCCTGAGGATGTGCTTCCCCAGCAGCTCTTCCAGTAGCATTAATTGTCCAGTAGCAATAATTCTCATTATTTCCCATTAGATCTGCCTCATGCCACCTTCAACAAACCCGCTGCTTTTTCTTGTACAGCCTTGGAAACTTCCTTCCTCACACTAAAGCTGTTCTTCCCAAGTCCTTCTTCCCTCAACCCTTTTTCCACCACTGGGGATTCCTTTCAACATTTTTCTCAGGTTCCTGAGCCCTATCCTGGACCCCACCCTGGGCATTTTCTATCCCCCCATGTGCCAGTCCCTCACACCCACCACGTTTACGGCTCGTCCAGCGCAGTGCATCGCCCCTGGTCTCAATGACGAGATTGATGGCTGCACTCCTGGTGAAGTACTTCTGCACCATGTCCAGGTCTCCAGTGAAGAGTGCATTCTGGACCAGCGGATCCCGGCACTCCAGTGGCTCCAGGCGGCTGTGCTGGTATCCACAGCCACCCGGGCTCAGGCTGTGCTCACTGTGGTGGCACCTCACACCGTGGCAATACTTCCTCTGAGCCTGCTGCAGCAAACGTTGTGTGGCAGAGTGGAGAGGGAACGTGCAGTCCATCACAGGTAACTACCCTGAGAAGTCTGAGCCACGCAGTAAATGAGCTACTGCAGCAAAGAGCCTCTTGTTCAAGGGTTTCTCCCTTGCAGGTTGCTCCTGGGTTCCAGCTCCCCTGTATCTGGCTGGACTCAGGCACAGGCCTGAATCACCCAGTATAAATAGCCTGGCTTGGCAGCTCCTCATCACCTCCCCTTCTTCCAAGAGCTTACTGTCAGCTGCTCAGTACAATCACCAGCACAGACCAGGCACAGGAGAGGGGTGGCAGGCGGCCTGGAAACATTCTCTTTGTGCCTGTTTGCTCTGCAAAGAGCTCCTGTTCCACATGGCGCTCCCACTGGGAAAGAGGCAGAGCAAGCTGGGGGCAACCACGGCAGGGAGGTAGGGGGGTGAGGGAGAGCTTGGGAAAGGCCTGGATCAGACTTGGTGCCAGAAATCATAAAGGACTAAGGACAGGGCTCTTCCCCACGGGCACCTCCACAGGGACCAGAAGCCCCTCACAAGTACCACACACAGCTCTGGGAATCAGCCCTTCCCTGGGGCAGCAAGGCTGGCTGCCCACAGGGCTGGGCAGGAACAGAAGGGCAGAGAGGTGAGCCCTGAGAAAAGCAGCTTGTACCAGACAGGTTATCCTGTCACACTGGTCCCAAACTGTGACCAAGTTCCCTGTGGTGTGGCTGGAGGCGCTGATCAAATAGGGAGCCAGACTTTGCTTGTATTCCTTTAGGCAGCTGTTTCCAGAAAAGAAAAAACAGTTATGTGAGAACCTTGAAGCTGAAGAGGGTCCACAAACCAGTTCCAGGACTGGGATCATGCCAAACATTCCTATTGTCACAGCACAGATGCTCTGTGCCAGTGAGCACCCGCAGCATCCCACTGGCGCTGGACTGGGAGCACACTGTTCTCCTGAAAGGTGCAGTGCGCTCTATCTCCAGCTCCACTGTGGAATCCACATCCAAGCTTCAGAGAGTCTTCTCCAGCCAGGTGAGCGGCTCAGAGCAACAGCCCTGACCTGGGGAACTTTGAGTACAGGAAGTCTGGAATCCCTAAGAGATGAGGGAAAGGAGAAACTTGGAACTCTCAGCTCCTCTCTAACCTGTCTTTACAACTCGTGCCGTTCCTACCACTGGAACAAATGCCATCATTGTCCCCCAGCTATGGGCTTGGGAACAGAATCCCAAACTAACCCCCCATACTCAGCGCTCCTCATGCACCCAAGGCCATTCAGGAAAGGCCCCTGGGAGGAACGCCCTGACTGCAGGTGTCCCCCACCCCATTACCCCTGCACACTGGCTGAGGGCAGGCAGCGTCCTCACACTCAGCATTTCACAGAACTCAGTCTGCATGTTCCTGACTGCACCAGCTACTCTGGACGTTTTCTCCCATTCCCACGGCTAACAACAAAAAAATACCTCAAACTGCTTCAAGCAAACCAACCAACCCAAAACTACAAACAAAAACCCACAAAGAAAAAAATACCCCAAACCCACAAAACACAAGCAACCACTTTCAGCGTCTCCAAGCCCAGCACCCACAGGTGCCAAGTAGGAAAGTCCAGAGGGACATTGAGGGCACTGAGGGCCCTCAGCTGCAGGCAGAGAAGTGTGTCAGAGCTACCCATTTCCTATCCAAAGAGCAGCCAGCTGGGCCAGTGAGCAGGAGACAGCAATGTCAGAATCCAACATGCCCTTAAGCACACCTGGGGCTTTCATCCTCACCCCACTAATGTTTGGTCACAAGGCAGCACTGAGACAAACCACAGCTGGCACCCTGGCTAGGAGGGCCTGAACATGATCAGGAGGAAGAGGATGAGGACTGAATACTGCTGGCACCACCAAGGCCAGCAGGGCAAGGATAACGCAGTAACAGGAGCCTTGTCCTCCCACACAGGATTTCTACCTTGCATGGCTTGAGGGGACTGCAGAGGGTGCCCACACAGCAGGCAGAGAGGAACAGAAACAGAAAGAGCAGCAAGGCCACTGTCCCAAACAATCACTAACCAGCACCCACAGAACTGCTGCTGACGCTGCTGCTGCTCCATCAGCTCCTTCACACCTAGTCCTTCCAGCTCCTACCTCCTGCTGAAAGCCCTGGGGCTTCAGGGTCAGGAACCTGCAGCCACAAGTCCAAGGGCTGGTCAGAAAGTGACCATAGGCAAAGGCCAGGATGCTGGATCAAGAGTTCCATCAGCAGGCATGCCCCACACACCTCTATTCCCACGGACACCACCCAACTGCCACGATCTGGCTGTGCCTCATCTCTCATCCCAGAGGACACCCCGTCTATCTTGTCAAATAGACGTCCCCATAGGGCCAAGCGCTGCAGCCATGGTGGGGAGATGCATTCAGAGCCTCAGAACGAGGTTGTGTGGGGAGGGAGCAGCATGCATGGAAAGAAGCCTGTAACGAGTTTGTAATATGCATGTGTGGCACGGCCTGCGCAGCGTCATCACAATGGCACAGGCACTTTCCCGCCTCATTGCCTCCCAAATGGATTTTAAATATCATTCCGAGGACACAATTATTTAAAACGCTGAACTAAACACTCACTAATGGGAAAGCGGCGTGTGGCCTGCAGCAGCCATTCCTCATGGGGCCACTCTGCCCATGTCATTCTCCTCTCCAGCCCCACACCCTGCATGGGGCCACATGGAAGCATCCTCCTCCTCCTCTTCCTTGGTGGCCAAACAGGGCACCACTGGCAGCTGTCCAGGCCGATGCACATTGCCCATGTGAGGACACACCTTTTGTCCCGACCCCAGCGACCTCCAGCCCCAGAGGAGCTTCCAGACACCAGGGGCACTGCGAGTCATTCCCCAGGGCTCCATGTCAGGGAGCACCTCACCAGACAGCAGGTCTTTCTGTCTCTCCCAGTTTGGCATCAGGTAATGCGAGGCTACACAGGGATAGGACAAGGATGCCTCCTGACCCTCTTTATACGGCCCTGGAAGTTATGGTGACAACATAAGATTTACTTTTTCACTTAGTCTGAACACCTCCCACACCCCCAAGCACAATCCTGAGCCAGGGAGATGAAGAAAGGAGCATTATTGTTGGTTTCATCCAAGAATCCAGAGCACACAGAGCATGAACAGAGAGAAAAAACCCAAGGAAACAAACCGTTTGTAGCAACCCTCGCTGGAGAGAACACAGACACAGCTCCAAGGCTGCCATGGATGCTCGCTCCCATCACAGCACTGGCAGCACCAGGGATGACAGAGCTTCAGACAACAGAGCATCTGCAGGTGGGGGAGTGCCTGCCTGACCTTTGATCATCTCCCCTCTCCTTTCCTCCACACAGGGGTTCTAAGGCCACCACAAGCTCCCAGCACTCAGAGACAACAGCCAACCTCAGACTGAAGGAAAAGGGAAGTGACACAGACCAGCACTGTCCCCACACACTTGCAGCTGGGCACAGAGAGGATGAGAGTCCATTGCTGGAACCCCGGCTGTACATCAGAGGTTCATATTTCAACGGCTTTGGCATCACCAGGGCTATCCATCACCAGCTCATTTTCCTCCGTGTGCTGAACTGCTCCTGCCTCTCCTCTGCTATTTGGAACAGTGTCTAATGAGGCACCAGAGCAGCCACCTGGCAACACGGCTGCCAAGGGACACAACATGGGAAGAGGAAGAAGAATACACGCAGGTCTGCACACTGCTGCCAGTCTCCACTGCCCAAAAAGCTCCCTCCCCTCATAACAGACCTCAGGGATGCTCTGCCTCCTGGTCCTCCCCTGTGTGAAAGAAAGAGCACATGTTCTTACGCCGTTGCCCTCTTACGGAAAGGAAAATGGAACACAGGCATCGGTGATATTTTCACGGATGCTCGTTCAGCACTAGAGTGCTCTTTTTGAGATTTTGAAGAGAGGACAAAGAAAAAAAATAATTGTTTTTAGCCCACAGAAATGCATAGCTTTGTCAGAACACGGGTTTGGGACATGCTGCACGACAGCACTGCAGTGTTGCAGCACTAAAAACTTGCAGTGAGACTTGCAAAGACACAGACATGGACAAAGGTAGACTCACATGGAGCAAGGCAGCCCCAAGACACTTTGGGAGGGAGCCTGCACAGGCTCCAAATTTTGCTTTTAGTGTAACCTTAATACTTCTGAGTTGTTCTCACAGTGACCAGGGCCCTGTGAATTGCCAGTGGGTGGAGGAGCCTAAAAGCAACTTCTCCCAGATCTCACTGGAGCCACAAGCCCGGTCTGAAAGCAGCTGAGCTGAGGCACGGTCCTCACCAAAGCTCATCAGCCAAACACTGGGTGGACCCCCAGGAATAGACCAGCCTGTATGACATCCCGTGCAGGCATCCGGGGAAGCTCCGGGGGCACTTTGGGGAAAGGAGCGACAGGATCCCTGCACGGCAAGAGGTGAACTCACCCCCGTGAGGGAAACGTGAAAGGGACAACGTGGGCGGTTCGGTGCAGAGGTCCCTCATTCCAAGAGCAGCTTCCTCCTCCTGCCCCTCAGTCTTAGCGCATCTGCACTGTCGCAGCTCTGAGGAAAGGCAGGCATCTACTAAGAGGAATGTGAGGCCAATCGGCAACCCCGATCTTCAAGGCTTTGTGGTGGATGGAGGGGAAAGGGGGGTGTGACACGAAGCAGGGTGCAAAAAGAGTACTGGAGAATCAAGCACTTACACCTTTGAATCCTTACTGCTCCGGGGCTCACCCGGTGCTCGATGCTCTATCAGACATCTGCAGGAGACAGCCATAAATCAGCCCCGTGTGCACACAGCCAGCCAGGTACCTGCCGAGAGAGCCGGGGTACCGGAGGAGGAAGCTGCACGGGCCGCAGGCAGCCTGCGCCGGGCTCCTGCTGATGCGGCACAGTGGGTCTGAGATCGGGTGGTCGGAGGGACCCATCTCCAGGTCAGGAGGAGAACTGCAGCTCGAGGCTGCCGCTCAGCATTCCCCATCCCTCGGAGAGCGTGGCTGCGCACCCCGCAGCTGGGAGAGCTGCCGGAAAGGGGAGGAAGCTGCAGTGAACAAGAGTAAGAATGCTTCTCCATCGCCTCCTCAGAGACAAAGGTTTGTAAATTAAAGTTTTGAACCACGTCCAACAACGAACAGAAACTGCTTTATTTTAGGAAATGAGGCACCCTCTTTCAAGGTCATTAAAAGAGCTCGTAAGTGATACATCAGCCGAAGAAGCAATAAACCTTCGATACATCAGGCAAACTTGGCCAGATACTAAGGAGGAGCCAAAGAAATTTAAGCAAGCAAAGATGAGGATCTCCGCACACCTGCTGTTGCTAGCAGGTCTCTGTGACATTGCCACTTTCGACACCCTCTACAAGCAAGTGCCTAGCTCGCCCCAGGGGCTGCAAAATCTACAAAATGTCGAAGTCTTTGCTGCTCCTCCGAGGCTTTTCATGCCCCACCCTGCTGGCCTGGCTGCCATGGCTCTGCTCCCTCTCTGTGAGAGGGATTTCACCAGGGAAGGACCCGTCACACCCAACACAGATCTCCCCCATTGCACTCGATAAGCCAGCTCTGGACCCGTGGGGGTGGTCACTCCTTTCCTGTACTTTTCATAATTATTCTTGGCATTTTCCCTCTTTTCTATTTCCTTTGCTTTTCTCCTTTATGAAGAAGAAAAAAGTTGAATTATCACTTTGTATTCCAGCACCTAACCTCATTTATGCTTTAATCTCACTTTCAGGTATGTTTTCAGCTCCTTTCCACAATTATGGATCAAGGCAAAACTTCCCTCTCCTCACCTCAGGTGGAGCAGAGCACAAGCACAGACAGATGGCCTGGTGAGCAATAGAACAAGTTCAGCAAGGAGATGAGCTGCTCACCTGCCCGATGCAAATCAAGGCTGCTCAGCCTCCCACTTTTTGGCTGGACTCTCCCAGGCCTGTCTCCAATCCATGAGTGCAGCTGAACATCCCTCCAGCTGCTCTGTCTAGCACCAGCCACATATCCTCTCCACACAGCACAGCCACCACAAGGGTTAAAGGGAGGAAAAGAAGTGCAGCCCACACCTCTGCTCGAGTCCAGTTCTGGCTTGCAGGCCAGACACAACGAAGAGGTCCCTCTTCAGTGCTGTCCTAAGTCAAAAGGAAACAGAGGACCCAGTCCGGCCCCACTCTGTAGCAGCAGGGATGGAGCTGAAGGCGAGACGCTCAGTGCTGCTGCCTCCTGTACTCTCCCTAGAAGCATCACGTGCATCCTGTCTGGCCCACGCTGCTGAGCCAGGCTGACCCTCATCAGAGATCAGCATCTGTCACAGCTCCAGGGCTCATGAGACTCAGCAGCACCTCACAAGCTGGTGAAATCCAGGATTGTCCCATTTACTGTCACAGGGGAACTCAACACAGCTCTGGATCCTCCTGGTACTCCCAGCCTGATGCTGGCTGTGAAGGTAAGACGTTAGAACCAGCCATTCAGTCCCAGTGTGAAGCTGGCCAAAGGCACTGGAACAGGCTGCCCAGAGAAGCTGTGGATGCCCAAGCGTTCAAGGCCAGGTTGGACAGGGCTCGGAGCAACCTCGTCTAGTGGGAGGTGCCCCTGCTCATGGCAGGGAGGTGGACCTGGATGGGCTTTAAGGACCCTTTCAACCAAAACTCTTCTATGAGCTCCATCCAGAACATGGACCACATTTTTTCTTCACTCCACCACAGACCCTGAGGCAACACCTCTGTGCAGGAATCCAGGACAGCCCCACACATCCCAAGGTGCTGTGCTTACAGGGCAGCCAAGCCATCCACCACAGGGTCATGGCTCTAGACTCAACAATCTGCCCTGTGGGTCACCCAGGCTCCACGTGGACAGACAGAACATGCTCGTGCTCCCTTCAGGGCCCTGGATCCCTCCTGAAAGAAGTACCTGGGGATACAAGGAAAGGCAGTGGGTGCCAGTCATTAAAATATTGGTCCAAGGTAGAACACAGCACACCCAGTCCTAGCCCAGTTTAGAGCCTTGCAAGATAAAGCTCTCTTTCAGGACACTGGAAGTTAGTAGAGAGGATGGCCACAGGTCTAGAAAGAGCACAGTTTGTTTTTTCTCTCAGTGAAGCTTATTTTGCTTCAGTTCTGCTGTAAAGGAGAAAGCTTTCACTAGAAGAAAACATAAAACCAGAAACAACAAAGCCCAAACAACAGCAATGACAAAAACAAAACACAAAAACAGCTAACAAGGAAAAACTCTCATTCCCACAGCCCACCAGAAAAAAACCCCAACCAAACAAAGAACAGCTTTGAAAATAGTTTATAAACATTAGAAAAGCACTTTACCCAGTGCCAACTTCATCCTATTGACCCAGGGAGATTCAGCTTTTACTCTGACCAGTACAAACTGATAACTTGGGCAGAAAGACCCACCACAGTTAGGAAAGAGTTGAAGAAGAATGGGAAAGTCAAAGGCAGCAGAACTTTTTAGCAGTCAGGAATCTGAAAGCAAGAGCAAGGAGTCTGGAGATCTGCAGAGAACCCACTACCCATAATGACCCCAACTTTCCCCAGCCGTGCCCTGTGGTCTCTGCTCCTCGTGGCATGCGGCTGTTTTCAAACAGCAGCTGCTCTTCCAGCCCTACCAAACAATCCCTATGGCCACAGTTTAAACTGCCTCACACTTTGTGATGCACCAATTAAAGACACTGTGTTTCTATGCATTTTTTTTTTTTTATTTGCAGGCAGGCAACAGGAGGGTTTGCTTTTTCAGTTGAAGAAGACCAAACCCCAACTCCTGTAGGAGAAGAAGCCAGGCCTGGGCTGGTTTCAGTGGGGCCCAGTTGGTCACTTGCTGCTGGTGTACTTGGTGACGGCCTTGGTGCCCTCGGAGACGGCGTGCTTGGCCAGCTCTCCGGGCAGCAGGAGCCGGGTGGCCGTCTGCACCTCGCGGCTGGTGATGGTGGCACGGTGGCTGTACTGGGCCAGGCGGGACGCCTCCGAGGCCAGGCGCTCGAACATGTCACTGACAAAGGAGTTCATGATGCTCATGGCCTTGGAGGAGATGGCGAGGTCGGGGTGCACCTGCCAGATGGTAACCAAACACCAGCTCAATCTCAAACGTCCACCACCCTGGAAGGAGTGGGAGCCTCATTCCCCATCCCAGACAGGGCACCCTAACTCCAAAAGCACCTGTAGCTGCCACCTGAAGGGTTTCAAATCGTGGGCCACTTCAAACTCAGGAGAGGCTCCCAAAATGCTACAGGAACTTCGGGATTGCACTGGCAGAAGCCCCCTCACAATCCCCATGAAACACATGGCTGCGGGGGGTGGAAATACTCCAATCTCCAAGTCCTATCCACAGGCTAATGATGACAACCTGACAACTCTGCCCTAGAAAACTCACGGCCACTTCCAAAAACGTGCTCACCTCCCCATCAAAAGTCACCAGATACCTACTCACAGGGCCAGAAGCAGCTGTTTCTACTGCACTGACCTCCACAAAACTACTTCTTCAGGCAGGGAGAGAGAAGCACCAGAGCTCATTCCCTCTAGGAAACACTTTCTGCTCTAGATCCATCTCTACCACCCCAAGAATCCACTCCCTCAGCTTCTAAGCTTCAGCTGGGGCTCTCCTGTACCTGCACTTACACTTTTTCTTCTTTCCCCAACTCTCTAGAAACTCAGATTTCTCTTCCTTACTCTTTATGGTGTTAACATACAACAGGCAGAAGTTACTTTATGTATAATGCAGTTTCTAGCAGAAAAAAAACATTTACTCACCTGCTTCAGCACTTTATAAATGTAGACTGAAAAGGCTTCCTTTCTCTTAGGCTTCCTCTTAGACCTTTTTTCCCCAGAAGCAGGATCATGTTTCTTCAGAGGTTCTGAGCTCATCTTAACCTCTGACAGAGCAACCAACAAGTGATGTAAGACTGGTTATTTAGCACCAGCAGTTATTACTTTCACCAGCACTGGTTATATAGGCAGCAGAACCTAACCTGCCTCAGCTGCAGCCCCCAAGGAGCAGGATAATTACACACCTGTGGCTGAGGATTCCACTTTGCACTAAATGAAAAGCAGCTGGCCTGAGAGGTGCTTGGGAGTGACAGATTCAACTAAACTTTGAGACCTGAGAAGTTGGAGTGTAACCTGGGCAAAGAGGGGCAACAGCAGAAGCATCTGATTTACTGGGGACAGAATTACCAGAGGAAAGTCATTCCCAGGTCCAAAAGGGGTTTGGTGACAGGAGGGATCTTGCTTTGGTGCAAGGCTGTGGATTTGAGCACTCAAGGTACTCCAGAATCAAATGGAATCACATCTGTGCTCTGGAGCAGGTAATGCCATCAGGGAAAACCCAGTAACTGCAGGAAGCGTTGGTCCAGAGATGAAAAACAGCATTGTACCACCAACAGCACCCTACCAGCCAAATTCCCCCTGCTACCTGGCCTGCTCTTGGGATCCCACCTGCACACAACGGGGCTGGGAATGTCAGGAGCGGGGCAGTGGAGGGCTGACACCCCAAGTGTGGATTTGATCTGTCTTGGAAACCAGTGGTTACACTAATGAGGGTAAATGTGACACAGGATTGTTGTGCAGGAACAAGTAGAGACGTGAACAAAACAGAGTTTTCTGTGCTTGGGAGAGAAAAGGAAGCCTTTCAGCAGACACCACTGCAGTAATTTCATAAAAGGGTGATGCCAGTATGCTTGGTTGGTGGGGGAACACGCCAGGGTCTCTGTGCTGCCATGCGGAGTCTCCTGCTCAGGAAGACACATCATACTGGCACATCCTGAGCAAATCACATCGTCCAAAGAGTGAGCTTGGGAGACCTGCTCATCAGTCACTGATTCTGCTACTGCTTGTGCAGCCCACATCGTTTCACTGAATTGTTTTATTCTCAGCCTGTGCTCATGGGGAGGCACCTGATCCTTCCCCTAGTGCAAATAACTGTGACAGTGACAAGGGCCATCAGTGCCACACCGAGGTCCTTGCTCGCAGAAACTGAAAAGTTAGTGATCAGGCAGTACAGGCTGCAATGGTCGTGTTTGTGCATTTGTGAAGGAGAATGGTCTTGTGAAGGTATGTGGTACTGGGATCCTCTCGAAGCAGGAGTGACTAATACTGGGAGTGAGGAGCAGGAGACATCACTACTTGTGCATTGACAGGGAACAGTCCAGGGCTCCCAGCCCTGAGGGACATTCCACCACCCTCCTTGTGATGGAGCTGTGTTACCTTGGTCTCAGGTCACAGCACACAGGGAGGGACTCTTGTGCTGGAGCTGGGGGCTGTTGTATCCCTCCCCAGCTGCCCCCGTTTGTGATACACAACATTACAGAGTGATAAACACACAGCTGTCTTTTCTAAAAAAAAAAAAAATTAAAAAAAAAATTAGTTGGAAGGGAGCCCGTTGGTAGAGGAGCAGCAACTGGTCACTCAGCACTAGGCACAGGGAGCCTTTACACACCAAGGATGGAGGCTCGTCCACTGAGCAGTACAGTCAGCTTTGAACTCTCAGGTTTGGAGTTACCATCTGCTTCCCTGGATGCATGTGCTAGAGGCTGTACACGCTGCTGTGTGCTGGGCCCGACTCACCCTGCTGCTGGTTTTGTGATGTGTGGATCTACTTGCAGCACACGCACAAGGGAATCCCACAAGCCTGCACCTGCCACTTCTGGCTGTGGCTGTTAGAGCCAGCCTTTCCTTTGGATTACAGGCAAGCGTGACTGTGCAGCTGCTGGGTCACTTCTTTTACAGAAATGACCATCCTAGCAACTAAGGAGCAATTCTTGTGATTTATTGATAGTTTTGCTTTTCTGCAAAACCAGAAAATTCTCAGCTGAAACAGCTTGAAGTGGCACTGCCCCAGCTTGTGGCTGTCTCTGAGATCAGTGTTTCAGGACATGTGTCTGCCACAGCTGCTCCAGCACAGCCAACAAACGGTCACCACAGAACAAATTGAGGTTAGATCAAGGCTGATAAAGCACGTTTATAGATTCCATTTTACAAGTCTTGGCCTACTGTGACACCTAGTGCAGCTACTGCTGCTTTTGCTTTAAACGTGCATCTGTGGTCCTTGTTGATACATCGGAGATGCGTCTGCATCTGAGAAGTTCCTCTCTTTGCAGCAGCACAGGTAACGGAGCTCTCCTTGGCTCCATGAGCTACAGCAATGCTCCAACTACTGCCCATCATGCTGCCTGTCATCCCAGTGTCCCCAGGCTGTTCACAGCACTTACATTCCTAAGGAACTCAGTGTGAGATTGTATCCTGCATTTATCACCCCCAGATCGGAAATGTAGAGAAACGAATTGTTACCAAATCTTTGGTAAGAAGCACAGGGCCAATAGCTCTAGCTTCAGTCTGGACTCCTCACCATTCTCAGAGCTACTTCACAACTTTTTCCATCTCACCAACACTTCCTGCAACCTAGAGAGCAGAGCAGATGTGCATTAATCTATTATTAATTAGTGACCATCAGTCTTTTGAGCAATCAGTTCCCTGTGAGTTTTCATTGCCTCGCTCTACCTGAATACTTCCAAGTTCTCCACTGTGAGATATTCATCCAAGTGACATTTACTGCCATCTAGACCTTTCTGCAGAACTAACTTGGAAGCATTTATACTAATTGGTATTATTTTCCCAGAAAACATATTATTTTTCTCCTCTCAGATCATTGATAGAACCAGTGAAAAACCTGAAGGTCCTATTTGATCGACAGGAAGCAGCTCGTGTTGTGACATTTGTCCTATGGATGACACTCAGTGCTTCCACAGCAGCAGTCCCAACTTGGATGGGCCCTTTAGGAAAGAAAAATAAGGAAATACTCAAAAAGTCAAAGCCAGTCAGTTTACAGCAAAGAATGCACTGCATGGGAGCACAACTCCTTCCTTTGTCCTGTCCTTCCATCCACCCAGCAACTTGTGCTGCTGGACGGGTTTCCGGGCTACATGAACCTTTCCTGCGACCAGTGCTGCCCCTCTCATGTGTCAGAAGTAATTAAAACAGACTCATGATAAAAAAAAAGCTACAAGGTTTGATTTGCTACCTATCTTTCCCTTTAGTACCCTTTGTTTTAATAAATTAAACATGTCTTTTATTCAAGCTTCTGTGGCTTAGGGTGAGGTTTGAACACCAACTTTTCCAAGAATCTGTTATTGAGAACAAAAATAAAAGTTAAACATTTGATTAGTCTTTAGTTAAATGTTCAAGGAACAAAGAACTAATCCACAGTCTAAAATTCCTACATTATTGAGTCTCATCATTAGACAATTCAAGGTGAGCAAAACACCACACCTGAGTCGCTGTGTTGGTGGGACACATGTTGGTGTTCCATAGATCTATGTTCTGTCTCCTAACATTGATCTTTAGAACATTTTCAAGTTGTGTCTGTCACTGTCTACAACAGAAGCATTCGTGGCTTGTTCTGTGACTCACCGGAAATGCAGTGCTCAGTCTGGCTGAGCAGAGGCGTCTGTCCCAGGTGAGGACCTTGCCCACTGCTCAGTGCCTCCACAGCTCAGTACTCACCACTTCACATCTCTCAAGTTCTGGCCACAGCTCTGGGTGTACTGAGGAACTGAACATTTAGTAGGAAGGGCCAGTCTCACTCAAACTCAGCACTTGCTGACTCACCCCAGCACACCCCAACTACCATGGCTCACAAAACAACACAAGATTGTTTTTTCTCTCTTTATTGACTGATGGATTCTCGGGCAGATCTGTTAATTACACTGTTAAATAATAGTTAAAAACAAACCAAGGCCAGAGGAGTTTGAAGTGAAGTATCTAAACTGAAGCAGAAATTGGGAAGGAAAAGGCAGAAGAAGCTGGGCTGGGGTCTCCACTTGCGTGTCACTGCAGCTTGGACACCCTGATGGCCACTGCCGTGACCTCAAGCCAACAGATTCCAAGGCCTGGCTCAGATGGGACATTGTCTAAATAAGGAAACAGTTGCCCAAACGTAGCCAGATCAGGAGAGAACAGCTCTGTCCAGACATAGAGGTGCAAGGCAAGTCGAGGGGAAGCAGTATTGCAGCAATCCTAGAACACAGGCAGAGGGAGCAGCAGCTCCGCTCCTGCCGGCGGGCAGACGGGTCGCGCGGCCAGCGCCAGCCCCACGGAACACGGGCTGGAGCTCCTCAGCTCACACATTGTGGGTCCGTTTGGTGAGCTGCGGGTCCTCGTCCACCAGCTTCGACTTGAGATGCTCCTTGTAGGCAAGGATGTCCCCTTGCCACTTGGTGATTGTCTGCTTCTCGCAGACCCAGATCTCCTGTGCGACCTGGGAGCAAACACCCGAGGAGGAAGAGAAGGCGGAGGGGGAGGAGGAAAGGGTTTAAAGTACAAAATTTTAAAATCTTACCAAAATTATAAAGTTAACTAAAAACTACTCTCTGAAGTCTGGCAAGAAAAGTTTGGTAACTATCACTACCAAAGTTAGATAGATAGGTAAATAGTTTAGACTACCAAAGAAAAGAATCTACAGAGAAACATCTTCCCTGGTGTTTTCCACGTAATTTATACAAGACTTTAGAACTGAAAATCCTAGGCCCCTCTGTATTTCTGATTTTGTTCATGGACTAAGATGAAAAGCCTTTCTTGCTAAATTGGTAACTGAAACAAAAGCAGTTCTTAACCTGAACTACTTGTATCTATCACAGTGAAAAATAAAATCATACCTGAACTTGCAGCCAAAGCTATAGCTGACAGATCAGCACTTGACATTTGTGGTGGTTTTTATGTAAGTACCTAATGTTTTCCTGGATTAGCTCCATAATTGTTCAATGTGAACACAGTAAGGGAATTGCAATTTCTTTTTCACTCACCCATCTTTGGGATGAGTGAGTCAGTTGAAAACACCTCGTTTTAATTACTAAAATGTTAGAAAGGTGCTCTGACAAAACTCACAACCGTCCTTACCTGTTGGATGAGTCTGAAGTCATGGCTGACAAGCATCATTCCTCCTTCAAACTCATTGATAGCATCTGCCAGTGCATCTATGGTTTCTATGTCCAGGTGGTTGGTGGGCTCATCCAGGAAGAGCATGTGAGGGTTCTGCCAGGCCAGCCAGGCAAAGCACACACGGCACTTCTGCCCATCAGAGAGGTTCCTGATGGGGCTCACCTGCCCAACACACACATGGCTTGCAGCTCTGCAGTGACCTGACAGCCTGCCACCCTGACCCAAACCACTTGGGTCTCACCTTGGGCTCCCAGCAGCTCCATGACACAAGACAAGTGTTCAGTCACCTACACTAACCTTCTTCCACCCCGGGAAGAAAGAACTCCAGGGGCTTCTGAAGGATTGTACACAGCAAGGCCCAGCTCGTGCCAAGGATGTGTAAGAACAGTTAATTGGTCTGCCTGGTATTCACTGACACAACACTCAAACTACTGTCAACTTCTGCAGTGACAAATGGGCAAAACCAATGTAAAAATCAACACTGAACTGCAGCGATGTGGACAACTGTCACACACAGGATGTGTCATGTACAGGAGCGTGTCATGCTTGGACTAGAGCACCACAGGTGAGACCACTCTCTTGTCTGAACCAAGTCTGAAACAGCTGAGAATCTTCTAGCACTTCTGCCTAGTATTCATCTCAGAAATAAGAGAGAAGCAAAATAGTTCAAATTATAATTAAAACATGCTCAGGTCTAGCACTATACCAGAACTTGCTTTCTTTTCACCCAGAGTCTGAGGGGGTCACCCCTTCCAACCCACACATCGCTGTGCTCCAAAGAAAGTTCCCATGAGCTGTTATTTTTTTTTTTTTCCTCCAATTTCAAAGGCAGAGACGGAAAAAGCATTTTGATGCAGTGGTGTGCCATGCTGCATACTGTATCACACTGTCAGGTATCAGCAGAGTACCAGAAAACACAGAGCCTCTACTCCCCCAATGAACAAAGAGCAAACCTCAACAGCTCATACTCACCTGCTGCTTCCCCGTAAGACCATATCTGCCAATGATTTTCCTCATCTCCTCCTTCTCCTTGATCTCTGGGTAGCATTTCAGCATGTACTCCAGGGGTGAGAGATCTAAATCCAACTGCTCTTGCAAGTGCTGGCAGAGACGAAAAGTCAGCTCCAGGCTGTGCACACCAACTACTTCATGGCCCTAAGCCCAACTCCCCTTGCACCCCTCTGGTACCAGGTGAGCAGCAGAACGCGAGCCAATAATCCCACCCACAGGACAGCCTCTGTGCTGAATTATTAGGGAATAATTTCCATTTCAGGAACAGGAATGCTGCTTCAGAACAGGAGGCTTGTCCACCACCAAACACAAGGCAACCAGCTCTGCCACAGCAGGTGGGAGACTGAACAGGAAGGACCACAGCCAGACTATTTGCAGGGAAAGAACATGAGCTGGAGACCGTTCCATGGAACAGTCCCTTCCCCCATCTCCAGATGCAGAATGGCAGCAGTGGGAGAGGCCTTAGAAGCAGAACTAGAGGGGCGAGGTTCCTCACTCCTGACAGCTTTTTCCTAAGCATTCCCTTTCCCTGAGGGCTGCTGTAGGGAGTACCTGGTGGTATCTACCAATCTTCACATGTGAGTGCTTGCGAATCATCCCATCTGTGGGCAGCAGCTAGAAAGGGAAGATAAAATCATTTCACCAGGAAATCTCTCCTCTTGCAGTATGGCAGAAATACAGAATCCAGCCATCTCCAGTCTGGCACAGGGGAGGCAATCTGAACAGGTAATATGAGAGAAAAACCCTATGTTTCAATAAGACCATGGGACTTCTAAGGCCTGACCAGGATGTTCTGGCAAACAAGTGCACTTTATTGAAGACTATCCCAAAAGTAAAGGCCCAGAGCAGGATAGACAATGTACGGAGCAAACCTCTCCTGTGAGCAGTTTCAGCAGTGTTGACTTTCCAGCTCCATTGGGTCCAACAAGAGCTACACGAGTATCCAGGTCAATCCCAAACTCCAGGTTATTATAGATCCATGGCTGCAAACCACACAAACCATGAAACATTATGCCTTTTCTGTACCCTCCAGAGCCCCTCTGCTGCACCCGTAATGCTCTGTCCCCAGCAGGCCCAGCATTAGCACTGCCAAGGACTTAGCTCTATTAGTCACACACTGCAGCCCCCTCAGGAAGCTCAGCCAAAAGTCTCCCACTCCCAAACAACGCAGGAATACAAGTGATCTCTATTCGCATACTCCCATACTCACCCCATCCTTGGTGTATCTGAAGCTGACATTCTGCACCATGATGACAGGAGGGGGAATTTTCCCACAGGGCGGAAAGTAGAACGATAAGGTCTGTTAACACAGAATATCCACCTGTGAGACACCCCGGAACACGGGACAGCCCAGTCATTCCAGTGTAACCATGCCTCACTACCAACACCAGCCGTAGACCAAGCCACCAGACTGTGACTTTTTGTAAGCCCTTCTTGCAACTCACTCAGATTTATTCTGATGAGCTGCTTGCAGGCTCATCTGCTGGCTAATGAATTCCTGTTTCTTTCCCTTTGAAACAAATGTGAGTTTGTACTCTTTGCACAGGTAAAAGCTGTACTGAGTATCCTCTCTCATCCCCTACGAGCCCCAGGTATTCCTTTCTGATTTCTATATCGGCAGAACAGCCTTATTGGTATGACAACTCCACTTCCCTCCCCTAGAAAATTCCTCCTCCTTTTCTCCTTGTTCAGCATTACTCCATGCTGAGTACAGGGATCCTTGGCATCAGGAAGGGCATCTCGTTCTTGCTACCAGCTCTGTCAGCCATTCCTGCTGTCTCTGAAGACCCTTCTACTTCTGTAGTACACGTTTAAAATACAGATCTCTAGATGCAATCCCACGTCTGATCCTACCTTATCATTCACAACTCTCTCTGTCAAGCCAGAAGCCATCATTTTTTGAAGGGTCTTCTCCTTGCTCTGAGCTTGCCTGGCCAGCTTTGCACTACCATGGCCAAATCGTGCAATGTAATTCTGCAAAAAAAGAGTTAGCCAAAAGCCACAGTGACAAGGTTTACGAGGGGAAGGGATGCCCACTAAAAGGGCAGGAGGGTGCTCATGCAGCCAGGCAGGTACCTTCATATGAGCGATCTGATCTTGCTCCCAGTGGAATCGCTTCATTTGATTTTCTTCTAGTTCTAAGCGAGTCTTTACATACTGATCGTAATTTCCCTGGAAAGAGAGCATGGAACATCAGCTGTGCCCAGAGAACAGCCCCTGTTTCTGCTGGTTACATGGGGCTCTGTTTACTGACCGTGTAGTACTTAAGTTTGCGGTTGTGCATGTGGATGATGTTGGTGCAGACGCCGTTCAGGAAGTCCTGGGAGTGGGATATCAGCACAAGGATCCGCTTGAACCTGGGGCACCACATAAGTTGTTAGAGACTAAATTAGGAAAAGAAATCCTATTTGTTGGCCCTGATGGTGACAAAGCCTTTATATGCACACTCTGGGAAATCGGCCGTAAAGCAGCTACAACCAACTGCAGTGAGTAAATCCTGCCAACAATTTTCACTCTAGTAAAACACCCTGCACCACCACATGGTCTTTGCCCGTTAACACAAAAAGCCCAGAGCTAGCTGCCTATGTGGCAGGTGACTTGTGCCACTGATGCAGCTGACTCCACTGACATCACATTTCTAAGAAGTTTCAGGCTTTGCTGTTTACTTTCCCCTCAGTACAGACTCCCCTCTGTTATGCACGCTGCATCTGGCTCTGCTCCAAATCTGTGCAACAAGGGGTTAAAGCCTGCCCAAAATGGGTTCAGAGTTCTTTTCTAAAGCACCTCACTTCTAAAGCAAGGATGCAAAAGGTTCAACTGACAGAGATGATGGAAAAACCTCTGCAAAGGCAAAGGCCTTTTCACAATACAGTTCTTTTAATGCACACCCCATAACCTGAGCTTCCTAACTGTTCCTAAGCTTTTTGCCTTACACCTTAACATTTTACCTTTGTTATGAAAAGCAGTCACCTCACACACTAGCAAAAGTTGAAACCAACACACTCAGATACTACAATTCTGTGAAAACATAAAAATGGTGGGCAGGAAGATGAGCTGGGAGCCAGGTCTGGAAAGCTCACACTACTGGTACAGCACACAATGCTGGTACACAGGCTGCCAAGGGCTGCCCCAGGCTTACAAGGAAGCACCTTACACCTGGGAGTACAAACCGGCATTTGTCATTTCTTCAGTGCCAGGGAGACAGAGAATTGAGTTCTTTACCCTTGCATCAAAGAATCTCACATAGCAGCAAGCAGAAGGTGTCACTGGTACTGCAAGAACTATACAGTTACGCACTCCCAAGAACTATACAGTTACTCCTGCAGAACTTGCTTACGTGCTGACAAGATGTTCATGCTCACATGCTGACAAGCAGAAAAGCACAACCCACAGAAGCAGCAAACTCCTCCATGCTTACGTTTTCAGCTCTTCCTCCAACCACACACAGGCATCCAGGTCAAGGTGGTTTGTGGGCTCATCAAGAAGCAGCATGAAAGGCCGAATGAAGAGTGCTCTGCAAGGACAGGGGAGATGACAGCACAGGGTAAGTGTAGGCAACCCAAAGCCTCTCAGCTCCGCTCTGAGCTCTCAGAACTGTCTGTGGCTCTGCAGTCATGAGCAGGCACGCTTTCTCACGGGAGGCAGCTGACACTATTCCACTCACCTGGCAAGAGCCACCCTCATTCGCCAGCCACCACTAAAGTCCTTCAGCTTCTTCCTCTGCATGGCTGGTGTGAACCCCAAGCCATGAAGGATACGTGAGGCCCGTGCTTCTGCCTTATCAGCATCCAGCTCCTCCAGGCGTTCATATAACTCCAAGAGTTTCTCACATTCCGCTGAAAGAGAGCCTGCCAGTCAGCACCTTTGCCTACAAAGGCCTCTCAGCTGCACTGCTGCACAGCTGGGAAACCTCACAGTCCCTCTGCTTTACCCCTGTTTAGCCCCCTACATATCCAAGCCTGAGACACTTCGTAAAATGCCACATGGAATAACTCCTCCAAAGAAACGTCTCCACACCCATTAGTACAGGGCAGCTGGGCAAAACAGGCATCACAACGTGTGAAAACCTCCCCAAGGAACCTGGACTTTCTTTGATAGGGAAGGAAATGGAGGAAATGTCCCTTGGGACGTCGAGAAGCTTTACCATCTTCATGAGCTAAACGCTCCGCTTCTCGCTCCAGCATGGCCCTCTCTGTATCCACCTCCATCACACACTGCAGAGGAGTCTTGTCACTGGGAGGCATCTCTCGGGTGAGGTGATAGATGTCAATGTGCTCTGGGATGGGCACTTCTCGCTTCCCAATAGCTGACAAAAGCATGGATTTCCCTGTGTGCAGATAATCACAATTAATTGCTGGATTCGGTGAGATACTACATCACAATGAAACAGATGAGATACACTCAGATCCCACTGTGATTCCTTCCTTTTCCAACCTCAGATAATCCTGGGGATGCTTTTCCCAAGAGGCCAGATGAACTGGAGGCACAGCAGAGCCCATTCCTCGCTAGGACAGGCCGCCCTCCTAGCCAAGGCTCACCACCCCAAGGACAGGACTGAGACATGAAGAAGCTTTTTTTGGCAACAACTGCACTTCAGCCCTTGCCCAGACTTGGGGAACTTTATTTCTGTTGTACTTGCTGCTGTCTAACCAGGTCTGACAGCTGGTGTCAGGCTCCCAGATTCTGAAAACTTCTAACACAGAGGAAAACCAACCTGGGCTGTCTGAAACTTAAACCAGATGGTCACTCTTACTAGCACCTCTCCCATCACAACCACGTTCTGCATCTCTCAATGTAGCATCACTTTCTCCAGGGACTGTACAGTTGTCTTCCTAGTCAGGCCAAACCACACATTCTCTACTCCACCATACAGTACAAGTTCTTTGACCAACACCATTAGCATCTGGTTTACTGGCTCTACGAAGCTAATCAGGCAAACAGGAATCAGGCAGATTAACTGATCCCAGACATCTCACCCCACTCTCCACAGAAACAAGATCAAGAGCACAGTCGAGACCTAGAATGCAATCTCAGACTTCTATCAGCAACCCCTTCCTGGGTGGAGATATGGGAGAACAGAAACTGCTGGGTACCAACCGTGACTGTCTAAAGCCCTCCTTCTGGTTTCCAGCACTTCCCACCTGCATCTGCCCAGCTTCTTATCAGCATGACACCTTTACCGAGCTCCAGGGAGCCATGCTGCTTCCCCTCAGCTTACCAATCCCATTGAGGCCGATCAGGCCGTAGCGTCTCCCAGAGTTCAGCTCCAGTTTGGTGTCACTCAGCAGCTCCTGGCCATGAAAGGTCAGTGAGAGGTTGATAATATGCACATCAGTGCTGTTGGGGTGGGAGGCCAGCACTCCTGTCACGGCTCGGGCAGCAGCTTTCTTTAACTCAAAGTCCTCCAGCTCCTTTGTAAGAGCATCCACCTCTATATGCAGAGAAAACCAGAAGTGTTACTGATTTACAAACAAGGGAAGCCATAAGCCCCTGTACCAAAAAGCCCAGGACCACAAAAACAACTCCCATTTCTACGGGAGAGCTGAGGAGACTCAGATGCAATGACACTCAGCTTTTCAGCTCAGCAGGAGGATATACATGATCTAGACAGAACTTCCACCACCTGAATATCTAAGTGTCATCTAAATAAAACAGGACCATCAGAACTAAGTGAACAGCCAGAACACCGAGCTGTTTTCTGAATGTGATGGGACTAACATCCCCCTGCAGGATGGACCAGACTAGTAGAGCATTCAAGCCATTGCTTGTAAGCTTAAGAAAAGGCTTGGCCAGAAAACGAATTGACTAGAAAATAAACAAAGGGAAAGCTGAGAATAGAGAAGCAGCAGCAGCATTGAAACAGTTCCTACTAATTTTTCTGAGAAGCTACGATGTCCATCTGCACGTTCCCATCTTCCCTTCCTCCTACAGTACAAGCAAATCATAGCATCACAGAATCCTAGAATGGTTTGGATTTAATTCCAAATTTTAGAGCATTAAATTCCAAACCTGCTGCCGTGGGCAGGGACACCTTCCACTAAGCAGGTTGCGCCAAACCCTGTCCAACTTGGCCTTGGACACTTCCAGGAATGGGGCAGCCACAGCTTCTCTGGGCCACCTGTGCCAGAGCCTCACCACCATCCTTCCTGTCACGCTGACCTTCTGTCACAGGCCAGCTTCACTCCTCAGTGAGAGATGCTGCCCTTTGAAGTAGCCAATAGCACTGGGGATCTTGGCAGGCAGACCTGATTTTAGGCCGTGCCAGTGTGGAATGACACCCTGGTTGTGAGCATCCAGCACTTCTGGCAAAATCACTGTTAATACCCTGGCAAATGTGCCTTAGTTGAGGAGCAAAAAACGTCACTGGCACTGATGCAGGACCCCTTTGAGCAATGCCACAGAGCAGTGACAACAAAGAATGAAGCAGGTGAGCAAACATGGGGAAGGAAGTGTTACCTCAATGCGTAAATACCTCAGTAAGAAATATGCCCGTATCGACCACACAGAATCACACGATCTCCTGAGCCGGAAGGGACCCACAAGGATCATTGAGTCCAAGTCTCGGCCCTGCACTGACACCCCAACCATCCCACCGTGTTCCCGAGAGCGCTGTCCCAGGCTCTGAGCTGGGGCAGGGGCAGGGCCGTGCCCGTTCCCCGAGGAGCCGCCCGGTGCCCGCCCGCCCCCGGGGGCGCGGGGCCTTCCCCCGAACCCACCCGGACCCCGGCCCGCCCCGCCCACCGCCCCGGCCCGCCCCAATAGGGAGGCGGTATGCAAATGACCCGCGGCGGAGGGCGGCGATTGGTGCAGCGCGCCGGGGCACCCGCGATCAGGAACGGCCCTTTCCGCCCGCCGGGGCCCCGGCCGCGCACCGACCGCCGCGCACCGACCGCCGCGCACCGACCGCCGCGCACCGACCGCCGCGCACCGACCGCCGCGCACCGACCGCCGCGCACCGACCGCCGCGCACCGACCGCCGCGCACCGACCGCCGCGCACCGCCAGCGGAGCCTGCGAGAACCCTGCCGGCTCCCCGGTGAGCTAAAGGAAGGCCCAAGAATAAACTCTCCCTCTGTAAGCGTTACCTGCCCTATTTCCTTTAACACCAACAGCTCTCTGAGGCAAAGCCTCTCTCTTTAACAGGCACAAAACCTGTTTTAGAGGACAGGTTCTTAGTTTCTGCAGACCAGGTACATCTCAGAGAAACAGGTGAGCAAAGAGTCAGAGCAAATAGCAGTAAGAAGACAATTAGTTCAGTGGTTTCTGCAGCAGGAACGAAAACTCCAAACTAAACGAAAACCCAAAAAACCGCAAACAGGTCCGGGCATCAAGTAGCAGAAGACAGAGAAAGTGTCTGACAGCACTATCAGCCCCCTCCATCTTCAGACTAACATGCCTCAAGCGAGGGCCACGGGCATCCCTCATATACATGGTCCATGCGGAGCCCCCAGGGCCCGCGGGTGTCCTGCTGCTTCAGGGCAGAGCTGTCCCGAGGGCGGCCACTGCAGCCGCCCGGTTCCGCGCAACCCGTGCCCGAGGTGTTTCACCAGATCCACGTCGCGGCTCGTCCACCCCCGAGCGCACACGGTCCGGCCGGGAACGGCGCCGGCCGGGCCCCCTGCCCTGGGACACGCTGGGCAGACACAGGACCGGCCACCCTCTCACCTGGCAGCACTGTCCCGTTGGCCTCCGGGGGCCGGACTTCCTGCGGCTCCGTCCCGGCATCACCGTTCTCGTCCGGGACCCGGCGCGGCCGCTGCCGGGCCTTAGCCGCCTCCTTCTTCTTGGCCGCCTTCTTCTTGGCCAGGTCGGAGGGCATGGCGCGGGTGGGAGCTACGCCAGAGGGGGCGACAGGCGCCGTTAGGCCGCGCCGATCCGGCCCGGCCCGGGTCGCCCCGCCTCTGTTCCCCGCCCCGGCGGCCCCGTGGGCCGGCCGCCTCGGCCCGCAGCACACGGTGCCGCCGGCTCCTGCCGAGGGTTCCCGCCCGCCTGCTGCGCTGCCCGCACCGCGCCGCCCGCCCCGGCCCTGCCCCGCTGCTCCCCGCTCTCGGCTCCCCGGGCCCGCCCGCACCGGCCGCTCGCGCTTTCCTTCTGTCGCAACAGCCCCGCCGCGACCGCGTGCGCGCGCCCCGCCCCCTCGGCGCGCCGACCAATCGCAGCGCGGAGCGTCACCGGCGCCGGGCGGTGCGCGGCCCTGGGGAGCGCCGTCCGCCAGGCCGCCGCACCTCCCAGCATGCCGCGCGCCGGCCCGGCCCCGCCCTCGCAGGTACCATAGAGGCGCCGGCGGCGCGGGGCAGAGCGGCCCCCCGCACCATCGATAGCGTAGCGGAAGCGGAAGCGCGCGGGGCGATGTGGCAGGTGAGGTGGCAGCGGCGGAGCGCGGCCGGGCTGAAGCGGCCGTCACTGCCCGCGGCCCCGGCCCGGAACTCCGGCCCGCCCTCGGTCCCGTCACCGGTCTGTGGGTAACAGAGCCCCGGAGCCGCCGTCCCGCGGGAGCGCTGCCGCCCGAGCGCGCCGCGCCCGCCATGTCCTGCAGCCGCCCGGTGAGTTCGGCCCGGCCGTAGCTGCCGCGATGCGCTTGGGCGCCGTTCTCAGCGCGCTGCGGCCCGCGCTGCCTCTCCTGCTCGGGCTGTCCCTTGGCTGCAGCCTGAGCCTCCTGCGCGCCTCCTGGAGCCACGGCGCGGCCGAGGAGCGCTGCCTGGCACCGGGCCCGCCCGCGCTGCCCGCCCGCGGGGCTCCGCCTGAGGCAGCGGAGGGGAGGCCGGCCCCGGGCCACGAGGACTTCAGGCCGCGGATTGTGCCGTACTACAGAGACCCCAACAAGCCTTACAAAAAAGTGCTCAGGTAAGTTATGGTTTTTCTGGCCTGGATTTCCTTCGAGCAAAATATTCTCGTGGGAAGTTCGAAGTCTTCGTGTGAGTGAAGAGGTTCAAGGTGATATTTGCTGTTTCAAATAACTTGTGTAGTAAGAGCGTGGTGCACCAAGGCAACGGCCAAGACTGTTACCTTAAGCGGTGCAAGAGATGTGTTCAAGAAATTAACCTGAGAAGAAAAAAGGCAGCAAAATTGCCCAAGAAGAATGGGAATATTTCTTGTCAGTCCAGGGAGGGTGATTCTGCCCTGCTCAGGTGAGACCCCACCTGCAGTGCTGCATCCACCCCTGGGATGCATCGAAAAGGACATCAGCTCATTGGAGTGAATCCAGAGGAAGCCACCAAGATTATTAGAAGGGTGGAGGAAAGGTTGAGAAAATTTGAATTGTTCAGTCTGGAGAGAAGAAACTTCACAGTGGTCTTGCTGCAGCCTTACAGTACCAGATAGGGAGCAGCCAAAAAAGATGGCGAGAGACTGTTTAACAAGGACATGGAGTGATGGGACAAGGGGGAATGACTTCAGACTGGAGGCTTTAGATTAGATATTAGGAAGAAAGTCTTTCTTGTGACAATGGTGAAGCACTGGCACAGGTTACCCAGAGAAGTTGTGGCTGCCCCATCCCTGGAAGTGTCCAAGGCTGGGCTGGACAGGGCTCGGAGCAGCCTGGTCTAACAGAAGATGTTTCTACCTGTGGCAGGATGTTGGAACTAGACGGTATTAACAGTCTCCACACCATTCTGGGATTCTGTGGTTGTTTTGTTACTCCTGTTTAGTAGAACATGTTAAATTATTCATCTAAGCTTGTTTTAACCGGCCTACTCATTAGGAAAGTTTTGATCAATTAGTTGTAGTGTATATGTTAAGGAGATTTTCCTGCCTGACCATGCGGGAGCCCCTCTGGGCACCACACTGGCACTGCCCTAGGCTGTCCCTGCTGGGACCGAGGCTCCTTGGCAGCTACGGCTCTGGTGACCCAACAGGTGCCGTGCTCAGCCCCCTCCACACACCGTGCTCATACTGCCAGACCAGTTTCCTTGGCCCCAGGTTTCCTGTAGCAGAATCCCTTTGGTTGTTCTAAGTATTTCACTTGTGGTGCAGCAACATCACGACAGTTCAGGGTGGTGCCTCTGCAGAGGGGCCCTGAGCAAAGGGACCCCTGACTTTTGTACCCTCACAGTCTCTGTGTGTTCTTTTCATACGTTTCCTGCTGTGCCTCTTGGTGCAGTGGTGGGTTTTGGTCTGGAGTCTTCTCATTGTTCATTGGGTCCTGCAGGGCTTTGTGACGTTTGTGAGGCCAGAGACCACCACCCATTGCTGGCTCATGGCCTGGGGCTTCAGTGATCTCCCAGTGCCCTATGTGCAGCTGGTGTACCTCAGCCACCAGCACTAGAGACTCCTCAACAATCTTTCCTGTGTTTTTGTTGAGCACACCTGCCAAGCCGCACCGTGTGCTAAGCTCCAAGTAGTTAGCTCTGTGGTATTTTAATTTTGATTGCACCGGCACAGTTTTCTAGCTGAGATAGATGTGAGACTGTAGCTACCTTGAAGGAAACGAGTGTTTTTACAAAATGGGATTTTCACTAGTGAGTCTTCTCTTAAAGCTCTATTACTTGGCTTGACTTTTTTGCCCTGGGTAGATTCCAGCCGTTAAAGACTTATCCCACGTTACCATAATTCTTTGATTTTTTTCTCCTCCAGCTGTTTGTCATGTAGGTATGTACTTCCTTTACAGAACTCGCTACATCCAGACAGAGCTGGGATTCCACGAGAGGCTGTTTGTGGCTGTGCTGACCTCCAAGGCCACACTGAACACGTTGGCAGTGGCAGTGAACAAGACGGTGGCCCACCACTTTCCTCGTCTGCTGTACTTCACGGGGCTGCGCAGTGCCAAGGTGCCTCATGGCATGGTGCTGGTGGCCCACGGCGATGAGAGGCCCATTTGGCTCATGTATGAGACCATGAACTACATCCACCAGCACTTTGGTTCTGACTATGACTGGTTCTACATCATGCAGGATGACACCTATGCCCAGGCTGAGCAGGTCAAGGCTCTGGTGACACACCTGAGTATTAACCAAGATGTGTACCTGGGGCGAGCGGAGGAATTCATCGGGGGAGATGAGCAAGCCCGTTACTGTCACGGGGGCTTTGGCTACCTGCTGTCCCGTAGCCTCTTGCTCAAGCTGCACCCACACCTGGACAGCTGTCGCAATGAGATCCTCAGTGTGCGCCCAGATGAGTGGCTGGGTCGTTGCATCATTGATTTCCTTGGCATCACTTGTGTTTCCCAGCTCCAGGTACTACCTCCCTGCTCAGGTTTTGTGTCAGCTGAGCCTGACAAAGCCCAGAATCCTACTCTTTCTCTACTGCATAGCCAAGTGGCTTTTTTTGTGAGCTACTGCTGTGAGTTGCAGAGGAAGGAAGGGCTCTGTGCTATGGCGGCACTGGATGGAGGGGGGGGGGGGGGGTGAGAATCACAGCTGGGATGCTGAGGGAGAGAGCACACACAGGATTTAATTTTCAGCTTTTTTAGCAGGGCTGATTCACAGGTTTTTGAAGGCAGGATAAAGGGATGTTGGTTCTGAGAAGCAAGTGGGAATGCAGTGCAGGGTGGGAAGGACAACTTACCCGATTTTTTTTCTGGTAACTACAGTAAGTATGGAAAGAGGAGCAGATGTGTGTCTGGGGTGAGGAAAAGCTGCTCTGTGAACTCAAGTTCCATGCCAGTCTTTCTGGGTTTTGTCTGTTTCAGGGCCAGCATTATCACACTTATGAGCTGGCCAAGAATACTGAACCAGAGAAGGAGGAAGAAGAGGAGTTCCAAGCAGCTCTTGCCGTGCACCCTGTTTCTGACATGACCATGATGTACCGGCTGCACAAACAGTTCAGCAGGATCCAGCTGGACAGAGCTTATCAGGAGATCCAGGACCTTCAGGTATGTGGTGAGGGTTACCTGCAAAAACTCCTTGACCAAACGCATTTCCTTCATTTTCAGCACACTGGAGGAAGATCTTTGCTTATGTTTGTGAGCAACTGTCAGACAGACACGGGCTATAGTCCGTTGTCTCAGAAACAGCACTTCGATACCACGTTACCCAAAACTCCTGGTGTGACACTACCCATGTACAGTTCTGGTGGTGAGGTGGGCCTGGGGAGGAGCTGGCCCAGACCTCTTTGAGAGCATTGTGGTGATCAGCTTGTTCTCTCTCTTTGCACAGATGCAGATCAGGAACCTGACGGCGCTGACCCCTGCAGGTGAGGCAGGTGTGACCTGGCCTGTGGGCATTAACGCCCCATTCCTTCCAAAGTCCCGTTTCGAGGTGATCAGCTGGGACTACTTCACGGAACAGCACCTCTTCTCCTGTCCTGATGGCTCCCCAAAGTGTGAGCTCTCTGGAGCCAGCAAGGCAGACGTCAGCGAAATCATCGAGTCTGCTGTGGAGCAGCTGAACCGTCTCTATCAGCCCCTGCTCCGCTTCAGCAAGCGGCAGCTGCTGAACGGCTACCGGCGCTTCGACCCCACGCGGGGCATGGAGTACACCCTGGACCTGCTCCTGGAGGCTGCCACCCAGAAGGGTCACAGTCGTGTTCTGGCCAAGCGAGTGAGCTTGGTACGACCCTTAAGTAAGGTGGAAATTATTCCCATGCCATATGTGACAGAGGCCACAAGGGTGCAACTGGTGCTTCCCTTGACAGTGCAGGACCTGGATTTTGTAGCAAACTTCCTGGATATGTTTGCTATGAACACACTGGACACTCATGATAATGCCTTGCTGACTTTGCTTTTTATCTACCATCCCTACGATGCCCAGAGAGTTGGTCAGGTGGATGTTTTTGCTGGAGTCAAAGCCATGGTAGGAGAGCTAGAGAAACGTTATGCAGAAGTTAAAATCCCGTGGATTAGTGTTAAAACAGAGGTGCCGTCGCAAGTGAAGCTCATGGATATAGTTTCAAAGAAGCACCCTGTGGACACGCTGTTTTTCTTGGCCAGCGTCTGGACAGAAATCAACATGGAGTTTCTGAACCGCTGCCGCATGAATACCATCAGCAATTGGCAGGTCTTTTTCCCTGTGCATTTCCAGGAGTTCAACCCCGCGCTGGTATACCGCGGTGAGCAGACAGCATCCTCCAACACTGACTTCCTGAGAGATGGGCATTTTGACAGACATTCCTTTGCTGAGGCCTGCTTTTATAATTCTGACTATATGACAGCACGTACCAAGCTTGCAGCCGATATCCTGGACCGAGATGAGGTGCTGGAGAGCATGGAGGTATTTGACGTCTTCCTCCACTATTCTGGCCTGCACCTGTTCAGGGCTGTGGAGCCGGGGTTAGTGCAGAAATACACACTGAGGAGCTGCAATCCCCGACTCAGTGAGGAGCTGTACCACCGCTGTGTGCTCAGTAACTTGGAAGGACTCGCATCCCGCTCACATTTAGCCATGGCCCTCTTTGAGCAGGAACAGGCCAACAGCACTTGAGAGATGAGAAACATCAAGAGCTTCTCAGCACCTTAACACTTGGCACTTTCCATCCCCTTCCCAGCCTTGCCATGGGTGAAGGGTATGTGAGGTCAAGGGAGGAGGAAGACTTTCCCAGACCCACTCTGAGGCACATGGGCTATGGAATGAGGCTGTTTGATTAGAAGGGGTTTGGTTTGTTTTGAGTTTTTTTAAAAATAAATTTAATTTTCTTTCCAGGCAGAGTAATGTCATCACTTGTAAACTTTGCAGCCTCTGAGATGAGGGCGATAAACAAGCTGTAGAGTGGACCTTACTTAAAGCTATGTAATTCTGCTGAGCAGTGCAGGGAGAGAGTGAGTATGAGCTGTGTACTTGGACAAAGTTGTCTTCACTGTGTTACTCTCAGGGCTGTTGCTGCACCCTCCTGTGTGTTTATGTGCTTCAGTTATTCAGGAAGCATAAACACAGCTTGTCTGGTTTAGCTGGACAAAGCTATTCAGCCACTTTCACTTTTGTGATTTTGGCTCTTCCAGAGCTGCAGAGTGGTTCCAGTTTAAATATCTTGGGGATAGAGACTCAGTAGTCCCTCCCAGCAGTATGTTCCAGTGCATAGTAGCTTTTACAGTTCAAAACTTCTTTCTCCTGTTTAAATGAAATTTCTTGCATTTCTGTTTGTGCCCATTGGTTCTCTCAGCATCCCTGGAGGCCACTGAGCAGCAGCTGTTTGTGTCTTCCTTACACTTTACCATTACATCACACGCATGGATGAGACTGCCCTGAGCCTGTTCTCCAGACAGTCCCAGCTCTTGCAATCTCACTGTTAGGACAAACACTTCCATTACTTAACATTTCCCCATCCCTTTACTGGACGAACTCCAGTGTGTCCGTTTCTGTCTTGTATTGGGAAGCCCAGACTGGACACAGCACTCCTGGCATGTCTTTCTTGTGCTGAGGAGACAGGTCATTGTCCTTGACCTGCTGGCCGCAGTCCTTCTGCTGAGGCCCAGGATGCTGTTGGCCACCTTTGCTCCGAGGAAATGCTGTTGGCTTATGTTTAGCTTGGTATCCACCAGGACCCCACTAATCCTTTTACTTTTTCAGCTTCCCAGCATCATCTCTCGAGCCAACATCCCAGAAATCAAAGCTCAAAACCCTGATATGAACTTGTGAATTTTTGTGATAAGCTGGCAAGAGTGACTGACCCTGTTCGTCAGTGCTGAAGGAGAGAGGATGTATTTGCTGCACTCATGAGGTGAGCGAGCTGAAGGTCTGGTGTGGGCATCAAAAGAGATGCTGAAAAATTAGAAAAGCTTAAAAGAAGTATTCAAAGTCAGAAACATTGGTTCAACTTGGATAGAAATCTCGGATTTGCTTATTCAACAAGTAAGGCATGTCTCAGTTACATTTACATAGGAAGAACGCAGATCTCTTTCTAATGCCTTATGGGGATGTGTGTTTATTGCTAAGTGTACGAAGCAGAGCAACACAGTCCCCAGGCAGGTGCAAAGGAGAGCCCTTTGTTGCAAAAACCGGGCCTTTTAAAGGAGTTAGGCTGTTATCAGTTACATTCCGTTTTAGCATAACAAATGTAATTCAACTAACCACCGTATACCATGATGTGAGCATGTAATGGTTACATAACTTGTTTTTCTACCTCCAGTTCAGATGAGTCACTTTCCCGTAGTCCTCTTCTACTTAGCCAAAGTAGCAGGCCCGAGCCATGATATTACAAGGTTAACAAGGTCCTTATTTTACAAAGCTTTACCTATATGCAACGTCTAAGCATAACGTTCACAGAGTGAGGACAAGGGCAATTACCTGGGAAACTGTTTATTATTGTGTGGGCTGTTCTGCACGAGGAGGTCCTGATCCATTATGATCCAAGTAGGAAAGAGACTCAGGCTGTATAGGGTGCTATTTAAAATACAATGTGTTAGAGCTAACGTGATGGGATAGTGTACATCATCTCGTATCCTTTAGATGTGGGGAACCCCAAGTGGGCCTCTGATCCACACCCAGTGTGCCCTGCAGAACCCCCCCGCAGTGCTGGTTCTCCCTTTTTTTGCCATTAGAGCCATGATAAGAGTGCAAGAAAACAACTCTGTTCATCATTCCTGCTGTCAGACAGAAAGGATGTTTGCATGAGAATTTCTTGCCTCACTTTTAGGCAAAAGCCAGGCCATGTGAGTGGCAGAATGGCTGGGCATGACCAAGAGCTGCCCAGAGACATTTCTGTATGCTGAGCTGCCTGAGACTGTCTGGTGGGTGAGGGGTTCGTGCAGCAAATCCAGGTCTGACTGTTGCCCTGTGAGCAGCACAGGCTGTGTGTGCTCAGGTTAATGTCTCCTTGGGATGCAGCCACTGCCAGGTGGGATCACATGCCACGTGCCATGGCAGAGATGGACAGAGTGAAAACTCCAATGCTGCTCACCTTGGGGATGGTGTGCTCGTCTTGAATGCAAAATAGATTCTGGTGCGTGAAAAATAACATCCTGGTGTCAGCGAGGATGCAGAGCTTGTCACCACAGGTTTCAGTACAGTGTAATATCCAAGGAGAATTCCTTGGGTCATTGTTTTGTATAACATCTGGAAGCACTGGCAGTGGACACTGGGTGCTGCAAGAAACTAAGGAAGCAGCAGATCTGCACAGGGACACAGTGGCTGTCATGCCACCAAGCTGAGCATTTATCTGTGAGAGATGCAGGAATTGACTGGCAGGAATTGCTGGCTGAGAGCTGTAGGGGATGTGACAGGTGGGGATGTCTGGGATGCAAAACAAGCTGCTAAAAGAAAGGGTTTGAAATGACATAGGGCAAGCAAGAATCATTAGTGAGTCCTTATTAGAGAAGAAAGAGAATAATGGGAAGTGGGATAGTGAGATTTGATGGATGTAACCCGAAAGCCAGGAATGTTACCAACTTGTTGGCAAGTCCCTGCCTGTGTCAGGGCCTATCAGGTGATGATGCAACACTGCACAGAACTTAAAACTCTTAAGGGCATCTTGTATCTTGGGAGAAATCTGAGCGAAGCTGGAAGCTGATTCTTCTATTGTTTATAACCAGCTCTGTCAGAAAGGAAAGGCAGGAAATACTGCCAGCAAACTGCCCAATCCATAAGCAGGGGATTCTGGTTTTTACCCGAGGGACAGTTCTCCACACAGTGTTGTTTGACACTTAATTGTTTATTTGGAAGCAAATATACAATCTCTGGAAATAAAATTGGCAGATTATGTAAAAATATGCAAAAAAAGTCATGAAGAGAAGATAATAGTGAAAAAGAGTGTGTAGCAGAGTGAGGCTCTTCACACAGACTTTTGTCTTAGAACAGTCAAATGCAAACTTACATGCCTGGGGAAGATGGTGTATCACTCCTTCAGAGAAGACTGCATGTTAAAGAAAGGTAAGTTTGTAAAGAATTTGAATGTATTAAAGTGAAAGCAGCTTCATTTTTCTTGGACCCACTGTTTTAGACACTAAAATCCAGGCTCTGACCCAGCTCTGTATAGATTTAAGACATAACAAATCTTTCCAGGTAGACTATCTGGAGCAAACATGCTGTTGATGTGAGACAGCAGGAAGGGCCCTGGTGGCATAGCACACAGCCTATTTCTAAGGCTTCTGGGGAACAGAGAAAAGAAGAGGAACATTTGAGGTTCACAAAACTTATCTGAAGATTGTAAGAAGTATTTTACAATGTGAGATGCAGAACTCTTGTAGTTGTAAGAAAAGCAGTAATGGCTTTAAACTGGGTTTCATAGTTTTAAACTAAGAGGGTAGATGCAGACTAGATGCAAGAGGGACCATTTTTAATATCAGGCTGGAAAAGCACTGGCACAGGTTGCCCAAAGAACCTCATCCATGGAAGTCTCCAAGGCCAGGGACTTGGAGTGATCTTATTGACCTTATTATGAGTTAGAGATGTCCATGGCAGGGTGGGGTTAGATGGCCTTTAAAAGTCTCTCCCAACCCAAACCTTCCTGTGATTCTGTGAACTCTTAGCACGTTGTGAGTGACCTGATACGGGTGTGTGAGTATATGTACTAAATGAAAACACTGGATACTAAAGCAGTCTTTAGTTGTCCAGGGGAACGGCATGACTGCAGCAGATTAATTCCAAAGGAAAACAGGCACATGCTTTCAGTGCTGAAAGTGTGTAGCTAGTGGAATTGTAGTGGTAACTTTTCCAGTGTGCTACAATTTACTTGGTTTGTGTAACAGAGATCATTGGAGGCAAGTGTGAAATTACTTGCCAAATGTAAGTTGGTCGAGTAAGTCCTTCATGGCCTTAAATTTCATGACTGTCACTGTATAGTGGATGAAATTTGCAAAAGAGAAATCTATCATGGCTGCTAAACACAAAGCAAACATCTCTGGCACAGCAGGTCTCTGAATTACAAATCTATAAGAGCTAGGAGAACTGCCAGGGAGGGAGCACTCTTCATACTCTTCATCTACCCTATTTTTGTGTTTTCTTTCTAGGCAGACAGTGTTGGCCACTCTCAGGGAGAGGGTAAAGGAGTCACTTAATTGACTAGTCATGTGTGCTTATGATTGACTGCCACCATTTTTGTCTCTTTTACTAAAAAAGACTAGATCTTTTTCAAGGATGCACTTTAGTCCAGACAAAAATGATGAACTATGTGAGGATCATGATACTGAGTCTGTGTACTACAGTGGGGTCATGTACTGGCCAGGAACTTAATTACCATGGAAATTACCATGATTGTCATGTTTGATCTTGTAGCCCTCAAGAAATGCACACCCTTATGAGGTGTCTGTGCTTTCCCCAACTTGCACTGGGTGTGTTTACTTTTGTGCATGCTTCACTTTCTTTGGGGTCCACAGCAATGGGTATTTTTCTTCCTTGTCTTCAGTTGTGAAGGTAATTTCATCCATTGCATGTTTTAGACTTACTGACATATCCTGTTGGAATAATCTGTTGATCCTAGAGGAGGATGTGTAGTCTTTGTTAGAAACACAAGGAGCTTCTGTCCCAGCTACATTTTTAACTTCAAGAAATGGGTAAAAATAGACTCTCCACCTTTTCATGTGTGTCAGAGCTGCTACTCTATCCCAAATTAACAAGTATACTTAAAAAAAAACCCAAACCCAGATGCTGTGAACTCGGATACTGAACCTGATCATGGTGCCCATCAGTCTTCTCCAAGACTGGAATATAAATGACGTGCCTCTGCCATGCAGCCTGGGAGTAGCCCACCTTCCTTAGGGGATCTGCCCAGGGTGGCCTCCCCTCTGCTCCCTGGGCACACCTGAGCAGCAGTTCAGGTGTGTCTGGGCAGGTCCTCCACTCAGTCACAGCTCACAAGCTGCTTCACCCCCGAGTGCTGCAGAGCCAATTCCCGGCACTCTGGAGAGTGCAACCCAGGTCTTGCAGATGGTCTAAGCTGTTTCACAGAAGTTCTGGAGTTGCTGTTGGTCAGATGAGATGAGCAGATAGAGGACAGGTTGTTCTCATTAACAGGTGCACATTTCCCCAGCTACAGCAAGGTATTCTTGCTCAGCATACTCCTCTGTTCTCAACTCCAGCACAAAGGGTTCTTTTAATAGGAGCTTGCTGTCTTCTATTTGGCTTTGAGCACTGCCTTGTCACACATGCACTGTGAAATCCTCTGTACAGCACTGCAGAGCAAGTGCAGGTGCCGGCTGCCAGCTTGGTCTCAAGCCAGGAGTCATGGCCTGAACCCCCCTATACCAGATGCTTTCATGCCCCACTGTCCCAGGGTTCACCATTCCCTACACCTGTACTTCAGCCAAGGCAGTCACCCTCTCCCATTCTGAACTCCTTCCTGGATGTACCAGGCACTTACCTTCTCAGCATGTATGCTGAACCGTTGCTCATGGATTCTCAAAGGGGCAATTTTCTGGTGACAGGCACCACAGAAACTCATTTTCCATTTGCAACAGTGTTTTGCTGGTACAAATAACTGCAGGAAAAAGCTTGAAAATGTGATACAGAAAATACAATGAAAAAGCCCAAAGCAAGTACAGTCCCTCCTTGAAAACACCCACTGCGAGTTAAACCCACCTTGTGATCTTTATGATGTTTTACTTCATCTTTTAGACGTCCACTGTTTTTGAGCATGTGAAGCTGTCAGGTTTGCTTGGCTCCTTGCAGGTGGAGCTCAGTCCTTTCACCGCTCCCTCACAGCTCCTTGGAGCATCACCCCAGAGTATTCCCTGTCAGTGCTCATACTGTCCAAACTTCCCTCCTCATCCTCATGGACTGCAAGGCTTTGGCAAGTCACGATGAGGATTTCTTCTAATTGCTCTGTCTAAGTGCAGGTCACAGAGATCTTCCCCTGGGTATTTAAGAAGCAATTTTCCTCTATCCCACCAGGCCCGGTACCCTCATCTTCACCCTCCCGGGAGTCACCAGCTCCTTGACACAAGGAAAAGCGTGCGGATAGTGGATCCCAGCTCAGGGCCGGTTCTGAATTTGAAAGATCGGACGTGCCTCAGAGCTCCCCTGACCTGTTTGCTCTCCCATCCTGCCGCTACCGTCCCCATCGCCACAGGAATTCTCATTGCCTCCCGGTGAACCCCGGCCCGCTCCCTGTCGGTGCGAGCCCCGCTGGACAGCGGTCGGAAGCGCTCCCGACCCCGCGGCGGGCGGGCGGGCGGTGCCCGGCCCGGGCAGGTGCGGGCAGCGCGGGGCGGGGGCGCTGCGTCGGGCCCCGCGGCCCGGGGGTGATGCAGAGCGCGGACGGCAGGCGGCGCTGCGGAGCGCGCGGAGGCTGCGGCGGCGGGCCGGGAGCGCTGCGAGAGCGCCGGGGCTGCGGCGGCGGGGGCGGCAGGGGGCGGCGGTGAGTGCGGGGCGGCGAGTGCGGGGCGGGGGGCTGCCCTCGTTAGGGGGCTCCGGCGGTGCTGCGGGGCGCCGGTGGGGACAGCAGGCGGTGGCTGTGGCGGCGGCGGCAGGGGCGGCGGGGCTGGGGACCGTGGCGGCGGCGGACCTAAAGCCAGCCCGTCCCTTCCTCGAGCGCCGTCGAGGCGGCAGAAGCGGAGCGGCCCCTGGGGCCGTCAGGGTGTGGGCGCCGCACCCACCTGTCCCCGGGAGGAGCTCCTCGCCGCGCCGCCCCCGCGGGGCTGGGAGCGGGGCAGGGGTCGCGGCTGCGCCGCCTTCCCGCCGCAGCAGCGCGGCCGGGGCCGGGCTCTCCCGGTGCGGGACCCTCTCCCCCGGCGCGGCGGGCGAGCCGCACTTTACAGACGGTCCCTGGCCGCTGTCCGCAGCGCCGCGCAGGCGCCCCGCACCACCGCGGGGCCGCGGCGGGAGCGGAGCACGGACGGGACGGTGAGCGCCGCGCCGCCCCCCGGCCCTGCCCGGCCCGGCGTGTCTGCGGGACGCCCGCGCCGGCGGTACCCTGGGCCGGGCACGGGCCCCCGGCAACGCCGCTGCTGCTCCCGCCCGGGGGCTGCCCTCAGGGCTCGCCCGGCCGGGAGCCTGGTGGAGTCCGGGCGGACCCGCGCGTCGCCGGTACCGCCCGGCGGTGCCTCCTTCGTCCGCCGCCGCTCCCTCGTGGAGCCGCGCTCTCTGAGCTTCCCCGCGGACTCGGCTTTAGGCGGTGCAGCGCCCGCCTGGCCCCCGCCGGCTGTCCCGGCGCGGGCCCCGCGTCCTCCGCCGAGCCCCGGCGGCTTTGCTGCCTTGCAGGAACTCGGTTCTCTCGGAGAGGCAGGCAGAAAAGGGGAGCCCAGTGCTCATTTACCGCTCCCGAATGTGGGCTGCAGGCCCCCTCGGGAGGGTCTCCTTTAGCAGGGACTGACTTTACCGAGGGAGACGCTACCACTCTTGTGGATTTCCCCATCCTGCCCTGACACGGCCCATACATCCTCTGGAGAGGAGGATGCTCTTCTTAACACCCTGTCTCTGGAGACACCCCAGCGCTGCCCTGCATCTAACTGACTGCTGTCTCTGGTGCTCCAGGAACAACCAGCCTTCACACAGGAGATGGCAGCTTTTGAGAGAGAGTATTTGACTTGCTGCCTCTAAGACGCCCTCATTTCTGTCTTCAGAGGGAGATACATGGTCCAAGATACTCTCTCAGGACTAACAGATCCGTGTCTGTGGGAGACTGATGCTCTACGTGGCCTTCTGGAATATCTGACTTCCCACACAGGCAAACCATCTCAATTTGGCACCAGGCTTTTGCTGCTGGAGATTGCTCTTCCTTCCCTCCCTCTTGTTCCCTGAAGCCTGAGCTCTTCTCCATTTCCTCCATCACTGTGATCTGTGGAGGATCCCTGAATGCAGGATGCTGCTTGGAGAAACTGAGGTAGAATTGAAATGGGGGACTGAGGAGCAAGCAACGTCATTCACCAGTTAGCATGATCTGGGAGAGTGTGCATTATCCTTGCCTGGTGCTATCAGCACTGCCCTTCTTGGAGAGACTGACTTCATTCTACCACCCATTCAAGGAAGTCCTGCAGCTTCTGAAAATAACCAGTTCCTTGGTGTTGTCTCAGGAGCAATCAACAATCTGCTGTTTTCCATGGGGACACCACCAGCGAAACGAGCCCGTCTTCCCTCGCTGAATCCCCTGACCTCTCTGTGAGGAGGAACTTGCAGCTTGGCCTTGCCCCTACGGCAGGGTGAGGACACAGCCTTTGCTCTCCTCCCTTTCCTCAGTGCTGCAGTAATGTTCCTTTCTGTACCTCATGCACTCTCCCTTCTCACTTGCTCTGCCTCCACTGTGGTGTTTTCCTCAGCCCCTGCGTGTCTGGGCTCTGTCCTTCCTTGACTACAGCTCTGTTTCAGCAGAATTCACCATTATCTCCTTTTTGCCCTTTGTTCTTCCCTTTTCCTGACCCCACTAGATCCAGAGTCTTGGTCCTGTCCCTGGTGGAGTTACCCGCTCTTCTCCTGCTGCCTGCCACTGCCCAGGCTGGCACTGCAATGCTCAATCTTCCCTTTCTTGCCTTCCATTCTTTGAACAGTTGTTTCTATCTGCATGTCTAGGTGTGAGCTTATGCTTGAGAATGCTGTATGTGCTGGTGCTCACACCTGTTCTGCTGTAACGCTGCTTTTCTTCATCAGCTACAGTACAGAGCTGTCAGGAGCAGCAGGGCTTTGTGTGTGCAGGTGCAGCTGGCTCAGCTCTTCCCATGGAGCAGGTCCCTTTTCCTTCTTAGCCTGGTTCGTCTTCTTTGGGACCTATCATTGCATGCAGGCACTGAAGCTGCCTGACTGTGCCCTAAATCTGTATGATCATTAATTAATCCAGTCTGCCACACTCTCCCTGTCCTACTGGGGCAGCTAATGGTACCTGATAAAATGTATTCTGGTAGGAGTTGATTTTGAGTTAAGGAGTTGATTTTTTTAATGATGTTGATTTTTTTAATGATGAAAGCTGACTTGGCAAATGTTCCTAAACTGGCCTGCCTTCCCAAGGTTGAGAACATCTGTGTGAGAAGATACCCTTGCTTCTTGGGACAGGCAAATTCCAGGGGTCCAATCCTACCCACCCTGTGGTTCTTATCAGAGCCTGCTCAAAAAGTTGTCAGGTTATAGGCAAGCAGTGACCTTTGTCACTCCACAAATACAAGCTGGGTCCTGTGGAGAAATTGAAGATCCCACATGGATGGGCCAGTGCCTAGGCAAAACTGCTGTCCTGGCAGCCTGGACACGCACCTATGTGCATAGTCTCCTGAGAAGTCCCAGTCTCCTCTTCCTTTTCTTGCTCTTCTCCTGCCTCTTTTTTTTTTCCCCAAGTTGTGCTGCTTATGAAGTGTCACATGGGTTTATGCTGTTCTAGGAAATGCTATTTTTATTGTATGTTACTTCCCTCTCACCCAGTATGTACTTTCTCTTTTCAGAGCTGGATCCAAATGCATCCTCAGCCTGCTGTCTTAGAGCTGTTCCTGCTTAAGGTCAATGAGAACATCTCCTGCTAATTCATCATGACATAATATCTGGTCTCCTGCTCCATCCACAGGATAAGTTTCTTGCTTCCTCTTGGTCTACACAGATGTGACTCCAGGTGTTCAGCTGCCTTGCCTGGTACAGGTAGGTTTTAGCTCTTTGAAAAGTGACCTGTTTTAGTCAGGAAGGATGTGCCTGTGCTTTGTACTGGGGATGGAAAGTGCATATGGGAAATGCTATGTTGGGAAAGAAATCCTAAGATACCAGCTTGCTGCTGCTGACATAAACTGGTCCTTTGAATAGCCAGTTACTTCCGTGATAGTTTGTGCTAGTGCTGGCAGGAAGATGTTGATCTGGCAGAGTGGACTGGCTCAGAGGAAGTGACATTGGAGGATGCAGTTGCTAAAAGGAGTATTAGTTGTCATAGTAGTAGCTGGTACTCTTTGTGGTAATTCGTTACTTCATCTGCCGCAAGTAACCATGATTAGTTCTTGTCAGGTGCCTGTTGATCTGTGGGGTCCCATGCTTCTTAGTGCAGGTTTAAATTAGCTCTTCCCAGCTAGGAAGACTTCTTCAGTACCTGCTGGATGGGCATTGGTCATGTCCATGATAAGGTGCTCAAATCTGCTACTCACATCTTCATTTTCTGCCATCAGTTACATTCTTCTTGTTGCTTCCACAGTGAATATCCACCTGTAGCTACCTGTCTGTTTTCCCAGCCGGTACACAGCATGCCTGTAGGGGACTTTTGTTTTTGCCACAGCTGGACTGGTGACTCCTCACCCTTCACAGCCTGCACAGGTCACCTCACTGGTAGTGTAAATTGTGTGGTAGAAGAAATGCGTACTATTTTGGTTTGGAAAGAAACAGCCTAGGTTATAACAATTCTCACTGGAATTAGAAGGGCTCATGTATGAAACCTCCTTCTGTTTTCTGATGAAGATGTTAATGTTAACATTCCGTTCTCTTTATCACTTGGCACTATCTCCTTGTCCAGTACAGTGTTCCCACAGTGGTTTTCAAGCAGAGTGCTAACACCTGGAATTTGGTGGTCTCTCCTTGACTTGAACAGCATTCCAGGAGCTTATCTTTTCTGGAAAGATGCAGCTGGAGGAATTGAATGGTTATTAATTTAAACTGTAAAGAATTAAGAGTTCGGGTGTTATACCAGGGGAGTTATCCAGGTTTTGCATTTTTATAGAAACGTCCTGAGTGCATGGAACCAAGCAGGTATCTACATCTTAAGTGCCTTTTCATCTAGCTCACAAGGTTGCACTGTGTTCTTCATAGATCTTGTTCAGGGAGTGCTCCTCAGAGGTCCTCAAGTGAGGTGTGTTTGATTTCCTCAGTGGTCATCAGGTGAGGTGTGAATTGACAGCCTGAGGTGCCCTTATCAATGGTTTCCAATATTCACTGAGTAAATGTGGAAGTGACAATCATACTGTCGTTTCGGTACCTGGATGTATTTGAGAGCACTGGCAGCTCCGTGCTGGACAAGAACCTCATGAATTTTATGGAAAGCTATTTTAGTCTTCTTTCCATTTTTTTTTAAAAACCTCTGCATTCATAGGTTTCAGAGTTTGATAGACAAACTTCCTATCCTTTCCTTTCTGGCCTCTTACAGAAGAGACAGCTGGGGATGCAAGCATCACAAAGTCACCCCAGGACATTAGCCTTCCCTGTTTTCTCTGCTGGCATGGAGGTGGTGTCCGTGTCTATCTGTGATCACTGCCCAAAGCAAGGGATAGAAGCATTTCTCTCTGAACAGAACTAGCCTTAGCCAGCTTGAAGGCCTTAGCTAGACTGAAGAATTTGCCTGCTCCAAGAATCTCAGTGTAAGATTCTATTCAACATTTTATCTTCTACCTTTTTTACCCCCAAATTTGGCACACTTAATCTCTGCCTGTGAATAATTTTTTAAAAATTAATTGTTTCAAGGTAGTTCAGCTCCTTTTGAGATCCTAAACTGCAGAGAAGAAAACACAATTTACCAGTTAGATATTTTTATATTTACAGGCACACCTATTGCATTGAAGTGGGAAATCATGTAAACTTAACTTTTCAGCATGTGGCCTTTGATTTGCAAACACGCTTTTGATGAGCACCTCCCCTATGGAGACAGGCTGAGAAAGTTGGGACTGTTCAGTCTGGAGAAGAGAAGGTTGCGTGGAAGTGTTTGAAGGGGCTACAGGGGAGCTGGAGAGGGATTCTTTGTTAGTGACTGCAGGAACAGGAAAAGAAGTAACACGTACAAATTGAAAGAGGGGAGATTTAGGTTAGATATTAGGAAGACTTTTTTTACTAAGAAGGTGGTTAGACACTGAACAGGTTGCCCAGGAAGGCTGTGGATGCCTTGACCCTGGCAGTGCTCAGAGACAGGCTGGATAAGGCCTTGAGTGGTCTGGTCTAGTGGGAGGTGTCCCTGCTCAGGGCAGAGGGGCTTGGGGCTAGATGATCTTTAAGTCCTTTCCAACCCCTTAACATTTTATGAGTCTATGATGTGAAAGAAATTTGACTTCACTTGGTGAAATTGCAAGGCCAAACAAAGTATGGTATTGAAAATTCATATATTTATTAATTTTAAAGATTTAAACCCGTCATTTTTCCTCTGGCAAAATACCATGACTCATGGCAATGGCAGAATTTAGTTAAAAGGTGGTGTCTACATGGAACGGAAGAGCTGTACTTGCAGCTGTGAGACCGGTGAGGAATGATTTTAAAATGTTACTTGCAGATTGTTAAGCTTTCCATTTTCATGGTAGAGAGGGGACATAGTGGAAGGTTACTTAAGGGGTTTTATTCTTGTCTGTTCTTTGAGATCATAGGGGTAACCACGTAGTAACTGAATGGGCTGGCAGGCTGATCACACTGTGTGGACAGGGGCCCATCGGAGCAGTTGCAGGAGAAAGTACAAAGCTCATTCACTGACCCACAGTGAAGAGCCTGATAGACATTCAGATCACAGATCACCTCCTCATGTTCCAGTGTTCCACCTCCTTCATTGTAAAAACTGTCTTCCTTAGGTCTAATCTAAAACTGCCCTCTTTAAAACAGGAGTTTGGAAGTAGTGTCCCTTGTCCTGTCCTACAGGCCTTGGTAAAGGTCTCTGTCTTTCTTACAAGCCCCCTTTGAAAGGGGCTGAAAGGCTACGAGGAAATCTCCCTGGAGCCTTCTCTGGGTTGAATACCCTTGTCTCTCTCAGCCCATCTCCACAGAGAGCATCTCTGTGGCCTTCTCTGGGCTTGCTCTACCAGATCCATGTTTGTCTTGTACTGTGGACTACAGGTGAGGTCTGACAAGAGCAAACAGGAATAATTCCCCCTGCCCCACTTGCTGTCCATGCTGTGGGATCAGCCCAGGACACAGGTTGTTTCTGGGATGGCAGCCCAGTGGCCCAGATCTGTTCCCCCAGTAAATGAGATGGAGAATTAGTGACGACCAAAATGGAGAAGGCTGAGGTACTCAATAGCTTTTTTTGTGCTCAGTTTTCACTTGTAATTGCTCTTCCCACATCTCTGGAGTCCCTGAATCTCAAGGTAGGGACAGGGGGAATGAAGTCCTGCCCACTCTAGGAGTAGATCAAGACCCAGACCATCTGAGGAACATGTACATACAGAAGTCCATGGGATGAAGCACACACCAGCGTCCTCAGGGAGCTGGCTGATACTGAATCCTGTCTCTCCTTAGTAATCTGTATTAATCAAAGAACATCCCATGACAGGAGAAGCCAAAGCCTTGGCATCACCATCAGCCATGAAGCCAGGTGTTGGTCTGCGCTGATCACGGTTGTTTACGCATTAATGGATCTTATGGCTAAAATAACCTTTTGGATCATGTGACACCCATATTCTGCTGCGCACTTGCTGGTTTCCATTGGTCCTTACTGTTAGCCTTACACCTTCCACAAAGACAAGCTGGTTAACCACTGGAAATTTAAATGTGATAGACTGCTTGCAGACCTTCTATCAGTGGAGGGTTTAAGAACTTGGACAAATATCTGTTGAGAAGGGTTTTGGCAGATCAAGGCTGACTTGGGGCAAGGAAGTATTTGAGGCTCTAAAGGCCATGCCAGCCCCTCTGCTTGTTCTCTTAATGCTTAGCGTTCTTGTATGAATGAAAGTCTCTAGTCCAGTGGTATCTGTATGTGATTTATAAGTAATTCCTGTGCCAGTTCTGTGCTTGGTAGTCCAGACCCATCTCATTAAGCAAGTGAACCAGTGTGGACTGCTAAGAACAGCATGCCTAGCTCTCCCTGGGGTGTGCACAGACCAGCACAGACCTAGGGACCAAGGCAGCGTGCCCTGAGACAGGGCACCTGAGAAACATCTGCCGTCATACCTTTGGTGTGGACTGTCTGGTGCTTTTAGTCTCCACCATCCTCTGAAGTAAATGGTAGTGTGTGTCTTGTGGACATTTGAGACATACAGGTTTTGCCAAGTGGTTTATAAGTTCAAGAAAACTGGATGCTCCTTATCTAGTTACTGCTTTTTGCATCTTCAATGTCTCTTGGCAAGTCCTACCTCAGTTAGTGCCCCAGGGTGGCTATTTTGCCTGAAAAAGTTTTCATTCATTTTGAACTTAGTTTTTGATTTCTGTTGGTGATCCTCAAGTTCTTCTGTTACAAAATAATGTGCTCCTTTCATCACAGTGACAATTTTCATTCTGGATATTTCCCCCCTCTTCTGCAATATAAGCAGGCACTGTGCTTCAGTTCCTCTCCATAAGAGGATTATTTTGTACCTAGTCTTTCTATATCTGTATGGTTATAATTCTGCTGTTTGCTTTTAGACATGTGACCAGCACTGGCTGCAGTGTGATAAAAACCCAGTACTGACTGATACCATGTTCTGGAATGTCTGTCAGGCTTTTCATAACTCCTTCAAATTTTATTTTCTGAGTGAATGCATCTGTTGAGTGCTGCAGCCATCCCCACCTGTTAGTATCTTTAAAAATGTAAATTGCACACAAAGTTGTAATTAGTGGAGTCCTGTTTTTTGTTTCAAGACTAAGTGTGTAAGTGTGCGACTGCAGGTAAGGAGTCAGCATGTCTTCTGTAGAGACAAACGAATGCACCCCATGGGTCTGTTATGTTCCTTTCTATTGTCCATTGTGTCCCTGTTTCATTAGGATTACAATTCTTTGATATGTCATGTAAATACAAGTGGGCTTGTCAGCATAGTGCATTTCAGTGTTTTGAAAATGGCTCTCGGCCAGGTTTCTAAAGAATATAAAAGCTAACAAAGGAAACAGATAGTCAATAAAGAAAACTCCTCATAAGCAGTAACAAAAAGCAGTGACTCATGCAATGATTGAGGTTGGAAGGGCTCTCTGGAGGTCATCAAGCAGAACTGGTTGCCCAGGACTGTGTCCAGACAGCCTTTCAATATCTCCAAGCTGGCAGACTCCACAACCTGTGTGGGCAGCCTGTCACTCTCAGGTAAATACTATTTGTTGATGTGCCAAGGGAACCTCTTGTGTTTCAGTTTGTGCCCGTGGCATCGGGTCCTGTCACTGGGCACCACTGAAAAGGGCCTGGATCCATCCTCTTTGCATGCGCCCGTCAGGTATTTCTGTAATTAATGAGCTCCCCTCTGAGCCTTCTCCAGACTGAGCAGTACCAGCGCTCCTGGCCTTTCCTCACAGGAGGGATGCTCCAGTCCCTTTGTCACCTTCATGGCTCTTCTCTGCACTCCCCAGTGTGTCCATGACTCTCCTGCACTGGGCGCAGCACTCCAGCTGTGGCCTCTCTCTCTCTGCAGTGAGGGGAAGGATCCCCTCCTGTCACTGTGGCCAGGGCAGCCGCGGTGCCCTGCCCTCGCTCTTCCACTCAGGGCCTTTGTCCGACAAACTGCTCTTAGACTGAGTGGTGCCCAGCACGTCCTGATGCCTGGGCTTGTTCTTCCCCAGGGCCAGCAGTTTGCGCTTCTGGTGAATTTTGCCAGGAGATGTAAGGGTACGTGCAAGGCAAGAGTACGCCTCTTCTCCATTAAGGTCAGGCAGTCAAGGAGGTTCTCCATGCAGAGGGGACAATACGTAAATGGGGAAAGTGCTACAGAAAAAGAGAGACACTGTTAGGCTGTTAGTCAAGGGATAATGGTGACAAAGCCCAGGAGCAGACTTCCACTGACTGACGAGCTTTTAGGAAACTACAGGCAGAGCTTTCAAGAGGTCTAAACCGGATTAGTGTAATCCCTGGGACACCAGGAGTTGCTGAGGGTGGTGGCTGTAGAAGGATGAATAAATGTCGAGTTTCTGTCCCTTTTTAGTTCCCCATTGATGCTTAGTGTATGATGAATGATTTCCAAAGGTCTAAATAATGATGCAACAAAATTAGATGATAATGTGACACTATTTGGCGCAGTAGAACCTAAATCTGTCTCTTAGGATTGGGGAAGAGTGTTTAAAAACTGGATGATAATATGGTGGAATAAATTCCAGGTGGAAGAATCTATATGTAAAGTGCATATAAGAAAATAAACCTACCAATGTAGCCACATTGTTGCTAAAATTATCTCTTTTGGCTCAGGAGAGAAATCTTGGCATCTTTCTAGAGAGTTCTCTGTAAACACGAGCTTAACAGTAGTGATTAAAATGGAAAACTTGATGTTAGATATTACAGAAAATGAATTAACAAAGCTGAAGTTACTGTTGTAATATTATATAAATCCACGGCTCTCCTGTGTTCTGAAGAGAGAATCGAGTTCTGTATCCCTTAAGATGCAGTGACTAGTAGAACTAGAAGAATTCTAGAAAAAGTGATTAGGATAGTGAGAGGTGGAGAGATTTCCATCAGAGGAGGCATGTGAGAATTCTTTAAAGAAATGATATTCAAAGGTAAAAGTGCTACAGATCATCAGCCACCACTGAGGAAGGGCAAAGCACAAATGGACTTAGAATTTATAGAACGTACAGGCGTGTGATGAAATTATGAGACAACAGTCTTAAAACCAGCACAAAATATTGGGGGTGTTGGGGTATTTTTTCAGATGAACATAAGCCCAGATGCGCCCAGGTGGGCAGGAGGCCAGTGGCACCTGACTCGTGCCAGCCCTGCTGTGGGCACAGCCCCAGGGCAGCCCCCAGGGCACTGCTGAGCCACCTCCAGTCCTGGGGGTAGCTCTGGGCCCCTCATGACAAGCAGGACATTGAGAGGCTGGAGCACGTTCAGTGAAGAGAACAGAGCTAGAGAAGGGGCTGGAGCCCCAGGAGAGGCTGAGGGAGCTGGGAAACGGGCTGAGCCTGGAGAAAAGGAGGCTCAGGGGGGACCTGGTGGCTCTGCACAAGTCCCTGCCAGGAGGGGACAGCCAGGGGGGTCGGGCTCTGCTCCAGGAACAGGGACAGGAGGAGAGGGAACAGCCTCAAGTTGTTGGAAAATATTTCTTTACTGAGAGGGCTCTGAAGCCCCAGCACAGGTTTCTCAAGAAGTATCAGGGTCACCATTCCTAGAGGGAAGATAAAAGACATGTAGACATGACACTGGGGTACATGGCTTAGTGGTGGCCTTGGCAGTGCTGGACTTATGCTGAATTTGATAGTCTTGGAGGTATTTTCCAACCTAAATGATTCTGTAATTTTCTTCTGTTATCAGCAAGTGGACCGTGCTCCCCTTCACTCTTAGGGCACTGCATTCACTCAGTAAACTGAGGTATAAGGGTGGAGAAGGGGTCCCTCTGCTGCCAGAAGCCAAGCCTGCCGAGCCGCCACGCTTCCCCAGTAAGAGCCGTGCTACCCACTGATCCTCTGAGCCCAAATCTCTAGCTGTGTCTCCTTCCCCACATCAGGTACATGGTGCAGCAGGCCCCTGTTTCGGTTGACACCCCTCCCCAAATTGCAAATCTAAAGCATTAGTGCAGTCTTTTCAGAAGGGTGAGGAAAAGGCTCGGGTGAGGGAAGAGAGAGGAGGTGAAACGGGATTAGGTGGCACCAGCAGTGCAGCGGGTACTGCATCCTGCAGCCCAGGGAAGTACCTTGCTCCTCCTGCGTGTCTGCGGTGCAGACCCCACCCCCGCAGAGGTCCCGTGCTGCAGGACGTGTCCCCGGTGAGCTGGCCGGGGCGGCCGCAGAGGGGCAGTCCGGAACCGCCGGGACTGTCCGTGCTGCCCCTGCCTGCGGGACCGCTCCCGCGCCGACAGCGACAGCGCAGCTCGGCAACACGGCAGGGGTCGGCCGGGCGCTGCCCGGCGGCCTCCAGCGTGCAGAGCCTGCTGATTTTACACGCACGTTCTGGCTGAAACTGGGGGCGAAGACAGAGGAGAGATGGACACTGCCTTTGGCCGACCAGCTTCTCTGGAAATGCAATTCTAGACCGCAGGAAGCCCATGGAGAGGAAGGAGTCGTGTTTATTGCACATTACATCAGTGAGAGTGAATTGAAAGAGCAACAGGAGAAAAGACAGGCATACAGAGGTGTGTAGGTTGGCAATGTCATTTTAAATGTTGATATCAAAACCAGATATTAGGGATAATCTGACATATTATAGCAAAATGCTTAAAACATATTCTGAAAATAGCAATGGGAGAATGATTGATGTGCTTAACTGGGGGAGGTGATTATGGCTGTGTAAAACTCCTTATGATCTTAAAGATGCTGAAATGCTTCGGGCACAGTCTCCAAAAGCAGTGGCTGTCTCCTTGGCAACAGGAAGGCATCCATCTGTTCCCATGGCAACGGACTGGAGGGTGCTCAGGGAGGGCTTGTGCCGAGCTCTGAGCTCGTCAGCGCAGGCTCCCAGCTCCTCTTGCTCCTCCCTGGAGCAGAGGCTGTGGGCACATTCGGGTGCTCTGATCCTGCAGCTGACACGGAGGTGTGGAATAGTGTGCTACTGTTCCTGCTGCCTGTGTAAAATAGATTAATCGTGCAGTGTTGTTTCCTCTGGGGATTTCCTTCCTCAGTCCCTAACTGCCAGCATTAAAGACTTCTTTGCAGCTCCCCATAAGGAAAGCAGGATTTTTGCTATCCAGAGAGGCATCAGAGAGTGTTTGATGCTGATTCTTTCAAAGGCGTGGACAGACAAATCTGAACACCAGGAAAGAACATACATGCAGGGAGTCTGCATCTCAGCAGCCCTTTCTGGTGTCTAAAAGGAGAATTGTGCAGAGATCCTGACAGGCCTATCTGCACTACAGCCACCGCATAAGAACTGCTAATAAAATAAGCAAATTATGTATAATAGGCACCACTTCTTCTAAACCCACCGTGATACTCTTCTAAGGGAGCCAACTCATATTTAGCACCAGAAGTAGGATTGAAACATGGTTTGATGTTTTTATCTTTTTTAAATATGAGGCATGGGAGGCAGAAGCACTAGTGGAACAGCGATAATTTCAAAGTGATCAAATGGGAAAATTATTTTAGAAGCAGAATTTTGAATGCATCTCTGCGTATTGCGTGTAGGTATTACTAAGCAGTGTTTGTTTTAATTTTTTTCATCAACAGCCTGCTCTTCATTCCAGTAGTTTCTTCCTAGTCCTGCATTAAAGGATAGCAAAACAGAAATGCATTATCATTGTGTTTTCCCCCCAACAGATACCTTTTAAGGCAAAAACCACTGTCAATCACTGCTGCTGGACTGGCATACATGCTTGCAGGTAAAGGCACTCCAGGTGTTTTGTCCTTGCCTTGTTTCTGCTCCAGTCTCCAGCCTGTGCTTCCTCATATGAATTTACTGCAGATTGATTGGGCAAGTTGATTGAGTTACTTGTCATGCTTAAGTCTTCCCTGAATAGAATCATAAAATCACAGAATGGTTGAAGTTAGAAAGCACCTCTTGAGGTCGTGTGTTCCAACCTCCCATTTCAGAGCTGGCTCAGCTTGAGCGATTTGCTGAGTACCAAGTTCAGTGAACTTCTGAATATCTGCAGTGATGGAGTGAACTTGCTCTTTGGGCAACCTTTTCTAAGTAAAAAACTGTTCACCTGTTGTGTATGTCCATGTGCTTTACACATTCCCTAATCGTGTATTCCTTCACTGACAGCAAGTCTTCCTTGCTCCAGATTTCCTTACTGGTCTTAGGAGCCTGGAATTCCTGACAGCCAATCTTGCCAATAAAGAAAGGCATTCAGTACTTCAACTTTTTCTGTGTTCATTCTTAGCAAATCCCGTCCCCAGTAAGCCCACATAATTCTCACATCTGTCTTTTACCATTGAGATATTTGTAAAAACCTTTCTGTCTGCCCTTCATGTTCCTCACCAGATTCAACTCCAGGTGGGCTTTTGTTATCCTAATTGCATCCCTGCGTGCTTGGACACTGTCTCTGTATTCCTTATGGGTCACCTGTCCCTGCTTCTGCCTCTTGTAATGTTTCAGGTCAGTCAGGAGCTCCTTACTCGTGCATGCAGGCTTGCTGCTGCTTTTGATCCATTTCCTGCCTGTGGGATGAACCAGTCTTGAACTTGGAGGAGGCGATCTTTGAAAATCAACCAGATCTCCTGGAACTCTCTTCTTTCCAAAACCGTAACTCATAGAATTCTTCCTAGAAGATCCCTGAAGAGGCCAAAGACTGCTCTTTTGAACTCTAGGGCTGTGATCCTGTTTTCTGCCCTGGCCCATCCTCTCATGCTCGTGAAATGTCATCTCATGGTGTAGCCAAGGCTGCTCTGACCTTCACATTCCTGACCAGCTCTTCCATGTTCAGCAGAGCACCTCTCTTTGTCTGCTCCTCAGCTGCCCATGTTAGGAGTTTATCTTCACTGTGACCCAGAAGCCTCATGGATTGCTTGTGCCCTGTTGTTATCCCCTCAGCAGGTACTGGGGTGGTTGTAGTCTTCCATGAAGACCGGAGACCGTGGACATGGGGATTTTCCTGCTGTCTGTGGTCTCATTACTTTTTCTTCAGCAGGTGCTCTGCAGCAGACACCTACCACGGCACTACGTATTGATCTGCCTGATAACTCTGATCCTAACTCTGGTCTGTGAGCGCTCAGCTCATTCTCTGTCCATCCCAAGATGGAGCTCTGTGTGCTCCAGCCACACACTTGGCTGAAGGGCAGCTCCTCCTCCTCAGCCCCCAGCCTGGAGTCCGTCTCCAGCCATCACAGCACTCCTGTCCTGTGCCTTGTCAGTTACCTTGGAGCTCAGTGCAAGTTCGGGGTGAAAAGGGACCAGAGAGAGTATCAGTAACAGTGTGGATGTCTGGACGCTTTCTGGAGGAGGGGGAGGTGGGCTGTCGGTCTGGGGGCAGATACAGCACCGTTGCCATAGGAATCAGGAGAATGTGTCACAGCTTCCTCAGTCTGAAGACAGTGACTGAGGGCGGCGTTCTGTCCTCCAGCCACAGGCAAATGGCAGAAAAAGCATTTCACATGTTCCTGCTCTCTCAGATGCTTTGCTGCAGGGAGACTGCAACAAGATCAGGAACTGAAACAATAACTATTGGAGTTACATGTGGTCCATTCTTCACCAGCTGCCAGATGGAACAGTAATTTTCTGAGGGTGTTCTTCAGGGATTTGTCTGGTTTGAAATGTCAGAGACCTGTTGTTTCTGCAGGCAGACAAGAGGGTTCACAGCACTGGTCTTTTGATAGACAAATGGAGCTGAAGTGTAAGGGAAGATCATAAGCCTTAAAATAAGACCATAACAGGAAAGGGATATAGGTCTGCAACAGATTTTTGATTAAATAATTTCTTAGGAGGAACTGTGATTGTTGACTCCTTGCAGAACTGTGGAAGAGACAAGGCATCCTGGGGTTCCATGGCAAAGTGGATGCAGGGCAGGGTAAAATCAGCAAATGCATAAGGCTGATGGGATGCAGAGGGATGCAGAATTGGGCCGTATCTATATGCAGTATCTATACTGCCGATAGACAGTTTCAGAACAAATTTTTGCCTGTGGCATTCCAAGAGGATTTAATCCCAGTGAAAAAGAAAAAGTATTTTCCAAGTTCAGAAGAGACAGAATTGCGGTTTTGTGATGTGCAACAGCAGGAGCCTGAACTGGGGAGAGGAAGGATTGACTTGAATAGAAGGAGGTGGAGAAACAAAACAAAAAAAGAGGGTAACTATCAAAACAAAATCAGCCAAAGGAAAGAGTTGCTAAAGGTCAAATGCAGCAGAAAAGGAGTAAGTTATGCGATAGACAAGAGAACCTTCTCTGAAGAACAGAAATATGACAAGCTTTTTTTGTATTGAAATATTTCTTAGCTCCCTGTATTATTGGAATATTAATGATTAATTTTCCATTACATAAACTTTTCACTAATTTTTTAAAGTTTGTTTTATGCTTGTTTAGATTAGGTGAATACCCTACTGGAGATTAATATCCAAACTAAAAGGATTTAAAGAAATACTGTTTTAATTTTCAAGGTATCTCAGACTAACAGTAGCAATTTAGAAAGCCTTTCTCTCTATAATCTTAGCTGAAATGTATGTATTACTATTTGGCATCGTATTTATAATTAGCATTCGGTGTTGCTGTATCATATGTATATATACCAGCTTGGCTGGATATTCTGATATATATGTCAGAACACTAGGGAATCTCTTTGAAGAAGGAACCATAGTTATTTCACAAGAGACAAAAAGGTAGTTGAAATCCCCCACAAGTGTGTTACTTCTATGGTTTCAAATTGCAGGCTGGGTATAAATTGATCAGAAAACAGGTGCCAGGGGTGGGGTGCACGGGGTAGGAACTTGGTGGCTATTCCAAACAAGTGCAGCCAGACAGCTGGCATGCCTGTCGGGATGACTGGTGTTCTCTATTCCACTGCGCTCCTTCTATTTCCATCTGTTAACTTCATCTGTAAACTGTCAAGGTCAGAGACTACATTGTTCTTAGCTGTACCTCCTCATACTCTCAAGCACCAGAAACTACTGAGTCCCAACAATGGGAAGGATTGTGGCATGTGACAGAGAATGTGACACAAAGTACAACGCTTAGCTCTTCTCTGACAGTTCATGGCCATGCACAAACAAGCCCCTCTCCTGGAAGTTCTCCAAAGTCCACTCTGTTTTGAAAAGCACTGAATGCCATAATGGTTCAACTTACGTTTCTTCTTTCTGTGTTTCTTCTGCATGTTTTGAAGATGATTTAACACGTAACTTGTGCCACCACTTGTGTGCCTTGTTGTTCAGACACGCTTTTTCCTGGGATCACTGCGGCGCGTTGCTGTGCACGCCGCGTGCCGGGTGACCCCAGTGCCAAAGGCAGGTCGTGGCTCTGAGCCGGGAGCTGCCAGCCTGCTGTGCTGTGCTCTGGTGAGGGAGGGGAGCAGACAAACCACTGTGTTGTGCTGTGGCCAGTTTCCACTTCTGCAATACTCAGTTGCTCAGATGAGCATTAGTGAAAAGCCCATCGTCCAGCCGGAGCCCAAGTGCTCTAATCATGTCCCTGTGCCACGAGCTGCTGTGCAGGTCCTGTGATTTCATACATGTATTTATGTACTGGGTGAATCGGCGCTGGAAGGATTAGCAAACCATCCTACCTGCCTGCTGCACCGACATAGCACAGTTCTTCTGCCTCAGGATTTGTCTTCCAGCTGGATTTTTTCCAGCTTAAATCTCCTGTGTAACATTTTAGGCCGAGTTGAGTTTTTTATCCTCTCTCCTGATTGGCTGTGAAACTTTTCCAAAATCTTCTTGTGTGAGGATTTAATCTACATATATTTCGCTTCTCTCTTTTTAAATCTTTGAAGGAGGTAAAAAAAGTCTGTCTGTAACAGAGTTACACCTTGGAGTCCATAGTAGACACGTTCCTTCCACTTGTTTTTATTACATGTTTATAACTTTTCAGTAATGTTACATTCAAATTACATACAAATTATGTTCCCATTATGAATTCCAGGCATATGATAATGTTTTTACTACATTGCCTCTAAGTCACATTTGCCATTTCCTGTTGGCTGCCATTGTTTTTCTTCCAAAGCCATTGTTTGCTGTAATGATGTACTGTTTGAGATTAACTTTGACTTTTTGGGGTAATCTGTAATTGTTGTAAGTATTCTGCCAAATAAAATAATTTAAAAAGACATTTGGCCTTGTCTGGCAACGCAGTTTTTTTATGATCACTACTCTTACTTGCTCGCAGTTCCATGGTGCTGATGTGATTGTATTCCCCTGTTAATTGTCTTTCCAGTTCAGCTGAAGTGGGAGCTGGGTTTATGAGACAGTCCATGCCAAGATTGCTCTGTTTTCCTTCTTTGGTTCTGTGTTTTCTCCAGCCTCCTGGTGCTCAATTCTTAGGCAGCTTTGCATATGAATACATCCTTCAGTCCATATTTACTTACTATTGATTTGCTTAAACTATAGATACTTTCCATATGATTTTCAGTGAGAATAGGACATAATTCTTAGCACTGCTAGTATTAATCAAAATGGACTTTAAATTTATTTTTCCTGACAAACGGGAAATCCTCTAGGTTTTCTGACAATGCAGAAGGGCAAGAGTACTCTAGGCAGATGCACTAGGTTCATCCTAAGTCCATGCAAGGCTCAAGAATGATTTTTAAAGAGAAAGTAACTGAGCATGAGAAGGATATGCATGGTATGAAAAAGCAGCCTAAGTTTACTAATCTGCTGTTTTTCAGATAATTTCTACACAAAGGAATCAGTGTCTTTCTTGTCTAGACTTGAGTGAAGCCCTTGATACAGTGTGATCTGAAAATCTGGCTGGGACTCAGAAGACAGGTAATAGCAGAACTGTAAAGTAGGTAAGGAGCTCAGTAAAGAAGACACAAAAGACATTGCAGCGTCTTCAGGATTTGTCTTGGCATTGGTGTCATTTAATATTTTCACTAATGCCCACGGCACAAAAATAGGCAAAATAATAATTAAATTTGCTGATGATGCAAAATAGGTATTGTTGAAGCAGAAAAAAACAGGTTATATATGGGAAGAACTGCTTGACTGTGAACTACACAGACAGAAACCAGCTGGTGTCTGGTGACAGTGCAGTGCACAGCCATGCACTCGGGGCCTTGTCACAGGAGCAGGCACTGTGTGCCCGAAGTGATCTAATGACAGTGTTTAGGAAGGAGAAGGAGAAACAGCCGGGTACATCAGTTCACAAGAGAATGTGGAGCTGTCACTGTCAGGATGTTGTGGGAGGCAACTGTGAACCTGGCGAGGTCTCATAGATGGATTTCTGCTCGTGAGAAAAGTCTCAATGGCACACGAGCATGTGGCCTGGACACAGGAGGTACAGTTCTCTCTGCCCTTATTCTAGCCAGGTTAACTGTGACTGGCAGGAAAAGATGAGTGATGAGAAATGGGCACAGAATTTTAAGAATCCAAATAACAGTTTCGCTTGTTTAATCTGACAAAAGGAGGACTGAATGTGGATGTGACAGGTATGTAGAAATGCTTCAAAGCATAAACATTAGACACAAAGGACCATTAAGGACAGTATTGATAAGAGTAAATGAAAATAGCCACATCTACAAAGCCCCAGAACTCAGATTTTTAGCAGTTGTCCTGTAGGAATACCAAGACTTAAAGTGCTGTGCAATAAACTTACATCTGAAAGGTTTATATGTGACATGGTTGCTGTTGATTATACATAGAAGCAGAGAATTGTAGAATGGCTTGAGTAGGAAGGGACTTCCCAGTCCAACCAGTAGACCAGGTCGCTCCAAGTCCTGTCCAACTTGGCCTGGAACACTTTTAGGGATGGGGCAGCCACAGCTTCTCTGGGCAACCTGTGCCAGGGCCTCACCACCCTCATTGGGAAAAACCAGTGGTTCCCAGCTGCTGACCCTGTGGTTCCCCCAGCTCCGTTCTGTCCGTGACTGACAGCAGGCAAACCTTTAAGATGCTCTTACCCAAAGCCATCATTCTAACCGCCAAATATCATGAAGATACACTTTTTGGACTAGGGGGCAGTTGGTTTGAGGGTAGTCGTTGATAGGTCTTTATCTCTGCTCCCTCAGGATTACCCACCAAGAATTCCTCCATTTCCTTCACTTTTGAAAAATTCAAACATTTATTCCCAACTGTTCTCCTTCCAGGACCAAAGTCTTACTGCTAACCTCTCACACTTTGCAGCTCTGCTCTGGCCCTTGGCTAGAGGATGAGGATTGTGGCTGCTGCTTGCAGTGCTCTGGTTCTTTGCTCAGATGTTTGAAGCTGTGTATAAGTGTTGCTGCACACTCAGTGTAAAGAGGGATGGTGAGGATGGTGATGATGGAAAAGTGGAGGTAAAGGTATGGTAGAACTGGACAGCTTACCATGAGGTCAAACAGAATTGTGCAGAATTGGCTAAAATATTCGTATGGTTGATGACATGATAATTCTGGTGACTCGTTATTTTGTATCCTATAATGTTACATATATATTTTATATATTTCTCTGTCTTTTAGCATCTCTGCTGTTGCCTTTGGTTACTTTTAAAATAATCAGGAAATAAGTTTCTCTCTACCTCTGCACAATAATGTTTGGAACCTTTAGAGACAAATACTTTTCTTTGCCTTAATCCTTCCTTCCTTCCTTCCTTCCTTCCTTCCTTCCTTCCTTCCTTCCTTCCTTCCTTCCTTCCGTCCTTCCGTCCTTCCTTCCGTCCTTCCTTCCCTCCCTCCCTCTCAGATAGATTTTAGAAACAAGTGCTGGAAAGGCCTAACAGAGAAAGGAACCCTGTTGTTACAAAATTTCATACAGTTTCTGTAGGGAAATAAGACAAAAGGAGCCTCTGGAAATCAGCTGGTCCTTTGTCCTGCCCCAAGTCCGAATGCACACCATCTACATCACTCTGGATAGATGCTTGTCTAACCTGATCTTGAAAGACCTTTGGCGATTGGGATTCCCATCCTTGCTGGACAAACTATCCCAGAACATCTCCACTGTCACTACTGTGCTTCTCCTTAATATCTAACATAAATCTTCCTGGGAGAAATTAAATCCATTATTTGCTGTACTCTGTGTATGGGGAGCAGCTCTTCCCCGTATTTGCTGCAGCCGTTTGGATACCTGACGACTGTTGTTTCCTCTTAATCTTCTTTGGGCCTTACAGTTCTTGTCACACTTACTGCCCTTTCCTTAACCATCCTGGCTTCCTGGTTTCTCCCCCATTTCCTTGATGCACAGAGCTCCTGACTGCAAAGGTTGGTCTGGATGAGACACTGACAATTCATACCACGACAGAACTGCTTTGGAAGAGTTCCTCAGCAATTGTGGCAAAATTTAATTTTGCAACTGTACAGAAATGTTGAGCTGGAACAGCTTGTGCCCTGGAGAGCTCAGGGGATGGGGAGAGGAGAGACGAAATGAGGAGGAAAGAAGAATCTAGAGTATTGTTGTCAGTGTCTGTGCTGCCACCAAGGGGATGAGAGCAGTGGGGCAGCATTCCTGCAGTTCCTTATCTTTTGGGGGTTTATCTGTTTATTTTGTGACAGTGTAGTACTGTTAACTCACAATCAGCTTATGATCTATCATATCCCCAGGTATTTTTTTCTGAAAAAGATTGTCTTCAGGTCTTTGTTCCCCATCTTCTGTTTAGATAGTTGTTGGATTTATATCCTCATGTGGAACCTTGCACTGTTTCTGATTGAATTATGGTTTGAAAAGAACAGGACATATCTCTAGGTCCTCAAGATTTTAATTTTAATTATTTCTTGTAGCAAACTTGTTACCTCTCCAAACCATATGTTGCTAGGAAATTGAATAAGCATGTTATCTAAGTACATTATCCATATTGTTAATGAGACCATTGAATAATTCTGAAATCAGGAACAGGTGGACATTTATTTAGATTAAGCAGAGCCTCAGTCCTGGGATATGTCTTCTATGCCACATTGCATCAATTCCAAAACTGTTGTCAATAGTTTAAGTTTCAGAGAAAAGAGTGATGCTGACTTTAATGAAACTTGGATGAGGGGAACCACGCCTGCTTAAGGCAGTCAGTACCTTCATGTACTTCTATAATTACTTACAGATGAAAAAGTCACAAGTAGCAGCAAACGTGTCTCCCTAAAACCACAACTTGGTTCATCTCTTTTCTAATTGGACCGTCTTAGTTTAACAGCCTGAAAAGCCTGAGGAACAGCACAGAAGTTAAAGCAAACCACACCCACGGAGACCAGGTGGGCTCCCAGCGCCCCAGGAAGTGCCAGGGAAGGAGGTCAGCCTTTCTCTGAAATGAAATGGCCTGGGAATGTGACATGAAGCCAGCTGAAAGTGAGTATGAATGGGCCCCAGGGCTCAGCCTTCAAGAACCGGTGGAGGAACACAAGCCTTACAGAGAGCCCCATGGCACAGAGAACTTCCAGGCCAGAGATGCCTGGGACCTGCCAGGATACTTGCAGCAGTTGGGAATGACTTGGGTTGGATCAGTCACTTTTTAAAAGAACATTGACAACTATTTTCTGCACTTTTATTGGGGGGGAAAAAAAAAAAAAAAAGGTTGGGAAAATAGGAAACCAAACTATTTAAAATAAAATTATATGCTGTTTCTCTTAATATGGGAAATGACATTATTGCATGGTAACCTTCACCCTTTTGTGCCAATGCCTTGCACAGTAGTTTTCCTGGACACTATTGTGAAGGGTTGAAGAATCACAGGAAATGGATTTCGTTCTCAGCTAGGTGATGTTGGGCAAGTCACTTCCATCCATTTGTACCGTATTTTCCATTTGCAAAACATAAGAGCTGCATGTACTGATTTATTTTCTAAAGTCCTTGGAGAACCACCATCATGCTAAGTAAGAACTTTTTTATTATTACAGGATTTTAAAACTTTTTTTTTTTTTTTTTTTTTTTTTTTTTTACCCAGTTGACAGCTACAGTGAGACTGGCATTCCTTAATTTTCAAGTGGCTGGCCTTGAAATTTGACGTTCAAGGAAATCTAGTTTTGGATGTCTGTTAAGAACATCGGGGTAGATTACAATATATATAGTGTGGTTTTCAGCTTAAATCAGTAACACTTCATAGCAATGTCCGGCTCCAGGAGGTAATCAGCGGCTATCGATACCGGGGCAGCTGCGGCTCCACGCCGTGTGCGCAGCTAAGGGGAGAAATAAGCAAACCCTGAAGCGCGCGGCCGAGCGCATGCCCCGGCGGCGGGACAAAGGGCCGGGGCGAGGGGCTCCCGCCCGGCCCGGGAGCAGCCGGCCCCCGCTCTGTCCGTCCCCTCCGCCGGCCCCGGGCGGCCGCCGGGCCCTCCCCGGTCCGCGGGCGGCGCCGCCGCGGCGCGGGAGGGGTTAAAGCGCCGCCGCCCGCGCGTCCCCGCCGGCCCGCGCTGACCTTCACGGGGCCGCGCCGAGCATGCGCGCGCCGCGCCCCGGCCCGCGGGGCCGCGCTGCGCCCGCCGCGGTTCCGCTCGCCCGGCACGGCCCGGCCCGGCCCGGCCCGGCCCCGGGCAGGCGGATCGGCCCGGGCCGGTCCCCGCCCGCCTGCGGCCGGGCCGGGACCGTGGCAGGCGCACGCCCTGCCCGTGCCGGGCGCGCCGTTGCCATTCGGTGCCGATGGTGCTGGCGACGGAGCGCGGGGGGACGCGAGGGGGGCCCGCGCGCCGCGCCGCAGCCCGGAGCCGCCGCCGCCCCTTCCCGCGCCGGGCGGGCGGGCAGGGCCGCGGGGCGCGCCGGGCCCGGCACGACGGCTGCTGGAGGAGCCGCTGCGGCCCGTCCTCGGTGCCGCTTCACGCGGCGAGGGCCCGCACGGCGCCCCGTGATGGGGGGAGCAGTCGCACGGGCCCGGGCCGGTGATCCCCACGGCCCGGATTGCTGAGACCGCCGGCCAGTGCGGCACCAGCAGCTAGTACAGACTGTGAGGAAAATGCACGGTGTCTGCTGGGAGCGGGGAGAAGGGCTCACATGATGGGAGCCAGCATCTCTGTGTGAGTCTGGGGTCTAAAAACCATGGCAGATACCGGCTGGGTGCTGTCCTGCCAGTCACACTGGCATGTAGAATTCGGAGTCGTTTAGGTTGGAAAAACCTCTCCAGATCAAATTAACCTGACATTACCACATCCACCAGACACAGAGCAGTTGGTTCCAGATTATGTGTGCCTTTAGTTCAGCTAGAACTTGAGGATTTTTTCCAGCGCAGAACATGGCAAGGCTATGTTGATTTGCTTGGCATATTCCTTCTGAGGGGCTGAGAGGGGGAACTGATTACCACGCTCGCCCTCCCTAAGTTTCTGTGATTCCTAGGGCTGTTGTCACACGCCAGCACTTAGATTGGGCGGCCCTAAAAATCATGGAGGTCACTGTCTTCATCCCCATGTTCAGAAGGCCGTGTGACCTTCATGGCTTGCCCTTCACTGCTAGTCAATGCAGTGTGTTTTCTGTGCTTGTTTCTATTATTGCACGAGGGCAGAATATTTTTTATTTGTTTCCGATCTGATTCTGTTCTGTTTGCAGTCTTGCCAGAAAATTCTCAGCCCCTAGACAAGAATTTCAAGCAGAGGCATAGAATAAACCTCTCTTGTAACCTGGCAACATCTCGCCTATGGCCGTGTTAAGGCAGAGCAGGAACGCGGGCCCGGGCGAGCCGCGGGCGCACGGCCCCGCCGGGAAGCCGCTCGGTGCCCCGGGCCGGCACGGCGGGCTCGGCCATCACGGAGCAGCCACGCTCCGCTCTGGAATGGCCGCCGTGTGCCCCAGCGCCGCGGAGGGGCCGGGCTGCCGCTCCCTTCTCCCTTCCCCCTTGGGCTGCTTGTTCCCAGCGGTGTCCGGGGATGTCACACGCTGTAGCGCAGGGCTTTGTGTGACGAGCAGCGAGCTGCTGATGTCTTGCAGCAGCTGTGGTGTTAATAATATGTCTGCGTCTGTCAGTCACCCGGGGTCTCTAGAGGATCCGGCACGGTGGTACCAGAGCATCCCGAGAGGGGTCACTGGGGAGAGGCAGCGGGAGCGCAGGGTTGGAAAGGAGCCGTGGGAGCCGTGCCGCCATGCCGCCCCCCACCCCCTTCCTCCGCTGATCTCACACTCTTTCCCCTCGCTTCCACATGTTGTCCCTCCCTGTTCCCAGCTCCGGCCTCCCGCTGCTTCTCTCTTGTCCAGAGGGGTTAGCTCTCGTCTCTCATGCTGGAAATGCTGCCAGCGAATGTTTCTGTGTGCTGCCTGCCAGGTCCCTGGGGAAAGGGCCTGGAAATGCAGTGCGGGAGGAGCAGTGGGAGCAAGGGAAAACCACTGCTCGCCTGCTGCATTTTCTAATGGGAAAACATCTCTGCGAGGTGCTGAGCTCCGTGTCGCTGCTGAAGTTGCCCCCTCCCCCTTCCCCTTGCCCCAGAATTTCCCATCCCTGATGCAGAGGAGGAGAGGCTGCAGCACTACCACGGAAAACGGAGACGTGTTTTTCAATTTGCCTCCTGCTTATCTCTGCTGTTTGGACAGAGAGGTTTAAAAAGCTGGATTTTCCGTCCCTGCAGAGTAAACAGACAGAGCCCGGCAGCACAAACTATTTCTGGCTTATCAGTGGAGGAATGCAGCAGCTGAGGCTGAGCGCGAGTGGGCCGTCAGGAAGGCCCTGAAGGGGCCCCCTCCCCACTCCGCGCTATTAGAAGTGTGAGAGCCCAGCAGGACTCAGAGGGGAGAGTTGGAGAAAAAGGCAGAAAAGGGAAAGAAAGAGGAAGAGAGAGAGTGAGAGAGGCTGAGCAGACCCTGATGGCTACAGATGAAGTTACAGGAGGGGCTCGCAAAGCTACGAAAAGCAAACTTTTTGAGTTTCTGGTCCATGGGGTGGTGAGTCGGGAAAGTTAGTGAGCTGGCTGGCTCTGAATAGAGGGATGAGTGGAAACTGGAGGTTCTGTGCTGGGCTGGATCGGCTCCTGCAGTGTGCTCCTGGGGCGCTGGTAGCTGCCTGCCCAGGAGAACACCGGGGTGTGTGGAGCCCCCAGCCTATGCACTGATTCATTGGTAATACAGGCTTGTGTCTGGGGGGATGTGTGCTGTGCTTTTTGCTGTGATTCTCCATGAATGGTGAATAGCATGCTTTTCAGCCTGATCATGGTGCAGAATCTGCACTGGATCTAACCCAAATGGGCTTGTAGGACACTTTGTTCTGTAATCAAACTTGTGTTTTGAAAAACAATTCTGATGAGAGCCTGATGAAGCCTTGGGGTGCTGCCTCTGGTTCTTGTCTCCAGTCTTGGCTGGTATGTATCCTCTGGCTACATAACAGGTGACTTTCAGGGGCTTGAAGAGATTAGCTCTGCAGATCTGTAACAGTCTATGGAAACTGACCCACGAGAGAATTTCAGGGTGCCATGCTTAATTAAAGCAATCCTTCAGGTCTTTAAAAATGTTCCAGCTTTTGTTTAAGAATCAGGTCTTCGATCTCCATTTAAGGGGAAATGCTCACCCTGTTTTGCTGCCATTGGAAACGTTCTTTAAATGACTCTAATGTCTGAGAGCAGTCACCATTTACAACATTTGGATTTCTGTCATTGATACATACTGAACAGAAATAAGGCTGTTAAAGAGCCCCAAGGAACGCAATATTGTTTGGATCCTGATAGTCCCAAGTGCTTCTTTCTTGAGGATCCTGGCACCTCCTGTGACACCTTTTTGAAGACATCAGGTGGGGGCTCTTGTTCAGAGATCACAGAAACCTCTGGGGCTCGAGGCAGACTATTGAGTTGTCTCCGTGATTCAGGCTTACTCCAGATGGGTTGGATCTTGCGTGTGTCCATTAGGTCCTGGATTTGGTGGGACTGGAAGGGCCAAGGACTTTGAGGTGGCACTCTGTGTTGGTGAGAGCTGTGAGGAGGTGGTGTGGTGCCCGTGTACAGGAGCATGCGGTGCAGGATGGGCCGCTGTTCGGGGCTGATGGAGAGCGGGTGTGCAGGTGGCAGCAGTGATTTTGTTGTGGACATGTGGGTTTGTCAGGGTGTCTGATTGTGGTGGTGGTGTCTGACCAGAACCAGAAGCAAGTCGGGAGGGTGGCAGATGGGATGATTTTGCCTTTTCTAAAGTTTCCCTTGGCATTTGTACACCAATGCTCTTCCTTGAGTATCAAGAGGAGCGGCAAAAATAGTTACGTGAATTTGCTTATTCCAAATCTAGCTGGCCTTCGTGTGAAAGCAGCATGCAGGGCTCTAAAGCCTGGGAAATTTTTAATTTATACTGGAATGAAAAAAAGCAGAACTCATTTCCATTACTTATTTGGATGCCAGGAAAGTGGGCCTTTTCTGCCCTGGAAGTTTTGTTGCTAGTGGCATCTTATTTGAATACATGCATTAGCCTGGAATATCTGTATATATCTTCCTGCTTCTTGTTCTGAGGCTGGGGCTTCTTGGCTGTTGTTCTGGTGCCTGAACACCTCTTGTATCACTCTCTCCTTTTCGTCATTATTGTCTCCTTCAGTTCTTCTTCGGTGCCTGGTTTGTTCTTTCCTTTAGTTTTGTCTTCATCTCAGGTTCATTTTGGTCAAGACATGGATTGGGGTAGTCACTCTTCCATTACTTAAAAAAGAAGAAAAAAAATTATAACTTATTTTTATCTCTCTAGGCCCTGTATCCTGCCAAATAAGAGAATGTGCCGTGCCAGCCATTACCTTGAGTTTACCTAATGCTGGCTCCTCGGTTTTATTACTACCCAAAGTGTGTCAACACCTGAATTAATTCCTTGAAAAATCAAGTTGCATAGCAAACTTTAGTGGAATTTCTTGGAGTCAGATTCTGTTTTAATTTCAGTGACCAATCTCTTCCTCAAGTGACTATTTTTTTTTTATTTTATCTATGATAACATTAATTTGGTTATCAAAAATTATTTTCTTCCCCACTCCCCCCCCCCCCCAAAGAAAAAAAAAAGGAAGAAAAAAAAGAGAAGAAGCAAACAGAGGTAGAATGTTGTGAGAAGTCTTTTTTTGCTTTGTTGACACTTACATGAGCAGGATAATTCTGCAGTACTTCCTAAGGGCAGTTAGCTCTTGGATTCACTTGATCTTTCTTGAGACATATGTTCCTTTGCTAAGGTCACTTTGCCCTTTGCTCTTGTGCACCTGATCCTGCTTTTGTGCTTTTCCGTCCTGCCAGCTTAGACGATGTCTTCTTCCTCATTTGTCCCAGGCAGAAAGGATCGCCCTGAAAGGTGAAATCTCATAACGGTTAAAACTCTCAAGTAGGACGCTTCATTTTCTCCTACTTGAGACCTTGGTATACACCTCTGGTTAGCAGTTGGGCTTTTAGAAAGGTTATTTTTTCTTTCAGTTATTTATTTTTACTATGCTTTTACTCCTGTTCGGTTTCATTTGCGTCTTGCAGATTGTTTTTGTGCGAAGAATTTTTTTTTTGCCTCCAAAGGCTTCATCCTGTACTTCATCCTTTTGTTGTTGTTGTTGTTGTTCCTCTCTTTTTCTAGCATTTGTATGGACAAATATGGCTTTAATCACCACATTTATGTTGATTATCTTTTTGTCAATGCATTTTCTGCCGTCCAGTAGTACACTTCAGGCAGTCTTTATGGTGTTTCTCTAGGTGTCCAGCTGTTGCCTTACATTTTGCTGAACAAGTTACTGGTCTTGCTGGAGGTCATTCCTTTCCTCCGTTTCCCCTTATCCTGAGGTCCCTACCATAGGCCTCACCGTTGGCTGGATCCCATAACTGGATTCTGCCTGTGTCTCCCTCCCCTGCTTTTTTCTTTGTTTCTTTCTCTTTTTTCTTTTTCTTACTCAAACAGGTATCTGCCTGTTTAGTCTTGAGAAGGTCCATGGTGCTGGTCTTGCCAAAGCTCTTGTCCAGACATCTGTCCTCTTGTGACTGGATCGCAGGAGCCTTCGCTTGGTGCCTTGTGCTGGCGACCTTGGCTGTGTCATCTGCACACGAGAACCTGCTGAGAGGTTCATTTTCTCCTCCCGTTGTTCTGACCTTTTTAATCTGCTTCTGTGTCCTTTTCCTGTTCCCACTTTATCTTCCCTCCAAAGCCAATCTTCTTGCCTTTTATCCACCAGATACCCCTATAAAGGTCTATGTGCCTTTCTTAACTCTGGAGTCACAGCTGTATTTACAATGTACTTGCTGTCACTTCAAATCACCTTTTCCCGTAGTGATCTTGGTCTTTGTCCTCTTTGCCGTGCTTAGGAAGCTCTCTGTGGCAATATAAGTCCTTATCCATATTTATTTTCTGCTAATAGATGTTATTTCATAGTTCCTGCTAATCTCTACAGTTTAATATTAGTTACACTCCAAGATTGCTAATTCATGCAAACCTGTGTATCGCTGATGTGACTCCTTTGCTTATCCTCAGCACTCTTTTTGCTTGGCTATCTACCTCTCAAATCTGGTCATAGGATTTTATGGTGAATACACAAACTGTCTTATATGAAATGGCATTTACAACAGTAAAAGAAGAGTGTCGGAGCATGCCAGCATGTAAACAAATATTTAATATATATGATAAATAACTTGTCAGTGTTAGAACAGACTAAACAACAGGTCTGGTGGGTATGGAGGATCTATTACAGATTTATCAAAACTCTGATTTGTGGTTTGGAAAAATAGGTAAGCAATGAATTTCATAACTGAGTTTTGCATCTCCTGATACATTGTGGGTGTAAATGAATTGTCACCATTCAGGAGAAAGGCTTGGATGTCCTGTGAGCTGCCCAGTGTCTAACTAATAAGAAATCACGTAAACTATTAGCCTGCTTGGGAAGTGGGGCAGGGAATAATGCAGAAGCAATTGTAAACCCATGGCATATACTCACAAGAATGTTTTTCTTTTTTTGGTAATCTGTATGACTAACAGGCCAAAAGACTGGGAACTCAGAGGGCAGTAGTAGGGAGAGACCTCTGAAGGCTTCATCAGTAGGGGAATAGGAGTATTTTTGATTTTATTTATAATATCTAAGTATAGAGACTGATTATGTAAGTTGTAAAATCTCTGTCACTGGAGGCTCTGAGGTACTGGTTAAAGAAGTAAACGTCTGTCAAAGATGATGGAGATACTGGTGATACTTGTTTGAGAGGAGAAGGAGCCGCATGACCTCAAGGACTCATATTTCAGTATATTATAAAAATTGTGGAGGTTTTATTAGTATGGAAAGAACTAAAGATATTTTCCCAAAATTGAATGGTGGCCTGTTTTAGTTGTAAGTGAATAAAAGTGACTGTTTCTCCCAGCCCGTCACAGGGGTGTAGAGATTACTACTGGCAGTAGTGAGGTGAAGAGAGTATGGGCCAAGTTTGAAAAAAGTAGAGCTTTGCTAATGAAAAATATCCCACTAATTTTTCTTTTGTCATGCACGTCGATGGTGTCATGTCAGAGCATAAGCCACCTAACACTGGAGTGGCCAGAAAAGAGCCTCATGAACTGTTTGTTTTGGACAGTTGGTCCCACTTTCTGCCACAGAAAGTGCAGAGCTCCCAGCTCCACAGAGCTCCCAGCTCCACAGAGCTCCCAGCATGATTCTCCCTGCAAGGGCATCCTCAGGGAACGGGGCCTGGAACGGAGGCACTGGTTTGCTGTGTGCACGTTCCCTGTTGTGGTGAACGAGGAGGTGTTTGGGGTGGGCAGGGCAGCCTGGAGCAATCAAGGGATTTGATTGGGAAGGTAGTTGCAGGGGGCAGCTAGAGTGAAAACCTTGTACAGTGTTCAGCTATGTGAGCAAGCTGCTGGTGGAGACTGAAGGTTTGTCCTTTTCTAGCCATGGACTGATTTCAGGCTGTCAGATAGAGAAAGGTTCATACATAATGAAGAAAATAAAATCATGTTAATGCTAGTTAAGGCTTTAATTGAGATCAAAGTGATTTTGTGCAATATGGGCTTGTTAAACAAATTTGAGTTCCTGGTTGAGGAGACTTGGATTTGCTGATTTGTTTGATTGTTGTAAGGGAAGGGAAGAGGCAACGAGTTCTTGACCAGCTTCTTCTCTCTCCAGACTAGTAACTGTGCTGCAGAGCTCTGCTGTTCCTTTCCCTCCCATCCTTTCCAAGAGGTGTATTCTGGTAGTTCTTCATACAAAATCCCTTCCATACATTAGATCACGGCAGTGGTATGATCAGATCTAATAAAGCTGGTGGAACTCAAAGCTGATCTGTAAGGTTTGTTTCAGTTCCAGACAGTTCTTTGGGTGGGTTTTTTTTTCGTTACATCCAAGTGCTCTACTTGAGCTTGGTGTGGGATTATTCTGAGCTGTGAACAGACGTACATGAAGTAGAACTGAACTTCATCTCATTTTCCACTTCACAGTTCTATAAATGGGATGTTTTCAAAGTTAAAGACCTCTGGATTGTTGTCAACATTATATTAAAATACGTGGTACCTGGCACAATTGGACTTAGAGACTGAAAGCTTTTGGGAAATGGAGGAAGGTGAATATGACAGGAAGCAAGAATTGCAAAACTGATGTTTCAGCTTACTAAGGCTCTAAAACATTCATAGACATTAAAAAAGGGAACTTATGAAGTAACATCTATAATTGTAGGTAGGAGAGAAGCCTTGTACCAGTTTTATTTGTGGTACTTCTAAGAGTCCATTTTGAAACAGCACATCGAGTTGGGAAACCATTTGTGCAGTCAGAAACTTGCTGCCATCACACAGTATCAATCCAGTCTAAATTTCTTAAGAGTTCCAGGCACTTCTGGTTACTCATTCTTACTTCCAGGCAGCATCAGGTATCTCCTCTTGCTTATGTTTATGCGCTATAGAAATCATAGAGTGGTTTGGATTGAAAGGGGCCTTAGAGGTCATCTCATCCTACCCTCTGGCATGGACAGGGACACCTTCTGCTAGACCAGATTGCTCCAAGCTCCATCCAGCCTGGGTTTGAACACTTCCAGGGACGAGGCAGCCACAACCTGGGCCTCACAACCCTCATAAGTAAAGAAGTTTTTTTCTAATCTAAACCTACTGTTTGTCAGTGTGAAGCCCTTTTCTCTTTTCTGTCACTCCAGGCTCTTATGAACAGTCTCTCTCCATCTTTCTTGGAGACTCCTTTTTAATTAGGAGATATGCTGTTTGTGTACTTGGTGGTGATTCTCAGAGTCTGTCGGTGTCTCTGTTAACAAGAAGCTGGTGGCTCTTCCCCACGAGCCAGCCGTAAGAGCCGCCTGTGTGGTGCTGAGGTGGACGGAGTCTGTCAGGACAGGAGATTGCTGTGAGCAGCACTCGGCGCTCAGCTGCAATGCAGCAGCTCCTGGCTCTCCATTCAGCCTCTTTCTGAGGCCTCTTGTGGGTGTTTTTGCTTTACTTTTCTTGAGGCTTTCTTTTGCTTTCACCTGTCAGTTGTCCGGGTTATTTTCCTCTTACTGGTATGTCCAGACAGGACTCCTTTTTTCTACTTCTGTGTTTTGACTGCTGTGATGCACATCCCCTGAGAAAAGACTTGGCAGTGAAAGAATGTAGAAAAGCACTGCTGTAATGTCGTCTCGTTACTGCTGTGGGACGGAAGTTCACTTAAGGATGACAAAGAGGACAGAGGCAGAGCTCTGATGTGACAGGAAGTTCAGGCAAGGAAGACAGCAGACAAGCCAAACGTGGTTTTGGAAACTGGTCAGTGGAGAGCAGTGAAGGGCTGTGGCCTTCGGGTGTGGGGGGGTGGTGATCTGCTGCACAGACAGTGTGCTCGGGTTTGAGCAGCTGTAGCCAGAGCAGTGATGGGCCGTGTACACAGACAGTTGGCAGAACTCTTGGGGACCAGTCCAGGGGCATGAAATATTGGTCATGTGCCTTTGTGCACTGTACTGTCTTTGCCTTGCTGCAGTGCCTCACCTCTCTGCTCTGCTCTCTGCTGCACCTTCTCAGAGCTGTGAGAGTGGTCCCTTCAACTGGGGACAGATCCTGACCTGTAGATAGATGCACCGTCAAGATCTCTTTCAAAAACCATAATGGTATTGGAATACTCTTTAGGATGAGGACTTTCTTTTTAATGTCACTGTTGGGAAAAATTTGATGTATTGTCCATTACAGTCTTTTCTTGCACGTGCATTTGAGAGCAAAATAAGCTCTTAGGTAAGGTGAGACACTTACTGCTTGTATGTTGTTCTTCTATGAAAGTTTAAATAGATAAAGCACTTCTGTATCTTGGGAGTCTGGTGGGCTCGCAGCAGGAAGACAGCTGCACAGTTGCATAGGGAGTAATATTTTATCTGTGAGTGATATTGGAGGTAGGAACATGAGAACTGAGGCAAAGGAATGAGGTGGTCAAGGGACAAGATGGAATGTGCTTTTGCCAGAGCTGCCTCTCTTTTCTCATGTTTGTCCTTTCTCTGTATTTCTCTATTTTAGTGCTTAACAAAGGAAACTGAAGGAAATTCAAAAACGTAAGACCACAAGCAGATTTAGCTTGCTGACCTTGTTCTTCGAGCCCTAAGTTGTCCTTTAGAGCAGCATCAAAGTGGGCCTTCAGTTGTTTTAGTGGGCCAGTCAGTCTCCGTGAGATGGCTGTGCTCAGGATGCGGGCTCCTCTCAATGACTGTCAGATGTCCCCAGTTGACTGGCAGGCAGCAGCTGGCCCAGTGGTCTGCCTGTTGCTGGAAGGAGGCCACTATGTGTGGCTTGGTAGATGACAGATCTTAAATGCAGGCTCAAGAGAGAAGCATTTTTGGGGCCATTTCTTTCTGCTGACGCTGCCTGGGTCAGAGGGTCGGGGTGCAGAGAGCGCTGTTCCCTTCCAGCTGTTCTTGGGGCTCCCAGCTCATGGCAGAAGACATTTGGAGCTTTGCACAAAACTGCAGTTTGGCCTGACTGCTGCCTGCTGCTCCCTCCATGGCCGTACCGGCCGCTGCTTTCGTACGTCGACTCTTGCTGAGTTCACCTGCTTAGATTCCTGCGCTGGTGACTCTCCTACCTCCTGCCTTGCTTCTCTGTCTGTACCAGTTGCAGCCCATCTTGGTTCTTTGTTGTTCATCCGTTCCTCTCCTCTCTCCTGTTTCCTTTATAGATACAAGTGTGAGGAATATGTAAGACTTCTAAGGGAGGGCACTGAGCTGGGGTTTTGGGAGCTGTAGTGGATTTGGGTGGTTAATTTGGAGATGTGGGTCCAAATTATTTTTAGAATTATGTTTTATTATAGCAGTTATATATTTAGAAATCATTGAAATTATGAGGTAAGGATGAAATAAACTTTAAAAAATAATTGTGTATGTTGACTGTGCACTGGGTATTTTCTTCCCACCCCCAGTGGCCTGGCTTGCATACCCTCAGGGGTGCATGCATCTCGCTCTGGCGTCCAGTAGCGTATTTCTCCCAAGTACCTTCTCAGTCTGCAGTTACTGAGCCGAGAATGTCTTCCATGTTGTTAGCAGCCCTTTGGAAGAGGGTTCCACTGGCTGATGCCCACGGTGTGACAAACTCACCCCTCCGCTGATGGCCAGGATTCACTATTCCAGCAGGGGCAGTGAACAGTCAATACCCGACTGTCCTCCCCCGGCCACGTGTGATTCTGCAGAGCTCTGGCAAATGCCCCTTTCCATCACCTTGGATCACCTCTTTCCACGTGAGGAGTCATAATATACTTATCTTTACTTCCATTGATGGAGTTCCACATGTTGAGAGTTTCTGTGCCATTCGTTGTCCTTGTTTCTTTCAGCTCTGCTCTGCCATCACTGATCTGCCGGAGCCAGAGCTGCATACAGACCTTCACTTGTGGACTCACCATGGCCATGGCACACTGATAGCTTCTGTTCCCTCCACTCTTATTTCTTTTCTTTATGACTTTTTTTGACCTCTAGTAACCAGTGAACAGGTATTTTTCTGGAAGTGTCTGTTTAAACAAGATCTAGGTTCTGCTAGACAGCAATCAGCTTAGGGCTCAACGCTTTTTCTGTGATTCTTGGACGGTTCTCCTTTTGTAATTCAGTTTAATATGTATTGAACTACATTTGTGTCTTCCTTTTAGGTGTTCCTTCTGTCTCATAAAGTCCTTCTGAAGTTCTTTAAGCTGGCCTTCATCCTTCCAGCATGAATAGCTTAGCATTACTAACAAGCTTTTTCACTTCCTTGCTTCTTTCCTGGCTTTTTTGGTTCTTTTTTCCCCCAGGTTGTTTTAAATATGCTGAAAAGGAGAATTTTACACATGCCTTTCTTTGTTTTCAGAACCAATTACTTTTGCCTCATTTCTGTCCGTTAACCAATTGTTTATCCATATTTGATGTCATTGCCTTTTTGTTTCCTTAAAAGACTTTGTGAAGGGACTTGGCTTTCAAAGGACTTTTGTTGTATGGTTACTCTTAATTCCCATCCTTGTTCAAACGCCTGGAGAGTGTGTGTCTGTATTTTTGCATATATGTGGACATACAAATATTGATAATTCTCAGCATGAGACTAAGCTGATCTCTCTGTTTTGAATTGCATTCTACAGGCAGTAATTATTTTACTGGTGGTTTTCCTTGATGACTATAAACTTTTAGAATTCAGAGTTGGGTTTACTGTGTGTCTTGTGCAGCATTAAGCTTGTGATTTGAACCACTGTCTCTCCAGAGCATTCAGAAGTCAACATAAATGCCGGGGCGTTAGAATGCCTACGGGGGCTGCTGACAAACTACCACATCCTCTTCATTTTTTAAAATTTATTTTAAAGGCTTGATCGGAGACATGACCCTTTTTCTTAAAAGATTCGTGTTGCATTATGAACTTACACTGCTCTCTGGTGCAGGCGAAGTAGAAGGCTGTTAATGGAAAATGTTTATCCTGGTGTTCTGCCTGTGCTGGTTTCTGTCTCCCAGCTGCTCGGCAGTGCAGTGCGTGCAGTGGGAGCGTGCTCGCGGCTCTGAGCAGCACGTGAGCCGTACCAGTGTGGGCTGCGTGTCGCTGCCACGGGGGTTCTGCTCAGGCTGAGGGTAGAGCTTCCACCTGTAGCCTGGTCTGGATATGCTACTGACCACTGAGTGTTTTCCCAAGCCTGGCATTTTGCCTCCCTGTTTCCTGTCTACCTTGTCCCTGAGTACCTCTTCATGATACCCAGGATACACCAGTCACAGAGCTTGTGTGCGTTGTGTTGCTGCTTAGTGCTTGTCAGGATGGCCAAAACCATCAGGGGAGTGTGGTGGGGCCGGTGTCGCATGATGTACAAATGTCTTGGCAGCTGCAGAAACGGGAACCAAACTGGCTTTTCTTTCTGTTTCGCTTTTCCTCCAGCGCCCTGGGATGCCATCAGGAGCTCGAATGCCCCATCAGGGGGCTCCAATGGGTCCTCCCGGCCCCCCGTACGTCGGAACCCCCTCTGTGCGGCCTGGGATGCCCCAGACCGTGATGGAAACAACAAGAAAACGCACTGCACCACAGCAGGTCCAACAGCAACAGGTGCAGCAGCAGGTGCAGCAGCAGCAGCAAGCCACTCAGAACCGAGCTAGGAGGTGAGTGTTCTGGAAAGAAAACACAGGAGGACAGTTTGAGGAAGCAAAGATGGTACCTGTTTAGCAGTAGGTAAGACCTTTAGGATCAAACGAGATAGAATAGAAGATCTATGTATTGTCAGATTTTTAAGCAGGAAAAACATCAGTAAATTTTACTTTTTTTTTGTTTATGAGTGGTCTTGAGCAAACCAACCTTTAGTAATACCTGGTTTTGAAGTTACTCTGCTTTTACTTTGCAGGTTTGTCAGGCCATAAATCTGTCGAGTATGTTTCGCCTGTGGAATTAATGAGCAGTTCTCTTTTAAATACAGTACAATTCCTGTATTATTTGTTGCCTGTTCTGTACAGTTGCTCTGATTTCTGATTGGCTAGCATAGTAGTTTGTACATTACACAAGTGGAAAAAGCTTTGGTTTGTCATTTGAGTACTTGTACTATGGTCACTCAGAAGAGTGGTCATAAAATTTGCAGTTGTCCCAAGTGTTTTTTATGTATGAGGTGAATAAATATGCACTGGAAGTAATTTCATAAAATTTCTATAAGGATTTCTATAAGGAACTTCCTTTTTGAAATATGCCCACCTTGTACATTGCTGAATGCATTCTCTCTTAAATAAGTTAACGAATTTGCTTTTGCAGTGTGTTAGACCCCATCAGTCTCGGGTGTCGAGTATGATCCACACACGGGGCGCGGTCATCTGTGTGGGCAATCTTTTACAAAACCATTGTAGATGTATATACAGCTTCAGGCAGTGCTCTGGTGGTGTCAGGGAATCCAGCTGTAGGTAAAACATGACTCTAAGCTGGGTTCTTCAGGAGCCCTGCTCTGTCCAGGTTGTATACCTTGGATCAGCAAGCCAGATTTGGGAATGCTTGAGTCTGGGATGCATCTGGAAAGGACGCTGATCTTGAGAGTGTCAACACATTGCAGTTGAAAAAGGTTGAACACTGAAGGAACGTGTGTGAGTGCAGCAGATGAGCACAAGCAGTGTATGTGCATCTTGGAGGCCTTGCCCAGCACCAGCGAAAATGCACATTCTGTAGCACCTCCCTGGTGGTTCTCCAGGAAACTGCACAAAATAATGCCCAGCCTTCAGGTACTAGGGTGGATATAACCTGAAAAATTGCCCCTGCTGGATAATTAAGGTAAACTTTAGTCACTAACTAGTTTCCAGGGAGCATTAAAGGACAGTATTTGCTAAAAGTTGGTGACCTGACTCACAAAAAGAAGTTCCCCTCCCCTGTTCTTAAGTTCAGCGTTTCTAGTTCGGGACCCAGCGGTGATGTCTACTACCTTGGGCCCAGTTCACACCAGCGCTCCCTGGGTACTCAGAGGTTTCTCTGTTTCTTCTGCTGTGCCTTCCCATTCAGATGAATGTTTTCCCTTTTTTTCATTTCCACCTCCCTGTCATTTCTCATTCTGTTTTTTAAGACCCACTTTCCTGGTGCCTTGGGTCCGGTTCTGGGGATAAATGAGCTCCATGTTTTCTGGCGTGGGCCAAGAAAGTTGCACTTGTCCTTTCTTGGCAGGTTTGGTGGAGACAAAAGTCTCATCTCTGTACTGTTGAAGAACTTGTTGAGATCCAAATTGTTTGGGGATGTTGCTTTGGTTTCTTTCTTGCTTTTTATTTGCAGGCCTGTGGGGTTGTTGCAGGTACATGCATATCCCAATCCCTTTGGGAGGCTGGGGTTTGCTCAGCCTTTACTTCCAGGTTCTGTGAAGTGTTTCAGTGCAGATTTGATTTTGTGAGCTGTGGAAGGTGTTGGAGTTTCACACCGTGTGACATTCCGTTCCCATTATTCCTACACTTTTTATAAGGGACATTGTTTGCCTATTAAGTTGGGTGTAACTGAATTTTCTGCCCTCTGCACCTCCGTGCACAAAGAGTTCCTCAGCCCTGGCTTATGTGGGGATCGGGGAGAGTCTTAAGAATCTGGTTTTTCAGCCCTGGCGTATTATTAACAAACATAAGAAGAGAATATGCCACATCAATGTGCATGGAAACAGCTTTTATGTGGACACGGCTGACGACAGACTTCCAGCGTGAAGACAGTAAGGAGGGATGTCCTTGTAACATGGCAGTGGCAGCAGGTGGTTTGCTTTCTCCCATTTGTCTGTCACAGATGGAGTGATTCACCTCCTGCTTAAGATAAAGGCCTCACAAATTAAAAAGATGAAGAATAGGACCTGAATTCCCTCTTGGCCCTGTTAGAGAAAGCTGGGTGACAGGTTTGGTGGGCATGAGCGGTTCTTAGAATCTGAAGACAGTCTTTTTGACAGTACCATTTCTCAGGCACATACACATTTGTGTTTATGTACATGAGTGCAAATGTGTTTTTAAAAGGATAGCTATAGAAATGTGCATGGGTATGGACACAGTACGTATACACACTGCAGACACACATTCATCTTCCCATGTGTGTTCGTAAAGATGAAGAAATGTGGAAGTGTAAGGTCTTTTACCTTTGTCCATCACTCATGCCAATATGTTCGAGTAAAACAAGTGTGTATGTACATAAGGAAGGAAGGAAGGGTGTTCGTGTGTGTGTGTTTTCATACCTCATGTGAAATACACGCGTCTATATGTGTGTTCTTCAGCTCTTAATTTTGGGCATGATTGAATAAATGTGTGTTGTCTGTTTGAGCAAGTTGTCGTGCCATTTGCAGGCGCCCAGCCACTCAGCCGTGCACACACGCAGGTGTGTCTGTGCGCGCCACACTGGAGACTGTGCCCCGCACACTCGTCTGTACCTAAAGCAGAGTGTGCCCTTGCACTTGCACACGTTGCCGCTCTGCACCACAGAAGATGCTGTGATCAAAGAACTTGCAGACTTCTTTCCAGGATGCATAACAGACAGCCCTGATTTGTCCTTACCTAACTGCCTCCCCAGGCTGCTGAGAGAAGGGGTGCGAGGTCCTGGGCATGGGTGAGACCCTTTTGCTGATGCATGCACAGCTGTGCACCAGCATGTGGAGATGTCAGGATAATTTAGCAGGTGGCCTCGTTACTCCTAGATCTGTCACCATGGTAACGTGTTTTTTTCTTTAAAAAATGTACAGTGCCAAGAGGAGGAAGATGGCTGACAAAATTCTCCCTCAGAGGGTGAGTCGCTTTCATTTCCTATTCCCTTCACAATCAGTTCAGCATCTTAGTGTAATTAGAGGAATTTTAGAAAATTCTTTCACTTTTTGTTTAAAAATCTAATTAAAAAGTAAGTCGGCAGTGGGTGAAAGTCTGGAGAGGCAGGCTGGGGCTGGGCTGGGGGCTGGGAGCGCGGAGCAGCCCGGCCTGCGCGGCCTCGCGCCTGGGTTAGCCGAGCCAGCACTGCCGCTTGCTGGAGGGACCGTGGTGCCGGGTGCCAGGAGACAGCTCGGCACCGTGCTTCTGATCCCTGCTGGAAAGGGATCAGTCTGGCCGAAACCTGCTCCACACTGTGGCTGTTCCTGCGGGGTGGGCTCACACTCGGGGCTCTGACCCGGTAGAGCTGCCAGGTTGTGGTTTTTGTGGTTGTATCACCATGGGGCTGGAGTGAGCCCGTATAAACAACAGAGTCCAAAGGGTCTGTATTGTCTGGAGAGTTATTAATTCTCTTATCCCTGGGGATACTTCTAGCCTGCCTATGTTTGATTCTCAATGCTTACATCTTCTACTTCCTTTCTAAATGTTGGGATTTCTCTCTGCTCTCCTCTCTTATTCCTCCCATACTTTTCCTTTCCTTTACCCTCTTCAGTACAGTTCCCAAGAACCCGCTTGGTCCCTGAAGGCTTCAAAACACGCACCCTTGTCACATCCTAGTCTCAGTTGCTTTGACTGCTGGTGCTTTTTCTGAGCTCAGAATCCCTTGGACAGGTGTGTCCTTTTCCTCCTTATCCTTTTCAAGTCTTCAAGCTCCACTGCTAGTGTGAGCCTAAACTTGCTGGCAGGCTCCAAAGTCACTTCTGTGACATTTCACAGGTGCCTACTATCAGCCGTCCAAGAGGTGAGCCCGCTTTGGTACTCCTGATGTTATACTATCACTTCTTCTCTTGTTATTCCTGCTACTTGCTGAAAGCACAGCCTCTCATATGTAAGCCATTAGATCTCTCATGTTACTGTCTTGAAAGGACTAAGCTACCATTAAACCCAGACCTTTGAACTCCTTGCAGCCTCTCTAGTAATTGTGTTGAAGCCTCATTCCTGCTCTGCTGGTGGTCTGTACTTTTTTTAATAATGAAAGCTAACTTTCTTGTGCTGTCGGTTTTGTCTGTCCCACACAAACTGTTTTCACAGACAGTGATACATCCTGTATAGTGAGGCTGTTGTTGGAAATATAAGTCAGTTTCAAGGTGCTTTTTTGTTTTGTTTTGGGTTGTTTGTTTGGTTGTGGGAGAGTTTTTATTTTTGGTTTTTATTTTGCCTGTTGCCTTTTTAAGATTAAAAGGTGTGAGAGGTAATCAAATTTTTTTGCCAGCAGAAGACCACTGACTCTACCTAGTCCATGATAATTTTTTAATAGGTAGAGTCTTATATAGGTGTGTCAAAAACCTTTACAGATACTTTCAGAACCATGCTGTCACCGAATAGTCCTGCTTTTCAGTGTCTTTGTTCCTACCAGCCAATAGTTTTAACTGATGGAATAATAAGGCATTTGCTAGAGGTCTTTTCTGCAGTGGGGTTTTTGTCAGTGCAGCTGGAGTGCTGGTATCGATGATGTGACCTCTGTCTGCTCTGCTAGGCTGCAGTTAGTGTGTCAGAAATCCTTAACACCATCTGTGGGATAAAGAAATGCTGTGCACATCATTGTCCTGTCACGTGGAGGATTTGCACTGGTGGCTGTGGAATGCACGTGAAACACGGGGTAAAACTTCCAGCTTTCTGGAAGTGCCTCTGGAGTGTTTTCCAACCAGTCAGCATCTGTTAGCCACAGACTTTTTGCGGACTCTTGCTTGTGTTTTCTGGGAACTTTGGAGGGAAGAGGGGAAGATACTAAATATATTTGACTCTTGAAAATGATCTTATGTAGTAGTGGGGAAGGAGGTGGGTTCTCAGTATTCCTCACTACGATAATGGCTCAGGCAGTTGGCACAGGTAACCTCCTGTTGGATTTCCAGACTCTGGTCAAGCCTGTGACGTAGTCCTGGAGCATAGTGCTGGTTGGGTAGGATCACTGAGCCACTCCAGGTCTACTATTTGAGAAGGATTTAATTTTGCAGGAATATAATTGTGTGAAAAGTTCAACCCAGCAAACTATTGCACATAGGAAGATTGGATTAGGGAACTGCATGGGATGTCCTGGCACTTCCAGCCTGGTTCCCTCTGTCACAGAAGCCGTAACACAACTGCCTCTTCAGGACTAGTTAGGTTCCTTACTTGAGACATACTTTTGAGCTGGCAGATTGCTTTTTTTTTTTTTAATTTTGCTAGGCTCGGCAAGGGAAGTGCTTTTAGTTTGCCGAGTTAGAGAGGCTCCCCTCTTGAAATCCTCTTAGTCGTTTGTTTTTTCTGATCCGGGTTGAATCAATGTCTTTCAAACCTTTTAAAATCTGACTCTCAAGAAACCAGAATTATACGTAATATTACAGATTGCCACTATCACCAGTGCTTGAATGCCACTCCTGCATTTTTAACTCTATTGGAAATAGCACTGCAAATTGGGATTGCTGGGTTTTGTGGGTTGTTTTTTTTTTTTTTTTTTTAAATGGCCTTTCCAAATTGATACAGCCTCTGGTCATTCTGTGATTGGCCAATACGAGTATTTCTGCTTTCTGTCATATGTAACTGATAAATTCCCATATTAGAGCAGGATTTGGACTCGGAGGTATGATCCTGGGCTATGTGTAATGCTGTATTTCATCCCATCTCCATTATACAATTCTGAGCTTCCTTAGATTCTCTGTACTATCCTCTGCCTTGCAGTGACAGCGACACCCAAATTTATCATGACTAGGTTTTCTTAGCACACTTCTCCTTTTTGTACAAGAGCACTTTTTTCCTATGCTGGGTCTTCTTCCAACTCCCATTTTTCAGTCTTAAGGAGTGGTTGCCTTTATGACTGTATGTCAAATGCTTCGCCTAAATGCAAGTTGATTGTACTGACTGCGTATCTTTTGTCTAAAATGCAAAATGAACACAACTTTGAATGAACACAAGGACTTGGTTACGCTCACATTGACGTACTGTAACATTACAAGGCGTAGTATTTTTTATAGTGTATTTAACATTAACTCCCGTTCTGTCCAGCAGGCTCTTTCCTGCCCTATTTGCCTCACTTCTGGGTCTTTCTCTTGTTCACACTTGGCTGTTGCTGAAACCCTCATTAAGTTCTGGAGAAGTTCACAGGCATCTTCTTTCCTAGCTGGGGACCTAAATCTTTGGAGCTGGTGTTGCTCTTGTGACCCAAGTTTAGCAGTTGTGCTTCAATTTTGACCTCAGACCACAAACTGTCTGTAGGGTCACATGACTAATCCTCAGATTGGACCTCTTTCTCCAGGCCTTGCCTCCGCATTGCTTCTGGTCAGTCTTATTTTCTCCTTGGATTGAGTCATAACATTTTTCCCAGGGACCTGTGAATGTGATCCACCGTTCTGTTTCTTTGACTTCCTTGCCTACCCATTCTGATGCAAAAATCTCAGCTGAAAACCATTCTGGCATCATAGCTGTGCCTGTCTCTGCTTTTTCTTGTTTAACTTGCTGAGTGGGGTACAACTTTGAAAGAGCAAACTGCCCCTCCTTCAGTGGCATGCTTGTCTGAGTATTAGCTGCTGCTCTTCTCACTCCGCCCCAAATTCCTGGGGACTTTTTGTCTAGCTGTGCTGACAGGTTTTTGTACACCTGTCCTCTCCTTTTCATCTTCTCTACTTCATTTTCCTTTACACAAATATTTAGTCAATTTTGCTGCTGCTGTTCACTGACCACCATGTGGAATTCTCTGCACAGATCCCATGCCATAATAGCTGTCCTGCTGTGGTTTGGTCACTGCATGGCTGTTGTCCACCTCTTTCTCCATCTGAGCCAACCAGAGGTGAGGAACACCTGGATCTGCCATTCATTTGTAAGAAAGAAGAGTTGAGGGGGTGTGGTAGCCTTGGATATAGCAACTGTGAAATAAATTCGAAATCTTGCAGGGGATGAGGAGGGAGAATAGTCAAGTACAAACCCTGGACTCTAGACAAGCAGAGTTTGGCTTATTCAGGGAACTGGTAGGTGTGGTTCCTTGAGAAGCAGCTCTGAAGGGCAGAGTGGCTCAGGGAAGCTGGGAGGTCTGTAAGGACCTTTAAGAGCAGCTGTTTAAAATGCAGAAAAATGAGCAGATTTATTAGGGAGCCCAGAACAGTGGTGGTCCCAACATCAAAAGGCAATGTACAAGAAGTGAAGCAGGCACAGGCTACAAAGGAGGAGTATAGAAACATTGCCTGGGCATGCAGGGAATGGTATCAGCAAAGTCAAAGGTCGGCTGTAGTTGAGATCTTCAAGGGACATCAAGGACAAGAAAAGCTTCTACTCTTGCACTAGTAATAAAGGCTGACCAAGGCAAATGTGTGTCCCATGCTGAGTGGGCTGGGTGATCCAGTGATGGCAGAGACAATAAGTCTGAAGCACTCAGAAAGCCTTCTTTGTTCAGTCTGCACTGATGATGCCTCCCGAGCCCCGTGATCAGTGAGCACATCCAAGGGGAGCAGCCACAGTGGATGGGGATAGGGCCAGGGCTTAGGTGAGGAAACTTGACCCGTCCAGCTCCATGATCCCCAACAGGCTGCACCTGATGGACCCGGGGGAACTGGCCAATGTCCTTTCAAGGCTGCTGTCTCGTATGTAATAGTCTTGTATTCAGGTTGGGACATTTTGGTCTAAATGGGCTGACAGCCGTCTGGTTGGACGATGAGGCTGAGAAGGTGGCTAATGGTTACACTTGGCCATGAAGATACTGACACTAGAGCACTGCAGGGATGTGTCACAGCAGCAGTTCAGTCCAGCATCTCTGCCACTGGAAAAGGTAGTGCAGTGCTTGCTTATAAAATCTACAGATGACACCAATCACTGGGTGGGGAAACCAGTTGATATGCTTGTGGACACGCTGGAGGTGTGAACCAACAAGAGCTTTGTGAAAGTCTACTAGGTCAAATGTTCTTCCTTGGGAAAGAGGAGGGCCGCCTGGCTGGGAAGCTGCACTGCTGGAGAGGCCCTGGAGGCACTGGTGGACAGTGAGCTGTGTGTGAGCAGGAGGTGTGCCTTGTCACCAAAGATGACTAACAGCATCCAGGGCTCTGTGGCCGGGAGCACAGCCAAGAGTTTGAGGGACTTGATTACCCTTCTTTGCTCAGTGCTAGAGCACTGTGTCCAGTTTTGGGATCCTGAATTCAAGAAAAACATTGGCCAACTGGACTGAGGTCAGTGGATGATTGTCAGGTTGATTGAATGACTGGATCAGCACATGAAGAAAGACTGAGACAACTGGCCTTGTTCAGCCTGAAGGAATGCTCTGAGGCGACCTAGCAACAGCAGTGTCTTGTCAGCTCCTAAGAGGGGAGGACCAAGAACATGGATTGCTTTTGGCATTTTACTGGACTGTGTTACTGGCCCTGTGGCAGTGAATCAGAAATCCTCCTCAAACCGCACTCTCTTAGGGGTCACAGGGTGGTATGATTTAGAAGGAGTGTCAGCCCTTAGCTGTCTTTCTTTGACCATGACTCAGTATTCCTCACTACGATAATGGCTCAGGCAGTTGGCACAGGTAACCTCCTGCTGGATTTCCAGGCTCTCTGGTCAAGCCTGTGACGTAGTCCTGGAGCATAGTGCTGGTTGGGTAGGATCACTGAGCCACTCCAGGTCAACTATTTGAGAAGGATTTAATTTTGCAGGAATATAATTGTGTGGCAATAAGCTACAGGCTAAAGTTTCTTAGCAGGGAAACTGTCCAGTAGCTGCCAAGTCAGACTTCAGTCATTGCCACTTAAGATACAAAAATTCTGGTTCTCAGCAACACCTGTGAAATGTGTGGGTTATGTCCGCCTGCCATAGATAGTAAAAAAACGGCTGAGGATCAAATTGAGCTTGTCAGACTTGGGGGAGGTCTTGGATTTTGTAACCTCTCTCAAAGATGGGAATTCCAGGGTAGCCGGTTTCGGAAGAAGCTGCCAGATCTCTATGTATTAGTGCTTTGGGGTTTTTTAAATCAAGATTGCTGAAACTATTTTGTTTGTCCTGCTTAGGCAGTGAAGTATGCAGCTCCAATTGTTCTGCCTGAAATACTTCCCATTTTATTTATTGGGTTTTTTTCTGGGAACTTGGAGGTACACAACAATAGGACCTGTGAAAGTTGTGCAGGCCAGCTGTTGTACAAAACAGCTTCAGGTTACATCAGCTTGCTCAGGACCTTGACCAGACTGGTTCTGAATACCTCCAGCCAAGGATGGACACTCGGGAGCATTTTTGGACAGCCTGTTCCAAGGTTTTAATACCCCATGTGTCTTGCTTGTTTTCTCAGAGGTTTTTTTCACAAACCAATTCCTTATAGGGGGTGAATAACCCTAACCCATGCTGCAGTGAGTTTCTGTTGCCTCTCACCCTAATCTCATGCACCTCCAAGGGGAGGCTGGCCCTGTCTGTGTTTCACCAGCGCCATATGGCCGTTGCACTCTCCCAGGCAATCTCATTTTCCCTTTTCTTCTCCAGGCTGGAGAAGCTCTTGCAGCTTCTCTCAGCAGGTCTATGCCCCAGCCCCCAACATCCTGCTGAGCCTCTGCAGGCCTCGCTCCAGAGCGTCACGTCTTTGTGGTCCTGTGCCCACCAGTCCATATCCAGTTTCACCAGCGTGGCGTAGCGAGAAAGAACCTCTTTCCTGGGCTCGATGGCAACGCCTGTGCTAATGCAGCCCCTCTTGCAGCTGACCTTTGCTACGGCTGCCTTACCCCACAGCCTCCTTCTGCACTTGTCTGTCCATCAGGGCGCCCAAGTCCTCTCCTGCCAACCTGTTTTGTGCCCGGCCGATGCCCACCTGTCCCCCTGCACGCACGGTGTCGTTCTGTCACAGCAGCAGAGCTTTTCCTGAGCTGAGCCTCGCCGTGCTGAAGGGCCCTCCTGTTTCTGCGGCCTGTCAGGGTCCCTCGGCACAGCCCTGCTGCCCTGGCTGACCTGGGCTCAGGACCCTGAGAGGCCTGAGGACAGGACTCAGCCAGGAGCGGTGGAGCCAAAGTCGGCGTGGAGCCTTCTCTGGGCCTTTCGACACGAGCGGCAGAACCAGACCTGGACCTAGGTTTTTCCTTAGCTTTCCTTCTGCTGCTGAACTTCTTGCAGAGGGCTTCCTCGTTGCTTTCCCCAGCCTTCTGGCTGCTGTTGTTGCTTTCCAAGCTGTCGTACTGTGACAGCCATAGAAGCTATCCAGAGATGTTGTTCGTATCTCAGAATCTGTAGTGTTGCTGCTTTTCCTTGGTTTCCGATTCTGTCTCACAAGCCTTGGACATCTGTTTACAGGCAGGTGTGGTGGGGCCTTCACATCGTGCTGCTTCTACAAGAAAATCGTGAGAGACTCTCCCATCATGGCATCTCTTCCACACTGTCCTCACTGCCCCCACTTCCAAGTTAGCCATTTTTTTGTCACCGTTGATAAAAAACCTTTGAAAATCAAGGATAAAAATGCATAATTTAGTAATAATTGCTTTTTACTGATCTTTAAAAGTTTGAAACCTATGAATTTTCATAACAGAAAGATAACTCCAGCCTCGAGAAAGACACTGTCTTACTAATGTTAGTAGTAATCTCTTACAGTTATCCATGGAATTCAAAGATAAAGTACAACTATATACGCTTCAAAACCTTGGCTGACAAGGTGCTGCTTCTGCTTGGTGCTTTCTGGAGTTTCTTCAGCTAGATAAAGGCCAGAATGGAGAATTTAAGTGTTGAAATACTCTACTCAGGACGTCAGTAGAGGAGTGTAGACCTGCATGGAGCTGTGAACTTTTCAGTTAGGGCAAACCATGCAAGAGAAGGAATTCAGCAGGCCGCACAGATCCTTGTAACATATGCACTATCATGCCTCCGAAAGGTTATTCCATTAGCAGGGTGAGAAAGCAAAAGACTGTGAGGGCTGCCAAAACTGGCCTGGGTGAACCTTTGATCTAGCCCAAAATTCCATCTTTGCTGTGACCATAACACATCCCTAGAGAAGAATACAAGCACAGCAAGTACAATTCTACTCTCAAATGCTCTCCCAGTCTCTGGCCATTTGCAGTTCAAGGAATTAGATGCAGTTTTGTCTTTAGCTGACCTTAGAGTGTTTGTACTTTTTAGCATCTTAAAATATTTAACATCCGGTTTGGTTATAGGAACGGAATAGGAAATAGCCCTTTCACTTTCATGTGACAAAAGATGTGAAAGTGTGGAATAAAAGTATTTATTGAAGGTTTCTGCTGTTTCTATGAACTTCCTGGATTTTTCATTAGATCCTGGGTCTAGTACCCATTGAACTAGCTGGAAAGGTTGGATCACCTGTGTTGTATAGGCTGTGTCTTAAGGACTGTATAGGCCTCTGCCTTTTCACCCTGTGTCCGGGGGGTTCACAAACTGCTTCTGATGGAACTTGGCATTAAAGGTTGGAAACACTTTCTCGGTAAAAAATTCAAAGAATTTTTAATTGACTGCAGAACACCATGATTAATTTCTTCCGGCGAGGAAATGAGGAATCTTTTCATCTGTGCAGAACAGGAAAAAAACCTTGGAGTGTTTTGTTGTGTCCAAAGATTTGCACTCACTGCCTTGCTGCCCTTGCTCTGCAAGCTGCCTGTCAATTCTTTGATGTTTCCAGGGTAATGCTTGCTCTTCGTGCTCATGATTCTTTTATTATTCTGCTGATACGAACATTTTGAGAAAGCATATAAGCAGTTAAAAATACAATGGTTCGGCTAAAGCTGGACAGGTTTTGCTCTGTGGTTTCTGCTTTTCCAAAGGATCAGTCTTGCTGTAAGTTGAGCAGGTATTCTGCCATGTCAAAACAAGCAGAGTAGGTTGAAAGAGACATTTATTTGTTAATCTTAATCAGTCGAAATACAGCAGGGAGAAATTGTTCGTCTTCAGGCTGGAAAAGAAAATTATTAAGAAAGGGACGGCAAAAACCTGTAAAACATATGGCAGAGGGGCCTAGGGAATACCTGCCCACTGCTGCTCCGGCAGTGCAGGGAAATGGCGTCAGATGAAACTCACCTGGGGCAGGTTCCCAATGAGCAAAAGAGCTTCTTCCTCCCACACTGCCTGGTGAGGTTCTGCAACGCTCTGCCTCAGGCTATTGCTGCTAAAAGGCAACAGCTTTGGAACCTTGTCAGAGACACAATCCTAGGAGAGCCAGCTCTTGGCATGACCTCGTGCAAGAGTTCTCATGTCCCTGCGGAGCACAGGGAGCAGGTGCATGCCTAGTGTCTCTCACGTAGGTGGTTGTGCCTTACACCAGGTATAAACCGTAATTGTAACAGTAACTAATGGTGATTCTAAAGCAAAGCAGGAATACCAACTCACTTTTAATTCCTGTGGAAATACTATAACAGTTAAATATTTTAGTTAAATAAGTGAAAGCTAGAGTGAATATTGTAGAAATAGAAAAGGTTGTGTAGTAGACCTATTTTAGTTACTTACAGTACCTTTTTTTAATGGTTTTCCTGCAGGAGTTATTCCAAATTATCATTTAAGGGTATATTTAGCATTTCTAAGCTCCGTTCATTAGGTCTTCGTTCCAACCTACTTCATATCCCCTTCTCTGCTAACTTGCTTGTAAAAGAGAAAATAAAAAAGGGGGTTTGTCAGTAGAACTAATGTAGTTAACTAATTTATTAAAGTGCCAATAAAAGTTGGCAGGATCATAAGTTGACACCTGATATCTGGTCATGTTGAAACTTTGACGTGAAGGTCAGTTTCACCTCAGCCAGGAAGATGTGCTGACAAAGGCTGGCATCCGACGGGACAGTTTTTACTTTGGATTGCTGGAAGTAGTGGCTCCCTGGCTGCTGGCGGCTAAGCCTCACTCGAGGAAAACAGCCTTGATTCAGGCCTTGTGGATTCAGGCAGGGTCTTCCAGAATGCATTAGCCTCAGTTCTGTGCTTTTCAGTCTGTGCCACATTGTCCACGCCACTGAGACCTGCCCCACTGTCTGGGAATGCTGCCGGAGGGAGAACTCCTCTAGGCACGTCTGTCCAAGGGCTGGGACTGTGTCGATGTTGCTGTTCGGGAGCACGGCAGATTCGTGCTTCCTGTGCTTGGATATTCATTGCTTCCTTTCAGATCCGGGAGCTGGTTCCTGAGTCCCAGGCCTACATGGATCTCTTGGCCTTCGAGCGCAAACTGGACCAGACCATTATGCGGAAGCGCGTGGATATTCAGGAAGCACTGAAGAGGCCGATGAAGGTATGTGGATTGTGTCAGGGGAGAAGAATAATTCTTGTAGTAAACGGTGGAAATACCTTTCCAGTAAAAGTCCCATTAGCAGAAGCGCTTTGGAATGGGTCAGTGAGCAAACAGCTGGGAATCAGCATGCATAGAAAAGAGGCAGAGAAAATTCTGTGGCTATTACCAGCTCTAGCTTCTGAAAGTCTTTAATAAGGGGAATAATGGCCTAGGGATAAATAAAGGATAGATAAACACTGGTCTGGGAACTTCGTATTGAAATGATAAAAAATGAGAAAAGAAGAGATTAGAGGGGTGTGCTGAAGGTATGTATTAATGTTTCCAATTCAAATTTGGTCAAAAGTGGAACTTGAGGAATAACAGAGCATACAATGGAAGATTTACTTACAGAAATTATTATTTGTGTGAGAAAAGAATGGATGACATTTTCTGCGTTTTCTATTAGATCAAGTCCAGCACTTCGCTCTTCCTAATTTCCCACTGAAATGGTCTTTTTCTGACTTTTCTGAGTCTGTTCATTGGAATCACGTAAGAGTTTAGATAGGAGGAAACTGGAAGTTATCTAGTTCAACCTTCTGCTAAAAACAAGGTTGTCAAGGCCTTGTTGAGTTTTGAAAATATCTAAGGATGGAGGTTTCACAGCATCGTCAAGCAGTCTGCTAAAATTTTTGCCCACTCTCATTGTGAAGAATTTCTTTTCGTGTCTCATTTAATTCTTGTGACTGTATTGGGTAGCTCATACTCTATTCCTCCAATAGCTCCCATAGAATAAAGGGGTTTGTAGCTGTATCTCTGCTGTGACGTAAAGCTAACATTCTTGTCTGTACCACAGTGATGGGGTCAGCCCAACAAAGATCAATATCCTATTGTCTTTGCCACTGTACAGGTGATACAATGTGATAGGCTGATAAAATGTGGAAGGTTTTACCTCTTTCCAGTTTTACCGGTTGCTATATGCAAAAAAAACAAACAAAAAAGAAACAATCAAGTTCCATTAACACCTAGACAGGGAACTGAACTGTGGATGGTCTAAATCATGAATTCATTCTTAAAAAGTGTTGTACATAGTAGATTGTACTCTCAGAAGAAATAATTTGTCTTACCTTCTTGATACGGGTAGAACACCGTTCTTTTAAACTGGCTAGGAATCTGGCTAAAGGTTTTTGAAGGTTTAAAGGGGATTTAAAGGTGATTGAAGACTTTGACTTGAATTCATAAATCAGCAGGAAGTTATTTATTCTGTGGCAAGCTCTTTAATGAGGGAATTAACAGGTCCACAAGGTCCTAGCTGTAAGCTGTGCAATGAAGATACTCAATCTCTGGGATAGGGATGAGTGTAGAAGGCACAACACTCTACAGAAACTGTAGAGAGGAAATTTTGTTTCCATCTAGGGCTCAGCAAACACATTTTAAATATCGGTTACTCAGTTACCATCTAGAGAATGATCAAACGGATGTTTTTCAATTCATGTATAGGTAGTCCTAGCATATCGGTATCAGACCTGTCAAAATAGGGCTAAACCTAGATACACTTGGGTTTTTCTTAATGTTAAATATTTCCATTTTATTACAGTTGCAGAATTGGTTATAGCAATAGAAGTTATCTCTGCATTTCCATCTCTTATCAAAGCTCTTGTAATTTTGAAATATTTGCCCTAACTCAGTGATTCTCAAACTGGGATTGTAATCCCAGGTGAAATATGAATTTGTCTGAGGTGTGTGAAATTATGTAGGGAATATGCAGGATTTCTCAGAGTTACCAGCTGTAATTGCAGTCACAGTGATTGAGCTGTAGCTAGAGACAGTCGTAAGGCACCACAGATTTATGGTCTAGTGTTGCTCAGGCTGGCTTTTTTTTTTTTCTGTCTGAAGACTAACTATTCTGGGGAAATTTTAGGGAGAAGTGGTTTAAGCTTTTTTTTTTTTTCGAGAGGACAGTGCATAAAATATGTTTGGCTTGTTGGTCCTACTTGGATCTCCTCAGAGCAGTTGTGCTCTTGAGCCAGCTGACAGCTGTGGGACGACTCAAGAAGTGAGGAGACCTGGGGTTTGTGCGGCTGTTGGAGGGGGAAATGGCCTTCCCCACCTGTCAGCTCCTTTGACTACTGTCGGCAGCCCCCTTCAGCTGCCAGCTTCTCCACTTTAGATCCTGCCTTGGCTGTTGTCTGCTGGTTGGGCACTGCTGTTTACTGTCCTCTTCCTCAGCCACTCCTGCATTCTTGGATTGCATCTGTCAGGAGAGTCTCAGAATTCCTTGTCTGGAGAGCAGCATTAGCGTTGTACTGACTTCATGGAAGACCCACATGGTCAGAATTCCAGAAAGAACTTACAGGAGGTAGTCGGGCAGGCAGGGCTGTTTGACAGATACAGCAAGCTCCGTGGCCCGAAGGAAACAGAAGCCGTACACTCACAAGACCAGTAGATGGCATTAAAGAATCTGTGAAAAATCTATGCAGCTCTAAGACCATGGTGGACTTGGGGAGTAGGATTTATTTGACTAAGTGTAGACATACCCATTTTATTCATTGGTATGTGAGCTGGTCACTCTTGGCTCCCTTCATAGTTGAGAGATTAAGTTGGTGTAGGCGGTGCTGTTCAGGGCACAGTTCTTCTCATACAGAAGTGGATGTTTAAAAGAATATAGATAAATAACACCCTAAAAATGTTTTTTTTTTCTCTCCATGGTGCAAGCCTGAGTTAGACAGTTGTGGCCATAAACATAATTTTAAGACTGAGACAATTTTCATCCCGAAGCTTGAACCAGGGTCTCCTGACTGAAAGAGGGATGTGACCCATGTCACAAGCAAGGCTCCTGCTCCAAGTCCTGGCACCACAGACAGTACTTTCGTCTCACCCAAACCAGAGACTCTCATGCAGGGACTGTCACTCTTTTGCAGTGAACTGGTGTGAGACATTCAGTTTACCAGATATGTGTATAGTTGCAGTTTCCAAACTAAATTATCTGCTTCCAGGTTCTCCATTTTTGGGTGAAAAACAAGTAGTAGCATCATAATACCATCATAGTGTCTCTCTCCCTAGTTTCATGAATTGAGATTTTTTCCCCACTTTCAAGTTTTAGGATGACTGAGGAATTGATATCCCATTGTTGCCAGAAAGCAAGTTTGGGTTGTTTTCTGAAACACTTGTCTTGTGGCATAATTTTATGTGTTCTACTGTTTGCATTATGAGATAAGGAAAACATGAACACCTAATCTCCTCCTTTAATCAGTCAATGATTTAAATATGTCTTTCGGGTTCTTTAATGTTCTCTTTTCTCAGGTAAAAAATTCACTCCTCCCAATCACTGCAGAAAAAGAATTTTTCAGTGCACTTGGCTTCTTATTACCTGTCGCTATACAACACCTCATTCTCTCCTGAGAAAGTACAATATGCAACTGAGAAATAAGCTGCTGTAGCTGATTTTATAGACTGTTGTGCATACTAATTTCCACTTTATTCCTCTGTAGCATTTGCTTCACTTCTTTTTGAGTTTTTTGTTGTTCTTTAGGTTTTATAGAACTGTCTGCAAGTATTTTTCATGCAATTTTGAACTCAGTAAATATTGTCTCATTCCTTTTATTATTCATGATATTATGTAGTCTACCAAGCCACTGGTTTTTCTGCTTCAGGTTGGCCATTTTTAAGTTCTTGTCCATTTTTTTTAAGGAGTTACCTAACTAATTTTGTTTCCTCTACAAATTTTGACATCTCTGGCTGCTGCTCTGTGTAAGATGCCTCTGTATTCCAGCTCTGATGTGGACACTCTTTGTTTAATTTGGGTCTTTTATAATGAACAGACAGTGGTCATTGTTTTTTCTGTCTCCTGATTTTTAGTTTCCATGCTGCCACTGTTAATTTTGCTTCCTAAAAAGTTTCTTGTGTGTGTGAGACCGGGAGACAGTTACTCTGTGTGCAAAGGGAGAAACACAGATTTTAATCTTTTCTGTGCTTTTGCCTTGAAGTTTTTATGCTATGTTGAGATTCATAGAAATTCACCCTTAAGATATACTTAGGGAGCTCTTAACACAATGCTACTTATAAAGTTGGCAGTCAGGGTTTTTTTGACTCAGTCAGCAATGGAGTATCTGCTAATAACTTGGTTTGTTTGAAATCCCGACTTCCCTGGAAGTGTCCTGGAGGTTTTGTGTCCAGCCTGAGTTCATTGAAGAGAGCTAAATTCAGCAGCTGATGGAGATTTGTCTGGGGGGTAGCACACGGATCATGGCATCATCAGATACTTCCTTCCTGATTCAACTTGTTAGGTTTTCAATACTAATGGAAACTGGGGGGAAAAAAGTAACACTGAAAACCAGGGGAAGTTTTCTGAAGGTTTTGACAGATTTCCAGCATTTCACCCATTTACTTGAACTTAAAGCTGTATTGATTTCTGTGAAGATGACATCAGAGAACCTGGAGAGAGAGCAAGCTGTAGGTGTGGTGCTCCACCATTCCTGTCAGCCTCCCATTTAAATCTGTTTGATCTCACAGGAGCCCTCCCAGCAGTTGTGCTGAGACCTTTGCAGGAGTTCATTTCTGAAATGACCACTCATCTGTTACATATGATTTTTTTTTCCTTTTTGTTTTCTCAAGGAGAAATTGTAAGTGAAACACAATGGGTTTAGGAGAAGACTTTTCATTTTAATATGACTGCTATTTAAAGTCATTTTTGCTGAAGCTGAGTCCAAGGTCTGTATCTTACTCTTAGAGGGCAAGGAGATCAAGCATTTACTGATTTTTTGGACACAAGATGATTTGATTCACAACGTTGATCAAGTCTCTGTGAAGTTTCCCCTTCTTAGCTTTGTGGTTTTGGGTGGTAAAGTCCTGGTGTGTCTGAAGAGATGAAGTGTGATGCTTTCTGTTTGCCCTAGACCTGTAAGTCTTCTCTTTAGTTTTTGCGCCCAGCTCCTGAGAATCCTTTGGTTGCTCGCTCTTCTGCTCTCTGAGAATCCACCACACAGAGAGGAGAACAGATTTTAGGTCTCTCTGATAAAGCGGATGGCTCAGAAATTTGCAGAATCTATTGAAGGGCAGTGGCTTCTTGCCACTGCTTTATTTAAGCCGCAAAGCAATCAAGTTGCTCATAAATTTTATCATTTCCTGCCTGGATGAGGTGGAGTTGCTCAACTGGAGATGGAGGAGTATGTCAGTGAGAGCCTTCTGGGTATGAACTTGACATTATTGCAGGACACGGGGATACTGAGGATGAACCAAATGCAGTGGGTTTTGGTGTGTGTCAGCAGCTGAAGAGACTCTGTGGCCTGTACTCTAAAACCCCACCCAGCACCATGTTGGTGTCTTTCTTTCTTGAACTCAGTTGTGACTGTATCTCATCTCCGAACTGGTGTCTTCCCAGACTGGACATCCTTACGACAGCAGTATAGCTGTGCATGCTGGAGTTGTTACTGCATAGATCCCTTCAGGTAGGATTCAGACTGTACTCTTGGGTCTCTGCCAAGGGTCTTGCTTCCCAGGCTCGGTGGTAGTTTGAATCAGCTGCCAGGAAAACAGTCATGGTGGGAGAGAAGGAGCTTGAGGGTCCAAAGTAACTGTTCCTGGCTGTAGAGCCACAGTCCTGAAATTTTGCTAGGGATTTCTAAATTTATTTTCTTTAAATTCCGCTGCACCAAGTATGCACTACCACTGTTGGTGAGAAGGGGATGTAGGGCAAGTTCAAGTGCCATTGTCTAGTTCCTGGACCTGGAAGAGGAGACAGCCTCCCAAAATGTCTGGGAGCAGAGCCATTCCCATGTAGCTCTTACAAGGAGCCAGTGGTGCTGGCGACAGTAGATGTCTATTAAGTGAAAGCTTGTGTTGTAGGTACAGTTCTGCAAGTAATCCAGGTGGGCGGAAAATTCAGGAATGGTCCATAAAATGCGCAGGGGTAATTTGAAGAGTTTTGAGTTTAGAAATATGAAGTCCTTCGCAAGTCCACCACACCAAATGAAGCTTTGGGGTCATTAAAATAATTATATTATGAAAGACCACTTTGGCAACAGAAATCCTGTAGGAAAGGATGGCGAAAACATGGATTCACAAGAATCTTTTTCTGCCTATCTGCCTGTTCTTACCTGTGTAAACTTGTCATTTTCTGCACTGATGGCACTTTGGAAAATCCTGTTCCCTGTCAGAGCATACTGTTGACACTCCGTTTCTGTCAAACCTGTCTCTCACTGTCTTTTCCAGATTTGGCAAAATGTAGTAGTTTTCTGTTCCTCTTCAGCCATACATCTCTGCCTTCCCCATTCCTCTATGCCAGATTATCCTGGATAATCTGCTGTATGTAACTTCCTTCTCTCCTGTGTGTGTGTGAAAGCTTTACAAGATTGCTGCTTTCTTTCATTGTTTTGTCGGCATTAACTTGACAACTGTAGCCCTTTTGACGTTGTATTATACGTAGGTATTGGAGATTTAGAGTCCCAAAGTAATTTTTGGTGATAATCTTTTCTGGAATCCATGCATCAGACTCAATAGCTGAGTTTTCCACATGGTGCCTGGAAGGAGGGGCGCTGAGAAATTACACGGCCATAAGCCACTGCAGTGACTGGCAAACTTCAGGTGGTGTGTAAAAACGACAATGCGTAGGCAGGATTGTGTTTCTGATGGGCCTGAGCCCCTGGGTTAGGGACGAAGGGCAGTACCTTCCTTCACTCAGGTCTCCCAGCTAGCTGGAGCTGCAGCATGTTTGCTGAGGGTGAAGGCAGGTGGGGTAAGGCAGCCAGTGTGAGTGTGTCAGTGTGTCTGCAGGAGGTTTATTACCAGATACTGCATGATGGTAGAATGCAGATGGGCACAGATGTGCCCAGCAGGTAGTTTGCAGCATGAGCTGTATTTGTGACGGCCATTTACAAATTTGAACTGATGCAACTATGAAAGACATTTGTGTTGCAGTAGATTTGCGGCTGAATTTTAGCAATCTAGATAGGTTGAAGCCCAAAAGGACATCATATCATGCTTTTCTCACAATGATTTCTCAAATATCTAAACCTGAAGTACAGGATGTGTCACTTCTCAGGCTTGGCAACCCCCTGTCTTCCTCCATTTGCAGTGAATTTCAGCACGTTTGTATAGCCAAAAGTTTTTGAAAGGGATTTCCAGATTCAGCTCTCCAATGTATTTTTTGTTCATGTAACAGAATCTTACATTCTAATACAACTAGTGCAACTGTACAGATCATGGAGATTCCCTATTAAATGTGTAATTATCACGTTTCCTGCTGCTTCCTCAGATCCTGAACTTAAACTGGATATGTGCTTTTCCCTTGTCTATGTGCATAACAGCAAAAGCGGAAACTGAGACTTTACATCTCCAACACTTTTAATCCTGCAAAATCAGACGCTGATGACTCTGATGGCAGCATTGCTTCGTGGGAGCTGCGCGTGGAGGGGAAGCTCTTGGATGATGTATGACTTATCTCTGCTTCACTGGGGCTGGCAGGAGTCTAAAGATTTCCTTTGGGGTGGTAGGTTTTACTGGGGCATCAGCTGAGACAAGATATGACTGAATGGCAGTGTTGGCTGCTGGGAAGGCACTGTGCCCAGCCCAAGCGAGGGATAAGGGATTCCTAATGGGAATGTTGGAGGGTGCAGCAGAAAATGAGGCAGACATAAGGACAGGACAGGTAGACGAAAGCAGAGAGAAGAGGACTGAGATGAATCCCTTTACAGAGATGGCAGGGTTCAGGTTACAACAGGTGCAATAATTCTGGCCTACAGTGGGCATTGGATCTTGTGAAGAGCAGCGTAACAGGGTGAAGGCAGTGCTTCATGTTCTTAGGGCGTACAACACTATGTACGAATGGTTAGAGCAAGGGTGGAAGAAACACTTTACCATTACGAAATCCTCAGAAACCTCAGTGGTGGGTTTAGCTGTACTTGGGGAAGGCTGGACTTTCCTAATGCAGGCATCATCTATTTGAATAGACTTCACAAGTATTTATAGGCTAAACAGATGAAGAGCGTGCATGCCTGGAGAGGGCAAGGCTTTATTCTGTCTGAATGTAACTGTACATGAGTCAGTCTTGCTGGAGGAGGAAGTGGTGATGAAGTGCAACATCTGGGAATTGACGTTAGGCAAATGCACTTTAGAAATTAGAGCATATACTTCAATAAAGAAAGAGATTCTTCATTGGGACAACATAGCTTTTCACTTACCAGCGTTTTAAAATGAAATATTATCTGCACTAAATACAAAGAAATAAATTGGAGTCCTGTGGCCTGTATTCTGTGGAGAGTCAGATTAGGTAATCATAGACCTAGTTTTTAATATAGACAGCATGAGCTGTGCAGTAAACAACAAATACTGATAATTAAATGATAATTAAAAAAATAAAGGAAATAGTTTTGCTTAGTGTATGACCAGTCTGCAAAATTTACTGTAATCTGATAAATCCGACCAAGAAATTAGCATTCATCAAAAAAACCCAGGCCGTTAAAAAGAAAGGTGTACAGAGGACCTAGGATCATAAAATGGTTTGAGTTGGAAGGGATCTTCAAGACCATCTCATTCCATCCCACTGCCCTGGACAGGGATACCTTCCACTAGCACGTGTTGCTCAAAGCCCCATCCAACCTGGCCTGGAACACTTTCAGGGACAGGGCAGCCACAGCTCCTGTGGGCAACCTGTGCCAGGGCTTCACCACCTTCTGAGTAAAAAATGTCTTTCTTAAGACCAGTCCAAACCTACAGGCTTTCATTAAAACCATTGCCCCTCACCCTGTCACTACAGGTTTTGGTTAAAAGTCTCCCTTGAGCTTCTTACAAGCCCCCTTTAAATACTCCCTGGAACCTGTGTTTCTCTGGCCTAAACAGCCCCAGCTCTCTCAGCCTGTCCTCATGGGAGGGGTGCTCCAGTCCTGAGATAATTTTCATGGCTGTTCTCTGGACCTTTCTCAAAGATGCCGTGTTCACCTTACAAGCCAGTCCTTCCCAATAACATTAAGAGTCAAGGAAATCTTCCCTAAAGTGTGCGCTGTTCCACCGCTGTTGAGATTTTTGCGTCCTACCCTGTGTTTGTCAGAGAACTCAATTAGATTGATCACACATGTGGTTTACGTGGGATTTGGTGTTCAAGACAGAGAGACTGAGAAGAAAGTCTAGGGGACAAGCTAATACATGCAGCCTTATACATGTCTGGTTCTTCTGCTTGTACAGCTCAGCAAACAGAAACGGAAGTTTTCATCTTTTTTTAAGAGTTTGGTTATTGAACTGGACAAAGATCTTTATGGACCTGACAATCATCTTGTGGAGGTGAGAAGGCTGTGCGCCCGTTGCATACAAACAAGTTACTGGCACACATAAACACCTCGTGCCTGTTGCCTCCCTTGTTTAAGGGACCTTGCACTCATTATCTCATTTAAGGTGTTTTCAAAGTTTTCAAAATTCCATTTTTCTTACGAATATTTGCTAAAGGAATCTACTCTAAAAACGTAGGTGATGTAGTGATGCAGTGCACATCTTAGAACAGAATGTATGAAAAGATGAAAATATTGTGCACATTTCTCCTAACAAGTGAAGTATGTTAACAACAGAGCAGATTTTGCACTAAAGCTGAATTGAAATTACTGCGGGGGGTGGAGGGGGGAGTTGTCGTGGTTTGGTTTTGTTGTTGTCAGGTTTCTTTTTTAGATTGCCAGATTTTAGAGAGCTTGTACTTGTCTGATTCTGGCATGGTGTACTGCGCAAGATGCACCTCCATGGACATCAGTGAAGAAAAGACCAACAGTTTTGCTTTTCCCTTTGTTAGTGGCACAGAACTCCCACGACCCAGGAGACGGATGGCTTCCAGGTGAAGAGACCTGGGGATGTCAGCGTGCGATGCACATTACTCCTCATGTTGGACTACCAGGTCAGTGCACTGCTTTTAGCCTGGGACATGCAGCACTGGGACCTAGTGCAACAGAGCAAATTCATCTTGCCACACATCTCAGACCCCAATGTACTTGTACTTGCAATGTCACATGGTCCTTTGAAGTTAGAATGATACCAAACTGACAGATTATTTAAAATTTAAAGGGGACAAATCAAGTGAGTTTCTAATACAGTCTAGCAAAATGTTGGTCTTTGCATTATGATAATTAGTATTTTTATTGCCCAGAAAAAATATGCATTTCTTCCTCTAGCTTCTTACAGAACAGTCAGGTAAGTTGCATACAAGTTACACGTGTGGTTCTTTAAAAAAAAACCAGAGGAGAAGCTTTTGCTAGTGGTACCTGAAGTAGCTGTGTAGCTGTGGCAGCCTTACCTTGGCACAAATGACAGATACTGCAGTTGTGGAGCTCACTAATCTGAAACCATCCCGGGAAGAAATGTTGCTGTGTTAAGGAAACTGTTAAGAGTGCACTGCTGCGAGTAGACGGCGGTTCAGGCTCAGATGCATTTTGATGGTGTAACTTTAAGGACTTGTTCTCTACCACCTTCTTTTGCCTCCAGGCAAATAGCACCTATTCAGGATATAGACACTCCATTTTATGTTAACAGAAAGAAAATTGTATTAATTTTAGGGCGCATATGGGCTAACTGAAATACTGATGTAGGCAGCAGGAATTTATACTCTTGAGACAATACAATGATGTTTGTTATGCTCACCATTTTTATAAATTCATACTTTAAAATAGATAGTCTGTTATCCTTAGGTCTTTATTTGTTATAAAGATAGCTTTGGGTGACCTGCCACCCATCAGAGTAATCCTTGCTTAATAATGTGGTGGATACTAAACATGAGTATGAGGACACACTTGAATAAGCATCAAATTTCAAATTATCCAAGGAATTTTTGTTACAAGAGATGGAGAACAGGAAAGTTGAGTTGTGTCACTGAGATCAGGAAAAGAAATAAAATCCATTGACTGATTGTGATTGGGTAAATGTTTTGGTGTGCACCAGAACGGTGGGAACATGCCTGAACAAACAGAGTTCAAAGACAGTGTGTTGATGTGAGGCAGCAGGTACTAGCAACTGTGGAAGCATCATCCTGTCTTCCTTCTCTCTCTGTAGTTAAATTCCAGTAGTTCAGAGGAAGGACTGTTCCTTTTCTTCTCATTCCCAAAAGTCAAATTTTGCATCAGTGTTGAAACGGAAAATTCTTCCTGAGTCTTTGTGCAGGTTTTATTATTTGAAGCATGTGCTGCAGGTGGTCTGTGTGCACGGCACAGGGCCAAGGTCCCTCTTCCAGGGCACCAATGATGGGACACAAAAACACAAACTTACATTTTTGCCATCTCTGCCACTTAATGGGATGCTTCTCCTTAGGAACACCGAGAATTAAAACTGAAACGTCATACTTGTGTGTCTGTCTGCTTTCCTCTGTATTGCCACCTCCCTGGCTCTCCGTTCCAGCCTCCCCAGTTCAAGCTGGACCCGCGGTTGGCGCGTCTGCTGGGGATCCACACGCAGACACGCTCGGCCATCATCCAGGCGCTCTGGCAGTACATCAAAACCAACAAGCTGCAAGACTCCCACGATAAGGAATACATTAACTGCGACAAGTACTTCCAGCAGGTAACTTTCTTGGACACTGCAGCTCTTTAGAAGCAAACCGTAACACCCAGCCACAAATTAGGGGTGAATGAAAATGACTGGTTTTTATTTTCCCTTAAGGATTTGTGGTATCCTCAGTACCCAATGGCTTTCAGCAGCCACTGCAACTCATATCATTAACACTCTCTCCATGTACCAGGGTTGTCAAAACCCTCTACATCTGGTCTAGCACTCCCACATAAGTTGTGGCCTTTCCAGGAAGGAGGACTTCTGTACTGATTTGATGGGGTTTTTTCCTCCATTCTATCATTTTATACTAGGAAACGTAAAATAATCTGCTGATTTTGATTGTCAAATCATATGTAGACCTGTTTTCTTCCCTTCTCTTTCCCTGTTTATGAAGGAAGAAGACGTGGAAGATATGATAAGAAAAGCTGTTTTTCGTAAATGTTCTTCAGATAATGAAATACCCTTAATGATCTGCATGATGTTTTGAAAATAACGTTAAGACTTTTTGTCTTTTACAATGACCTCTAGAATTAACCAAGAAGGCCACTTCAAAGCATCTCCACCCTTTCTGTAGATATGATTATGGGTTTGTTTTTTTTTTGAAAGGTGATGTTAACTGAGCTATCAGTGTCTTACCTGGCTTTGTTTTTCATGCTCACTTGACTTATTTTGAAAGGAATTAATAGTAGGGTTTGTGACATACTTCTGGAAAGTACTGGCAGAGTACAATGAATGAATAATGTTTTAGCAAGCAGTGAAAGTAAATGTTGTGATGAAACTTGTGTGTCACTGTTACGGACACGAAAGAACCACGCTCACTCAGGTTGAGAGATCAGCAGAGAAAGAGGAAGTTTATTAGGATTTGGGGTTTAAATGGGATTTGGGATTTGATCAAGGATTGAGAGATGTGAGGAACACCTCTCTGACCCCTGTGGTCAATTCAGCAGTCCATCACAGAGAGGTGTGCAAAAGCAATCTACTTTGTTTATGTTAAATGGGTGAGAAACTCCAGTCCAGAAATGTAAACAATTAGAAAGTTAAAGAATCAGGGCAACACTTGCGTCCTGGTTTTCTTTTTATTTTCTGATGTTAATTTGCCCTATGACAGTTCAAAGTAGCCAATGCTTGAGGTAAACTTGAAGACACCTTTGCACATTTGAAAATACAAAATGCAACAAAATAATTGTGAGATTCATGGGTATTTATAGGAATATAGAACCAAAGTGATCAGGATTGTATGGTCACTAGTTTGTGTTTGGGTTTTGGTTTTTTGAGAATTAGAGCATACAGTCTTATTCACAAATAGTGAAAACTCCATATTAAAACCATGAAAGAATTTTTGGCAAAATGACAATTCTGTTAGTTCTCTTGATTAGATTATTTGATTCCCATTCTTTATTTATCTATAGCCAATTTAGACTGAGTTTTGTTACTGCCAGCCCAAAGAGGAAATGGGAAAGGCAAGGTGAAGAACATTTGAAAAATCATGAGCAGAAAGAAAAAGGTGAAAAAGGAGTAATTTTTTATATTTTGGTCAATAATTAGAGTCCATCAACTAAAACTGGCAGGTAGCAAATTGAAAACAAACAAAAAGACTCAAGCATATTTAAACTTCAAAACTCCTTGCAATAGAACCTTGCAAATGCTAAAAGTGTATATGGGTTCCAAAAGTGACAAACCAATGGATGAAAAATCTTGGGCTGTTTTAAATGCAGAGCTGTGGAAGTTGGGAGAGTTTTCAGGGGGGGAAGAACCGGTGTATGTTTCTCCTGTTCTCACATGTTTCCTTTACTGTCCACTTTTGGCCACTGCCAAGGGTGGGATATTACGGTGGATTTGCAGCAGATCCTTTGTGTGACCCTCTACAGATGTACGTATTTTTAGTAGGCAGGAGGGCCTTATCAGTTTTATTTATTTTAACTTCCAAAATTTTATATATTTTAACTTTCAGAATAAGGACTCTGTTAGAATAAGAACTTGTTGAAGCTGTCTTCTCCTCGTGCACATCATTAAGAGACTTACTTGCTCTTAGGTCTCCTTTGTCTTAGAACTCTGCAGAAATGCTACGACACCTGACAGTTGTCTTCCCTTGTCTTCTCATCCTCAGAAGATGAGTCAAGTGAGAGAGTTGGGAAGTAGCTGATTGCTTTTCTGGAAGACTCTAGAATCTCACACCCGGCAAGAGCTGGCTAATCTGGAATAGTTTCATAAGAATTCAGTGCTTGCACAGATTTAAATCATAAATGGGATTGTTTTGAGTATTTCTGTTTTCCTTAGGTTTCTGGCAAAATTGTCCTAATTAGCTGATCTTGCATTCAAAGCTGAGGCTACTGCTTAGGAATCTGAATCCCCTTAAAATAAACGAAATATTTCATGATGAGGTTTTTTTGTTTTTCACTGTAGTACTCTCAGGTCGAGAGATGGAGGTCAAAGGAGTTAGGTTAGTAATGCCTTCCAGTCTGATAATATTTCTGTAGGTTCTATAGTTTTAGCCACATAACTCCTGGAAAGAAAAATGTTGTCCTGGCTGGAAGTGTGTGCATCACTCAGGGGATCAGTACATAATGCATCTGCATCTCTGGCATTCCCCTTGAGATACTGGTCTTCTCATTTAGTATGCCAGCTTTTCTGAGGGGTTTTTTTGTGGTTATGTCCAAGGGCACAAGACAGTACAGACTAAAAAATTATCACTGATAGAGTTACCTTGACCCACCAGGATCACTGTAGCCAGAGAGGCTTTCAGAGCCTTAGCTTAGACCACTAACTCCAGTTAGGCAGGAATGTGAGAAGCTTTAGGAAAATTGCACCCACGCTGAGTTTCCAGCCACCCATCCTCCTCTCATTAATGTGTGTCCTTGATCCCTTTTCCCTTAAAGCTCCTGTCGCTGGGGCAGGCATCCATGTCAGGAGTTTGACATGAGTGTTGAGCCAGTGGTGACAGCAGATGGGATGGAGCTTGATGTGGAGAGATTTTGGGTTGGAATTCCCACAGTCACCTCTATCAAGTGTCAGAATTCATAACTCAAGTAAGGAGTGAGCTGCAGACTCAGTAGGTTTTGTTACTTCCTTGTTCTTCAGGAACTAGCTGGCTGAATTCCTGGATGCAGGCAAGTCCAACACAGGTTTCAGAGTTGATGAGGACGGATTCTTTTCTGTTTAAAAACAATGTTTACATCAGCAGGGAGATTTGAAATCCACTGTGTTACGAGCAAAAGCAAGAAAAATGATTCAAAGGTATTTCAAAAGCAATAGAACCTTGAAAAGGGTTACTGGAGCTGGTTCCAAGGTATTTCTGCTGCCAAATTCACTCACTTGAGATAACTCTGAATTTCAAAAGATACCCTATCTGAGGAACCAGAGCCTCTGACTTTGTATGTCTGTTGCACAACATGAGAGTCCTTTATTTTCAACCCTGCCTGCATCCTTTGCCTCTGGAGCTGCAAAGGTTGTTTCTGTTTATAGATACATTACTGTGAGTAGTGTATCTCTTCTGTCAGGTGAAAATAGTTTCCCTGAGAGGCATTTGCATCTGCATAGGCCTAAACATTTTTACAAATGGCTCCACATAAGGGCACATTTTAAGGCAAATGTTAATATATAGAAAGTTCAGGTTTGGGGTTTTTTTAAGGTCAGTTTAAATGGAGAATCTTCAGAGAAAAGTTTGTTTGCCTGTTCAAAGCATTAAAAATCACAGTAGGAAACAAAGGCTGTAATAATTACATTTCTCAAGGTGTGAAGAGTGTTGTTTCTATATTCATAGCAATGCACTGCAGTTGCTCACAGAAAATTTCTAAACTCTACAGCTTTTAACCCTTTCCAGATTTTTTTTTTTCCTGAATTCAGCAGAAATCCATGGTGTGATTTTCGGGGTTGTCCTGTGCAGAGCCAGGAGTTGAACTCAATGACCCTTGTGAGTCCCTTCCCACCCGGGATATTCTATGAGTCTATGATTCTATTTAGCTTCAGGACCACAGTAAAGAGAAAGTAACCATAAACCGCAGTTTGGAAAGGGGTGGATCCCTCCCAAGAGGCTGTTCAGGCTTTGGTTAAGAATAAATAATATCACATGGACTTTATTTTTCTGTAATCCTAAAAACCACACAAATTGCAATTGGGTTTAAAATCCAGAAATGTTTTCCTGTATTTATCTTTAGCACAAAATATTGCAGGAAACATTCCTTGGGTGAAAAAAGGCAAACCCTTTCTGTTTTTCCCTGGTGAAAAAAATACAGTTGTTTTCTTTACAATATGCTGCTGTAAACCCTCAGTAAGAGAGGGAGTATTTGCTTCTCTCCCATCATTGATACAGTTCATCCTCATGTCCCAATAAAGTGTCCTGCTCCCTCCAGCAGCTAAACTAAAAGTGAGACACCTGAAATTGTCATGACCCTATGGATATGTCTGCAAGCCCAGGTGAAAGTACAGGGACAGAAATGACCAAAAAATTTAATCTTTGCAAGGAACCTGAATTACAGCTTTCAAAATCACCTTCCATAATTGCCTCAGTTCCTTGTGAGATGCAGATTTCTTTCTTTCTCATTTAACTGCAAGATGGGCTTTGGACAAACAACACTTGTTATTTATTGTGTTCCAGATCTTTGACTGCCCACGGCTAAAGTTTTCTGAAATTCCTCAGAGACTCACTAACCTACTGCTGCCGCCGGACCCGATAGTGATAAACCACATCATCAGGTAAGCTGGTTGGTCAGCTCAGCACTGTCACGTGCAAAACACTCACTAGATAAAGTACAGAAACAGCTGCAGCAGCTGTAGTGACCAGAATCCAGTTTTTTTAACTTCCAGGTGAATACCTTGGACTTTGTTGTGTGTTTGTGCTCTGTGTTATTCTAGTTTGTATAATTCTGAATTATTTTCACTAGCACAGCACCAATTTTCTAGGAGGATGAAAACCAACTTTTATATTTACTAGAATACCATTGAGAGAGTTGATTGGGCATTTTTCCTAAGGAGAGAGGAATGAAAGTTTGAACTCACAAAAAGAGATAAAAAACAAATTGAAATGAGGTATTGTACACCATGGACAATCATTCTAATCTCTGATATATTGTGTAAAATGTACAACAGCACTACAATTTCAAATGCAGGGCCAGTCCATGCATGCTTTGTTGGGATTGGGCCAGCTGTTTGACTGTTAGTCTTGTTCTGAGAATGCCAAGGAGTCAGGAGTTCTCCAGAGATTAACAACAGGGAATGCCTGGATTCAGAGGAGGTCATTGTGTCCAAGATGCTGAGCTCTCCTTTCCTTGTCAAAAGAGATGTCTTTGGGGCATAGCAGATGAAACGCAACTTTCAGGTCTCCAGGGCTCTTCCAGCATGTGCCTTGTTTAAGTGACAGCTGTGTACATGGAGGGGGGGATAAAGAAACTTCTGGGGATTGCAACTTTACTGTTCAGATATTTCAGTCCTTTCCAAGTTTCTTTGTGGTCAGGGTCAAAATTCTGCTTCTGGGTTTTTAAACATTATTATTACTTAAGATACTGATTTGATTTCCTACAGAATATATACAATATATTTTTAAGCAAATGTTTCTGAATTTGCTTAAAATTGGGCTCTTTATTTTAAATTTGTAACATATGTGATAAGAAGTTTAAATATTGCATAGGCTATGAAAATAACATTTGTTTTTTTTTTTAAATTCATTTGAATATATCAGAGTAATGAAAAAGCAGCTTGGTGGTGACAGGGTGGTGACACCCATGCAGATTGAGAGCTGTGTACATACTGGCATTGGGCACAACTCAGTGACCTGTCTGATGGACCACAAAAAGCTGAAGTCCTCAGAGATAGATAGATAGTCATTGCTTAGAGAAAAATGATTATATTGATTATGTTTCCAGGGGCAGAGAGGTGACAAAAAGGCACTGGAGGAAGTGTTTTTTGTCAGGTGCCAGCTAAAGAGCAGGTGTGTGTCACAAAGCAACAGCTTTGTGTCTAGCAGCATTCTCTGATGCACTGTGTGCACCACACAGCACCTGACAACCTTAAACAGTATTCATGTAACGGTGTGGAAAAAGGAAGAATTAATTTCCTGGGAACAGGAAGTACTTTTGCAGTGAAGTCTTTACAGTGTTGGGCTAAGATAAAATAAATCTGGAAGTCCGTCACTGAAGTTAAAGAGAGTAAGTAATTTTTAGACTCCTAACGTCACAGAATAGTTTACAGTAGAAGGGATTGCTGTGGTCATTGAGAGCTCCCCCATCCAAACCCAAATCAGGTTCAAAGTCTGTCCAAGATACTTAAGGGTCTGGTCCAACCAAGCTTTTAACAGGGTCTCACAAATGCTCTGCCCTGTCACCCTGCATTCAGTTTTTCGGAGTGAATGTGGTCAGCCACAGAAACAATATGCCAGCTGCCTGTCCTGGTTTAGTCCAGTCTTCAGCTCAGGCTCCCCATCCGCTCGTTCTCTCTCCAGCAGGGCGGGGGGAAGCGCCGAAAAGGTAAAAGGGAGAGAAAGACACTATAACAAATGATGATTGTGATGATGATGATGGTGATGAACAAAATCCAACACTACAAGCGATATAGATGAAAACTATTGCTCAACACCAACTGACTGATGCCCAGCGACACCCTGAGCAGTGAACACCTGCCGCAGTTTACTGCTCAGTATGGTGCCACATGGTTTGGAATATCCCTTTGGTCAGTTGGGGTCTGCTGTTCCCAGCCGTGTCACTTCCCAGCTCCTTGTGCAGCCTCAGCCTCCTCGGGCAGTGTGAGGAGCGGAAAAGGTCTCGACACTGATCATAAGCAACGATCAGCAATAATGAAAACATCTCTGTGTGACCGTTTCCAGCACAAATTCACAACGCAGCCCCATACCAGCTACTACGGAGAACGTTAACTCTATCCCAGCCAACTTTTTTCACAGCATTTGCAACAGGTTTTATTGAAGAGTGAATTTTGGGCTGGATGGAAATCCATTCTGATTAATTATGGCCATTCTCATGATCTTGTGTTATACTCTCCATAGTGTTGACCCCAACGATCAGAAGAAGACGGCTTGCTATGACATAGATGTAGAAGTTGAAGACCCATTAAAGGGCCAGATGAGTAGTTTTCTTCTCTCAACAGCTAACCAACAGGAGATAACAGCATTGGATAACAAGGTATTACCCCAAGAGTAAAGTATCCCATGGTACATGTACTCATTGTGTAGCTTCACGTGTGTTTGGTGTCGTGTGTCAAAGACAGTAATGTTGCGAGATGGGGACTTCTGTTAAGGGCATGTGCTTTCAAGGGATGAATCAGCCAAATGCAGCGGGAATACATCAGGGTGAATGGCATTCCCACTTAGGATTTGATCTAAGGCCCGACGTGGTTGTTGAGGTGATAGTTTCACAGGTAGTGTTTTGAGTCCCCTGACACTTGAGAACCACCTGAACTGTATGACTAACTTTTTATTGAGAGGTTATGATACCTTGCGGAATTGCTAAGCCAAAGCTAGGAGAATTTTATACTCAGCTGTGGGTTTTGTACTCATAACTGCAGAATGGCTCTCTGCATTAGGTGGAAGTGTGGAACGTGCATGGCAGGAAGATCTCTTGGAGCACTTTGGGGGTTTTAAGTGTTAGTGGAAGAGGATCATGTGCACTTCAAATAATAATACCTGTCTTAAGGCAGGTGGGTTTTGCAGGCTGTTTTAGGGGTTCGTGTCCTAGGGGCTGTTGGCCAGTTCCAGCACGTGTCAATGGCTGATTTGGATCAGTAAGGGATAAACTAAAATGCCTTCTCAGAGCAAGGCCCAGGTTCTCTTTGTTTACTGCTAATGCAAACAGTATGTTAAACTCTGGTCTTCATGCAGTTTTAAAGGGGGTCTGGGCACCAGCAATGCAATGGATTCTGGTAACTGTTGCAGCGTCTTTGCTGTCATGGCTCTTGAGAACAGTCCTTTTCAGCTGCTCAGTCACTTGGTTCCCAGTCTTTATAAGCTTGCAAGCAGCATGCATAGGGTTATTCTGTATCCAGTGCCACTCACCTTTTCCCCTGTCTGTGTCACCTCTTTTTTTAATATTTGCTTCAGCACAGGGCAGGCTGTGGTCAGTGAAGTTACTGAAGTCACTGCTGGGTGAGTGGGCACGAGCTGCTCCTGTTAAATTGGGCATTGCATTGCTGTGCTGCCATGGAGTCCCCCCCGGGAATTCGGCGCACACCAATGGAGTTCACTCCACACAACTACAGAATTTTCCCAAAGAAGGAATGATTTTAAGTTGACAGCAGCTCTCTTCTCCTGACGTACCATGTAGTACCTACAGTAGTGGCCTTGATGGCATAACCAGATCAGGGTTTATTTTCTCCCACATGCTTGGTCACCTTAGCTGCTTTGGCAAAGGAGACGAATATGTGGAACTAAACAAGATAGGTTTACTATTTCAAACTAGAATGTTAGAGGAACAAGGTAGCAAAAGTTTGCTTTTGTGTGTGTCTATGTGCAAATGATTCATAAACTGTCCTCCTCCTGTTCATACTTCATGATAGTATCCATTATAGGACCTTGACTCCTCTTCAGTCTTCATTCTTCCCTGCTAGTTAATGTTTCTGCCATAATATATCTAAAGATACAATTAATTTTCTATAAACCTTCCATACGCATGATTTCTCATTGTTCACACTCTTCTTTTTGCAGCCATCGTGACTTTTACAGGCTTTCTCTTAAGAAAAAGTCTAGAAGTTGTGGCTGTTCATTTGACATGGACTTGATCAGGAAACTGCTAGAGTGTTTAAGGATTACAGTAGGATATTGAAGGTGTGGTGAAGATGGTAACCAGGGGAATAACTGCTTTCTTGCACTGGGCACTGCTTAACTGCATATTTACGTAGCACCTTTCCTGAAAGATGCCAGTCTTGGCAGGAAATTATTACATTGTGCAGTGACGGCTTGGTTCTGCATGCCACGCAGGAGTTCAGTGCAGGCAGTGAAGGACAATCCTATACATACTTGTATTGCAGAAGTATAAGTGAAATCAAAATGTAGTGGCAGGATTGCAGTTAAATTGCTGCTTTTTGAATTGAAAAAGCCCTAGGAAGGGCTGCACAAGTCTGTGGTGTAGAATTGTCCCCTTTGTACGTTACCAGGAGTATAAAGATAGTAACGGAGCTGACCCGATGGTCACTGGAGCATGGGAGAAATTAAAGAGTGTTCGCTTTGTTTTTTTTCTGTCAGATTCATGAGACAATTGAGTCCATAAATCAGCTAAAAATACAACGTGATTTTATGCTGAGTTTCTCCAAAGACCCCAAAGGATACATCCAAGACCTTCTCCGGTCCCAAAGTAGGGATCTTAAGGTGAGCTAAGGTTTTGAAAAGATGGAATAGTGGAACCAGAATGGAAGAATTTTATCTAAAGGTACACAGAGTGTATAGCCAAACATCTGGGATGGATAATTGTTGGAAGACAGACAATGAGTGAACTACTGCAGTCTCAGAGTAGAAAGTATGCAGGAGAGATAGTTTAGGTTGTATTCCACTTCCAGTGGAACAGTGGCGTTTCATGGGAGTGGTAGGTCGATTTGTGACCAGACAGGAAGTTCAAAATGCAGGGCTTTGTTGATGTAGTCTGTAAATTCAAAGCTGTGTAAAACTCAGCAGGAGCAACCTATAGTACGAGAACACAATTTGGATCTTGGTTCATAATTTAATCTTATCAGCTGACCTTGAGCTTATGTTTGAGGTATGCAAGAAATGGAATGTAAAGAAGTTCAGTTGTTTGCCAGCAAAAATTAATAATTTGTTTCTCATTAAGTTTCACATTTTCTGCCTTTAGCTGGCGTGCCTCAAAATCAGTTATATTATTGAATCCATGGAAATATTTTAAAAAAACCATTGTGTCTTTTGTATATAAATGCCTGTTGTTAACTGAATAGTCTTCTAAAAATCCACTGTTAAGATTATGGTTTTTATTATTTATATTGCATTCAAAGGGGACAGACATCTGAAAGCATGTTTAAATAAAGCAGACTTTGACTTGAGGATATTACAAACAAAGGTGTTGTGGAGCTTCTCTAGCTACGTACATGGAATAGTTATTCAGAGTTTTCCCTGACAGACAGCTAGACCTGTAAGAGCCTTTTCTACTAATGTTCTGCTCTGCTGGCATCAGAGTTGTGATTCCACAACACTGCTTTGCAAAATACACCAATAACTATATTTACTGGTGATTCTGTGATGCTGGACACATAGTCATCAGAACTCTATTTTTTGTAGAATGGTTCCAACCCCCTGCTGCCCTATCCCTGGAAGCAGATTGGACAGGGCTTGGAGCACCTGATCTAGTGGAAGGTGTCCCTGCTCATGGCAGGGCGTGGAATGAGATGAGCCTAAAGGTCCTTTCCAACACAAACCATTTGATAATTCTGTGATCCTGTTTTGGCAGTAAGCACACTTTGTCCATTTGCTTTCAGCTTTGAGAACAGTTCTGACCATTTTTATGTGTAATGTAGATAAATTTTCACTCTGGGTAAATCTGAAAGTTTCTCTATGTGGTAGAAGAGCTATGGTGAGAAATGGTTTTATTTGTGTCACAGGTGATGACTGATGTGGTTGGAAACCCGGAGGAAGAACGCAGAGCCGAATTTTATCACGAGCCATGGTCTCAAGAAGCTGTGAGCAGATATTTCTACTGCAAGGTATGAAAGAAATATCCACACTGCTGACTTATAAATGCATCTCCTGCCACTGAGCAATTTAATCTGCTAAACTGTACAGCGTGTCTTTTTCTTTCAGATCCAGCAGCGCCGGCAGGAATTGGAACAATCTTTGGGAGTGCGTAACACATAAATAGTGCTCACAAGATTCCATTGGCATCATGACCACCAAACCAGTGGACTTCTCAGTGTTACTTAGCTCACTGTTACACATGGACCTGCTTCCTGACTGGGTGAGAACGTGCCATCAACACACCAGTCAGAACACCAGCTTTAGAGTGACCCTTGAAAATCTTGCCCAGGACGGGTGTCTCAAACCATTCCAAGCCAGAGACAGCACCATACCAGTGTCAGTGTGAAAGAAGACTAAAGGTTCACTCATCAACGCACATCGTTAAGTTTTAGTGGAAAGTTAGACACTACACAGCAAATCCTAACGGGCTATGCTTAGACTCATGGGTGGCACCGATGGGGGAGGTTGAGATAGGTGTTCTAGTAGACCACAGATTTAGAGAAATAAATGCAGTTCTTACCCTATGGTACCTAAGAGTCTCCCACAGTAACTTATCTGGAATTAGACAGGATAGTCTTTCTTATAGCTGTGGAATGCTTTATATTCCTGAAGAGAGTTTTTATTTCAGCCGGACCAATGCAAGGAGCTATCTCGCCATCTGAAGGAACAAACTTGGAGCGTTTGCATCCTGGAATGCAGAGCCCGTCTGGAAGAAAGACACATAGTCAGGCCATCTCTTCTGCAGATGCAAATAATTTCTCTACCCCTTGTCCCAGCAGTGAAAGGTAGATTGAATCACATATCTCTAGATGGGTATGATCTGTACACTGTACTGAGAGAAAGAGAATCATCCCTGGGATAAAAGTTTCTTATGCACCCCTAATATCAGTGGTATTGGCAAGAAATGAGGCATTCAGAGAAAATAAAAGTAACGCAATGGTGCTTTGCTGATGCCTGCCTTTCACACAGCGGATATTAACAATAAGTATATGTGTAAAATACCAGATAATTTAAGTGTTTCTCTGTGTGCTTGTAGGGTTCATTACTGAAAAGAACTTCCTAATTCTTGGTGTAGAATCCAAGAAGCTTAACTTCATGTCACATGGTAGTTTTTTCTTTCCTTCAAGATGTTGACAGAGTCCCTGGATTGGTCTCAACATTTTGATCATAGGTGAACTGCCTTTTACTATGAATTACTTAGCTCTCCCATACATGATACGTGCTGGTTATTTTGGATGCTGCTGAGTTACAAAGCACTATCAGCCTTAAATAGCACAGAGAACATATCCCTTGGAAATCATCTTCTTTGTAAATGTACGACAAATTCAGACAATGGGAATTTATAGAACAATTACTTGGAAGCAGGGACATCTTCCTTAAATCCTTCCCCTCCTCATTTTTTGTAGTGCACAGATGAGTTGTAATTAAAGTCCCAACATGATTTCTAGTCCAAAAAGCAGCTGCCAAAGTATAACTGTCCATTTGATGTGGCACTCAAAATCCTCTTCTAGGTTACTCCTTTTCACCTCCTTTCTTTCACTTCCTTGGAAAGAGAGTCAAATTCACATGTGGTATGAAAGGAAGGCAGCCTTCTGAATAAATGCATTTTTTCTCTAGTATTGTGTTTTCTGCTGTCTTTGCCAGTTTCTCTCTTAGTTTAACTTAAAAGTTTCTTCTGTTCAGTCACAGAAGAGATAGTCTTCTCTTTACCCCTTTATTTAACATCTTCAGTAGTGCTGTAGCTTTTAGTCCGTTGTGTTCAGAGATGTCTTAGGAAATTTACTCTTGATTGAATTTACGTGATGGCAGTGCTCTCACACAAAGTATGTTGTTGGGAGAAGTATGGCAGTGCCTCATTGTCTGAGGCCTTTTACTGGGAATGGCTCGATTTGGAATTTTTCCCTTCATGTTAAAGCCTCTTTTCACAGTAAAATGTGAAATCCTGCAGTCTTAAACAGGTTGTACTGAGGGGCTGTTAGGCTGCCACAGTGATTGACTTGAAATGTTACTTAATTTAGGACTCTGCTAATTGGACTATAAGCAAGCATTACAAGGAAAAAACAGTGGGGATCATCTACTGTGCTTCCATATTTGTTATGCTGCTGTGCCTGTTATGTGCATGCTGCTCAGTGTATAAAACTCTTGTCTGTATGTGGCAAACAGAGCAGCTACATTCAGGGGCTGTGCTCCGTCTGCAGGAATAAGAAAGGCAGAGAAAAGTAGGCAAGGATGTGAGAAGGGCACAGGACTGAGATAGATGCCTTCAGTATGTCTGCCAGGGAATTTGGGGTTTGAGAACCTTCCCGCTGAAGTGGCAGATAACACAGCTGACAACATACTGGAGTCCAGCCTGCTTTTAGAGCCTCTGCAGAATTAATTGGATGGACCTGGTTCCAAGCCTCTTTCAGAGCAAAAACTAATGCGGTGTTGGTGCCAGTGTTCACAACTGCATCACTGAAAGCTGAAGCTCTGTCTAGCAGCAGTGTTACACTGAAATGGGTGTGTGCATGAATCAGCCACTGAAGATGGCACTGGAGATAGCAGCCCAGAAACTAAACTCTTGTATTTCACTGTCTGTGAAAAAAGCCTGCTCACTACCAGTGAGTCATAGGAATAACTGTCAGGTGTCTTTCCTTTGATTAAATTGGGGTTTGAGATTCTGATGCCTTTTTCTGGTGTTCAGGAGCTGTTCCAGTCTTTTACTGAAGACAGAGAGAGAAAAAAATTATCCTTTGTTTCATAGGCACAAGCAAGCTAAGAGCTTGCTTGTTTGCAAAACAAAGAAAAATTTTATTTGAAGAGAAATAATGGAGCAATACTGGAAGCAGCCTAGACCAAGTGTTGCTTGAGCATTGAAAATGAAAAGTAGTGGCACTGAACAGGCAGGTAACTATGGCAGACTCTGAATGAGGAATTTAAGTTTGGGATGGTTGTCTTTTTGTGTGTATAAAAGATTACAAGAAGATGTTTTGGGATCTTCAGTTGCCACAGTACAATTCAAATCTATGCATACTGAAAAAAACCATTCTGTGCATAGAAGTAGTTCATGTATAGATGATAATATAGATTGTTAGAAAATATAGCACCAAACTAGGAAAGGGTTCAACAGAATTCTGGAGTACCAGTAGGAGGGAAATGTATCTTGGAGCAGAAGTGTTGATGTGGCAGGTTAGAAACAGGTTTTCTTAGTCTTCTGGGTTGTTGGCTATGAGGCAGGAATCAGATCGAATGTTTCTTAGAGATTGAAGGGGAAGCAAGTGTTCAGTTGTGGAATAAAGAGAACAATACAACAGTGGGAAAGGAAATTAAAAAACGGAGCAGAGTGCCACTGAAGCGCCAGTAAGACCAGCCCAAGATAACGTGTAAAGTTCTCTTGGAGATAGCACAGCCCACGAGAGTCTCTGCGTTGTGTGTGCGCGTGTGTCTGCAGACACAGAGAGCTCGTGGGAGAGAGTCTCGGTGTGTAGCCTGGGGGGCAAGGACAGAACCAAGTTTTGCAAATAACTTTGAGACACTGTCAAAGCTTTTTCACTGTCACCCGCAGAGATGTGGTTGTTCGACGTAGCAGGGTTGGTAGCTGTAATGCAGACATCTCAGCTGGCAGCTTTTTTACACCACGTTGTTTAGCACTTATCCTGTGGAAGCCAAGTGAAAATATTAGTGTATAAATCAATACCGGTGCATATCCTAGGGCTTCAAATTTTGCCAAAATGCTAATCAGGTGTTTGGGGATTGTTGGTCTGGTTTTGTGTGGAGAACTCTTTTATGGCAATGTAAAGAGATAAGGAGGGAAAGAAGGCTCATTTTTCCTAAAGAAAGCGGTCTCCTTTGTGTAACTGCTCTGTTGTTTAATAGGATGTATCTGTTCTGCCAGATCCTTTATTATAAGCATCTTTTCCAAACTCATTGAAGAGAGGAACTCCGTTTAAAAATTACAACAGTGGGTTTGTGAGAGTGAGCAAATACGTGTATAAAGAATAGGGGGAAGGGAGAGAGAGGTGGCCCTCTACTCTGTAGCCACCATATCCATTGTATGATGCCGAGTGATTCGTAGAAGACCTTTTAACAATAAATACTTTGTTTCTTTGTATCTGGTGCACCAACCTTATGTGTCTTAATGAAGACCAGTACCTTGGTTTCTTTCTGCTCCTGATAATGATCTCTAGTGTTTGGATTTCTCTTCACTTGTGAATGCACACAAAGACAGGCAAACATTTACAGGTTTTAATGGGACTTGACCAAGGTGAGAACTGTTTTGCCTTAGATCTTTCTTGTGAATTCCTTTTTTCATTAGTTTCCACCTTCAGCCATTTCCATACTCACTAAGTGAGAAATCCTTTCCATTGGAGAGATCTGGCTCCTCTCCTGGACAGCCTAGAGCTGAAGTTTGGATACTGAGAGGTGGTGTAGGAATTACACAGTCACCATCTCTACTGTGGTAGCAAATAGGTGGATGCCACTTTTATAGCGCTTCTCCCTAGGTTTTGCTTAAATTAAAACAAAACCAAACAAAACCAATGGAGTTTCTTCTTCTACTATGTGTAATACATCACTGTAGTTTCAGGTCAGGCCAGGAGCTTCTGAAGAGGAGGCCTCTGCCGCCTGTCCATTGGCGATTTGGCTGGCAATATTGTTTTGCACCCCAGTGGCTGGATGGAGCACTGGGGGCAGTTGTGGTTTGTCAGCTTTAGAGTTGGATTGCAAAAGTCACTGAAAAAAAAGAATGACAACGAGGTTTGTCAGACTGCTGCTTTCAGACCTCACTTGACGTCTTTGCTTCGTGTTGGAGGTTGTTGTGCATTTGCACTGCAGGGAATGAATGTCCCCTTCCAAATTCAGTCCAGAAGGTCTCAAAGGCTCTTACTGGGAATATTTCTTCTTTACTTTCTTTCCTTTGTAATAACATAATCTCCAAACTTCCAGGAGAAAATCCTTAATTTCTCCTGGAGAAAACCACATGGCAGAGGCAGGTTGCAAGGGAGCCCAGAACTGTGTTTGGAGAACAGGGTGCAGTGTGCCCTGATAAGCAGTGGCTGCCTGTGTTCTTATTCCAGGGGAGAAATATGCACAATGCCAAGTCTTTCTCAGTTCTTTCACCTAGAAAAGCTCTTCCTGGCACACAGGGAACAAATGTTTTTTTCCTCAAGTGCTTGGACTGGACTGAGACCGCTCCACAGCTGACGAATAATTTCATTTTTCTAGAAGGAAGCGGGAAAAAAAATGGACATCCACGTAAGATTGGTCGGAGAGAAACTTGGAAGAAGTCTTGCAACTCGTTGATGATTTACTCTGGTCTGGCACTTGGTCCTCAGCGCCCCAAATGTCCATTCCGGCTCCCCGTGCGAGGGCTGGCGGGGCCCGGCCCGCGGCACTCCCCGTCACTCGCCGCTGGCATCTGCTGGCGAGCGGCGGGACTGCAGAGGGAGGGACAGCGCGCATGCGCATTGTCCGCGGGAAGCACTGTCGCCTGCTAAAGGCGAAACGGGAACCCCGCGAGCATGCGCACTGTTGTGGGAAAAGCAGCGCGTGCGCATTGACGTGCCTGACGCAGCGTTCCGGGGCGGGACGGAGTCGGGCAGTCACGCATGCGCTCTGGTCTCACACACGCGGTGCTGTTGCTCTGTGGGGAATGCCCGGCGGGGCCGGCCCGGCTGTGCGGGGCCGGCGGCTGCGGTAACAAACACCCGGCGGGGCCGGCGGCAGCGGTAACAAACACCCGGCGGGGTCGGCGGCAGCGGTAATAAACACCCGGCGGGGCTGGCCCGGCTGCGGCAGTGGCGGCCGTGAGGGCTGTGCTGACAATGGAGGAGGGCGGGAGCTGCCGCAGCGCGGTTGAAGCGGAGCGGAGAACGGCCGGTCCCGGGAGAAGCCCCGAGGACGGCGGTGGCAGCCGCGGGGGGCGGCCGCGGGCGGAGCCGGGCCGGCAGCGGGCGGCCGGGGCTGCGTGGGGCGAAGGCGGTCCCGACGCGGGCACGGAGCCGGGGAGGAGCAGCGGGGCCGGCTGGGGCCGCCCGGCGGAGCCTTTCCTGGGAAACAAAACCTGCGGTTTCTCCCACCTCGGCCCCGTGGCGAGGGGCAGCGCAGCAGAAGGGAGCAGCACCTGAGCGGGTGGGGCAGTGCTGGGGCGCAGGGAAGATGCGGCTGGGGCAGAGCTTGCAGGCTTCTTACATTTAAATGAATGTGGAAAGCAGAGAAGAGAGGTAGTATAAAAGCTCTGTGAGTGCGCGGGCGGGTGAGACATGACTCAGGGGAGGGAGTCGCTTTCCTGAGCTCCTGAAATTCCATTTGTCTCTCTCAGGAGCAGATGTGAGAAGTTTCCAGTTTGGAATTGGGCTCCAAAAGGAAGGAACCTGCAGCTGCTTCTTTTGATAAATCCATAAGTATGGGAGGCTGTATGAAGCACACTGTTTTAAGTAGCCAGTAACTTCCATGGGTATTTGAACTATTAAAAATGGTGACTTTTAATTCCTCTGCACAGTGATGATTTGGCTGTCCCACACAGGATTCACTGAGGCTGTGAATTGCAATCCCGAGCACCTTCCGGTTTCTGGTGCCTAGGGCTGTGGCATTTGGTGTGCAGAAAACATCCCAGGCTGTCCACCTAGGAAGTGTATGTGCATTTCCACAGGTCCTCAGAGTGGGAAAAAGCCAAGAGGGTCGTGGTGGGACCTCCCTTTCTCCCAGGCCTGGGCATCCTCAAGACACCTCAAGACTGGTTTTTAAATGTTTGTTGTTTTTTGTTTCCCAGCCCAGGGCTAAGCTGGAGAAAAGGTGGAGAGTAGCAAGTGGGACTGCCATGTTAAGATCCATCCTTGGATTCCAGGTTCTCCTGGTGGATTTGTCCAAAGAAAGGAGGTGTTGGCAGTACCTGTTTGTTCACCTGTTGAGCTTGGAAGAGATGCTGAGCATGAAATTCCAGGGAAGCTGCACTTGTGTAGTGGCTGGAGTGAGAAGCATCTTGCCTGTCTTTCCCCACTGGTGTGCTGTGGTCATTTCCTCTCTGGGTCCTTGTTTCCCTCTTTGTCTCTGTATCCCTCTGTCCTTGCCATGTGTTTGGCACTCTCTCTTTTTCTCCATCCTTCTCCACGCCTCGTGTTCATGCTTATTCTCTGTGGCTTTGTGGTGCTCCCCGTGCCACTGTTTCCCATGGGATCCTTGTGTCCTGTTTGCTGTCCCTGTTCTTTTTTAATCCCTCTCCGTCGTGCTGCCCATCAGTGTACAGAGGCTGACTGGAGGGAGGTTCTTGTGCTGCAGGTTCCGTTCAGGAGGCTGGTGTGATTCAGCAAGCCCACAGTTTGAATTGCCCCCTCCATGTGGTCCAGCCAGCTGTGCCCAGTGCCCATCCTGGAGTGCCTTTTCTGTCAGCTCACCCGCCATCGTGCTGGAGACTGTCAGGCAGGTGCTCTGGTGGACGAGGGGAGGGCAGGGGGCTGAGGTGCTGTTGTTGGGCAGGGCTTGCTCTTTCACCCACACCGAGTGGTGGCCAGGCTCAGCTGAGCACAGCAACTGGTGTTGGAGAGGTGATGCCTGTCTCGTCTGTCTGAGCTGCCCCAAAGGCCGAGGACAGGGCTGAGGCTCTGGTGGTTTGGCTGTACGAGGCCCATGGCAGCACAGTCACCGCCCGGCTCCAGGCCTCCCTCCCCGTTACGGAGGCGATGCTGTGAGTCCCTGCAGAAGGGCTGGGGCATGTGGCGATGGAGATCAGTCCCTTCAGCCCTGTGCTTTGTCCCCCAGCTGTGACCTCCTGGAGCGTCTGGCTGTGTGGGGCCACCTGCTGCTGGAGCCACAGGGCCTGAGGCTTTCCTTTGCAGCCTTCATGTGCTCTCTGACCTCCTGGTCCTCCTGCAGCCACCCAGGCCAACACTGTGAGCTCAAATCACAGACTGAGCTGTTCCCCATCCCGAGTGTTGTGCAAGGCAGCAGTTCCAGGGAACAGCAGTGTCCCCATGTCCTGCACCCAAGTGTTGCAGAGACGCGCTTGAACAACCCTGCTCCTCAGGGAAGGAGGACAGCTGCCCACTGCCCAGCCAGGGTAGGTGGTCTTGAGCGAGTTCTGAGTTCTTAAAGTGTGGACAAAGGTGCAGAAAGGCTGGTGTGCACAAGTTCTGCTCCAGCCATAGAGGTTTGGGGAGCAGCAGCTTCCACAGTGACTCCTGTGTTGCAGCCTTCATCTTGCCTAGCAGTGAGTGTAGAAACACACTCTACTCCCTTCCTTCTCCCTCTGCCTGTCCCTTGCACCGCCCTTACAGAAGAGGAAACACAAAAAAATCAAGGGGATTATGTAAAAACAAGCTGGAGCCTGTTTTTTTAACTTGTTTCCAGGTAACTGCACTGACCTTCCTCCTCCCAGGGGCTTTGTTGTAGTTGCTCTTTTAGTGTCTGCCTCTGAGCAGTATCTCACTCCTGGGATTGGGGAGGCTGAGCTTACCTTTATTTTTTGGGGATGAGGTGGAGGGGAAGTCTGCTTCAGCCCCTGTGGGGAAGAGACTGGGCACAGGGATTTATCCTTCCCATGAAAAGGCACGCACGGTGATTTCTACACAAAATACTTTATTAGTCAACTAAAAGCAGTGGATCAGCAGCCAGAAAGGGAAGAGGGAGAGGAAAGAGTCAGAGTCCAGCACAGCATGTGGTTTTCACCCTTTTCCCCTGAAATGCCTGTGGCCGGCCATAAAAAGCCCCACCACCAGGCTCAGCTTCTCCCTCCCACACTGGCAGGGTGCAACAGTAGCAAAGAAGCGTGAGCACAGGTACAGGGCAGCTCCGTCTGTGGCCAGGCCCTGCCTGAGCTCCTCTTGGCCCCTTAAATGTCCCTCAGGAGGTGGCAGCAGGTGACACTCACCTGGCAGGGGCTGCACCTGGAGAAGGAAGAGGGAAATGAGGAGTCAGAGGGCATAATCTGGCTCTGCCCCATGGGCTGTGGGAGAGCTCCCCACAGCCCCCACAGGGACTGCCAGTCTCACCTTTGGCCCTGCGAGCAGATGTCCAGCAGCTTCTTCTGACACTTGGAGGCACCTCAGGCAAGGCTGGAGCAGCAGTCACTTTCCTCCTCCCACGAGCACGTCCCTTCCTTGGCCCTTCAGCTACTGGCGATTGAAGGAGACACAGGAAGACTGATTCAGTGATCAGAATTTGGTTTCACTGAGGTTTTCCAAAAGCTTGTATACCATTTCAGGAAGGTTAATAGTTTCTACTACAATAATTAGGTTAAAAGATCATACAAACAGCTCATGCATTTTACAGCATCTTTTTCGTAGGGGGTTGATTGAATCTCTCCTCTTCCCATAAACAGGTTTAATCCCATCTTCTGTAATCTCAAAGTTCTGTTTGTTCCTGCCATGGCATCCTGGTTATCAAACCAAGCCTGCAAATGAATGGTGAGCGGTCTGGGGCAGATGGAGGGAATGGCAGGGCTGTTTCAGAACTGCAGAGAGAGGACGGAGATGTGGGGGAGCTGCTGGTATTGCAGCATCCCTTCCAGCATCCCCTTCCCAGCGTGCCTCCCACAGCACCTTCCCCTGCAGAATCCTCCCTGCTGCCACCCCTCCGGGCGCCTCACCTGCCAGCAGCACCCGGAACTTGTTGGCCGAGAGCATTGCAGGGACAGCTGTCATTTTCTCACACTCTGTCCCGCACACTGAAGGTCAGGTGCACCACGGGCTCATTGACCTCCTGCAACTCGCTGGAGCTGAGGGTGTAATCCACGTGCCAGCACACTGAGCCCAGCTGGGTCAGTACGGTGGGGAGTGGGATGGTGTCAGCACCCCGGTTCACTCCAGCATGGTGATTTACACTGATCCCCACACTCCTGTTAAGACCCAACACCCCGCTCACACCTCAGGCTGCAGGCACTGAGCCAGTCCTGGAGGGGGCTCTGCTTCTCCTCAAAGGAATGGCACAAGGCGCTGGCATGCTCTGCTCTTGAGGGGAGACAAGAGAAGAACGCCTCTGCTCACACCAGACCTGAAGCTGCCAAACTCCACCAAAGCACCTGGGGAGGCCCCAGGGACTGATGGACAGAAGGGAGGTGACAGAGGACAGCACAGCAGCCAGCCTGCCCTCCATCTGGATGTGAAGGCAAGGCTGGGAACTGTCAGCAACATCCCAGCACGCCTGAGGAACCTTTGGGCAGCCCCAGCTGCTGCAGGTCACCTGACAGAGACTCACCATCTACCCAGTGCTTGGCCGCGCTGGAGAGGATGAAGCCGAGGACAGCAATGGTCGCCTTCAAATCCCCCGACTCTGCAGACAGGAGGGGGGGTGAGCTCTGTCACCTTGGAAAGGCATCCCCAGACACACTGCTGCCCATGCCTGGAGCATGGCTCCATCAGGGGATCATGGTAAGGACAGCAGTGCTCACCTAACTTTGCATCTAAGGGCAGCTTCGGGATCTTGTCATACTGTGGGAGAGCAGAGCACCACGGTAAACACCAGCTAACACACTCACTATCAGTGTTAACACTAACAATTCTTACCTAAATATTAATAACATATGCATAATATACGCATATTATTACTACTAGAAGAGGCCGGTAGTGTTCTTAACGCTGAGGCTTACATGAAGAACACGAGATTAAATAATGTTGCTGATTATGCCATTGTAATGTTGAAACGCTTGGCCCCCACCGCGGTGAGCAGCGGGCCCGCAGCAGGCGGGGGGCGGGCACTTGAGTATCTTGGCCAGGGTGCTGATCCTCCCAGCGCTGATCTCGGCCAGCACCCAGTCGGGGCGGCCCAAGTCCCCGCAGAAGCGGAACCGCTGCGGGGAAAGAGGCGCCCACAGCCGGCAGCGGGCTCTGCACGCGCCCCCGCTCCCCGCCGCCGACCCCCCTCCCCACCACGTCGCCGCCGCTCCCTGGCCCGCGCTGCTACCGCAGAGTCCGCCTTGGCGACTCGGAACCGCTCCCGGCCGGGCTGCCGGCTGCGCCCCTCCCTGCCCCGAGTGCCGACGGGCGCTCCGGTGGGGGCTCTGCAGGGGCCTTTCAGCCGGGACCGGGGCACAGGGAGGGTCGGAGAAGGGGACGGGGGTCTCGGGAGCGGGACCCCGGGCGACCGCGGACCCCCGAGCGCCCCTGGCTCCGCCCGCCTGAGCGCTCGCGCTCCCATTGGCTGCAGCCTCAGCTGCCAAGCCCCGCCAATCCCGGCCCGCCTTTCTCCGCCCCGTCCAATCACAGCCGCCCTTTCAATCCGGGCGCGGTCCCGCCCAGATCAGCCCGCTCAGTCGCGGCCCGGCCCCTCAGCCCGGTCCCGGTCCCCCGTTCGCCTGAGGCGTCCCTCCCGCCGCCTCGGCTTTGGGAACGAGCGGAGCCGTGCCTCCGCTGCCGCAGCCTCGGCAGGTGCTGCCGGGGCCCGGGAAGCGCGGCGGGAGCTCCCCGTTGAGGTCCCGGCCGGGAGTTCTCCCAGGGAAACGGGGAGACGGCGGGGAGCGGGCGGAATGGCGGGAGCGGGGCGTGAGGGGACAGCGGGGGGTCGCGGAGCCGAGGGGGGCGGGAACGGGCGGGCCGGGATTGGCGGGCCGACACTGCGCTGTGATAGGTTGGGCTGGCCCCGCCGCCGCTGCCTCAGGTTGTGATTGGCTGGGGTGGCCCGGCCCTGGGGGATAAATAGCGTGCCCTGAGGGGTCTCGGCGCTAGTTCGGCGGCGGCGCGGAGAGCGACGGGTGGGACTGGGCGGTCGGAGGAGCGCCGCCGGAGGAGCGCGGCTGCGCCAGGACGGGATGTTTGCGGCTTCCGGTCAGGGGAGCGCCGGTGAGCCCGCACGCGACTCCCGCGTCTGTCTGTGCTAGCGTGTGGGGACTGGCGGTGTCCTGGGGCAGCGCTGCCGGCCGTGCCCGGTTCTTTCCGCCGCGCCCTGCGTGACTCGGACGGCCGGAGGCTGGTGCGGGGCTTGGTGCGGCGCAGGGAGACCGGCTGGGGCTACCAGGGGAGAAGTGCTTCCGTGGTTTCTGGATACAAAGTAACGCTTAAGAGATCAAAAATAAAGCTGCATTTTTTTCAGTTTTAATGTTTTATTTTGTTTTATTCGAAATAATTATGATTTTTTTTCTTTATTACTCCGTTTCATTAATTTCGTCGCTTTATTACATTATTTTGGTTTATTTTTGTTTTCTTTTGCTAGATAGTTGTTGTTACTTCAGTAAAGGTTGTAGGGCTAGGGCTGAAACGCCGGTTGTGAGACCAGTGGAGACATAAAGCCCCAGGGTGTGGAATAAGGACCTTGGCACTAGAGGCCGGCCCAAAACAATGAGGAGCAATGGGAATGCTGGGGCTGGAGTGGATAAATGCCACGGGAGAAGGGGATGGAGCTGCAGCTCAGGGCCTGCAAGGGCCTGGGGGGTTGCCAGCCCTTGCCCTGTGGTACCAAGCAGAGGCTGAGGGTGTGGGGGCTCGGAGGGCACCAGGGCCCGAGAACCAACACAAGGGCACTTTTTGGGATGGGGGAGCAGGGGCCCAGTGGCTCTTCCCAGCCCCCGGTGCTGCCTGGGGGAGGTGAGGGGGGCCTTGGGGCAAGTGCTGGGCTGAGACCCAGGGGGAGGGGGAAGACAGATGTTGGGCTTCAGGTGCCAAGTGTTCCCAGGGCTGGGAACCCAGGAGGGTGGGTGGTAGAGCTCCTAAGGACATTGAAGCGATGATAATAACTGACTTGTGGCCTTATCAACAGTCCTGGGCTGCAGGGAGAAGCAGTAGCGGCTTTTAGCGGCAAGCAGCGGAACGCTGAGGAGCTGGAGCTGAGATAGCAGAGCTGGAGGAGACACAAAGATGGTAGGGTTTGGGGTGAAACCCCTGTGGGGCTGGTCTAGGGAGTATGGAGCCGGGACGGGAACTGCGTGACTGGAGCTGAAATCACTGTAAGGACGGGGATAGGGATGGTAGAGCTGTTGCTGCAGTAAGGATTAGTAGGTTGGGGCTGGAATGTGGGTACAAGAGCTGTGCTGAAACAACACAGAGTTAGACCTAAAACAACAACCATACTCTGAGAACCAAAAGCAACGTTATGTGCCAGTGCTGGGAAGACGCGGAGACAAAAGTGAAACAAGAGCTGGCAGTGAAATAAAGCCTGTGGGTCAAGAGCTGAAATCACTGGGGCAGGGAAGGGGGCTCTCCAGGGCTCGAGCTCAAATCACTTTTAGAGTGACATAGAAACTTTAGGGCTGACTGACTGTGAGATCGGTGCGCTGAAATGACTGTAGGCCTGTGATACTGATGTTGGGGCTGGGTACTGAGCCCAAAAATGGGAGAGAGGGTGGAGATCTGAAAAGGGATTGCTGTTAGCTCCTGAAATGCTGGTGCTGCTGGGATATTGCCCGTGTCAGGGATACCCACTGTAGGGCTGGGGCTGGGATATTGACTGCGGGGTGGGCATAGACACGGTGGGGTCAGAGCTCAATGGCTGCTCAGCTGGGGCCAAGATGAAGACCCTGCCCCGTGGACGGTGGAGAATTTTCAGCTGCCAGAGTCGGAGAAATGCGCTCGTGGAGCTGGAAGAAGCGAGCTGGCCGTGAAATAAAGCTTGTGGGTCAAGAGCTGAAATCACTGGGCCTGGGAAGGGGACACTCCGTGGAGTGAGCTCACATCTCTAGAGGGGTGGCAGAGAGACTGCCAGCGCCATAGCAACTCTAGCGCTGATGTACAGACTGTAGGATTGGTGTGCTGAAATGATTGTAGGCCTGTGATACTGATGCTGGGGCTAAGTTTAGAGCCCGAAAATGGGAGAGGGTGTGGAGAGCTGAAAAGGGATTGCTGTAAGATTGCTCCTGAAACGCCGCCGCTGCTGGGATATTGCGTGGGTCCGGGGTTGCCCCTGTAGGGCTGGAGCTGGGATATTGACTGCGGGCTCGGCATAGACACAGTAGGCTCAGAGCTGAAATCACTCTGGGGCTGGGATATTGACTGTGGGGTGGGCATAGACAGTAGAGTGAGAGCTCAACTGCTGCTCAGCTGGGGCCAAGATGAAGACCCTGCCCCGTGGACGGTGGAGACTTTTCAACTGCCAGAGTCGGAGGAATGCGCACGTGGAGCTGGAAGAAGCGAGCTGGCCGTGAAATAAAGCTTGTGGGTCAAGAGCTGAAATCACTGGGCCTGGGAAGGGGACAGTCCAGGGCTCGAGCTCAAACACTTTTAGCGTGACAGAGAAATTCTAGGGCTGACGTATGGTCTGTAGGATTCAGCCCGGCCCCACTCCCCTGGCCCGGGCTCTGCCCCAGTTCCCCAGCATCGGCACCGGCCCGGGCTCTGCCTGTGCGCGGCGTGGGCGCTGCCCCGCATCCCCGTCCCTCATGGTGCGGGAGAGGGCGGCTCGGGGCGGGCGGCAGCCCCGCCGCCTCACATGGTGCGGCCGGTCCCGGCTGGCGCGCTCGGGGCTGCCCTTGCCCCGCGGGCGGAGGAGGAGAAGGGGCAGAAGGAGGGCGAGGGCGGAGCAGCCCTGCCAGCGGCCGCGGCGGGAGCGGGTCCGGCGGGCGCGGGCGCTCGGGACGCGGGGGCGGCGGGGAGGGGACGGGAAGGGACGCGGGCTCCCGGCGGCGCCGTGCCGGGCGCTGCCCTCCGCGCACATCGCGCGGCCGGGCTGACTCAGAGCCGGCTGCACCTCGCCCGCCCTCCCCGGCTCTCCCCACCCCTCTCCGAGCAGTTCGCGCCTCCCTCTGCTCTAGAGGCTCCATCTCACCGTCTCCCCCCATCGTTCTCGCCTGGCAATGGTTGGAGGACTGTCACGGACTTACACACACCGCGACTCGTGACCGCGTTTCCCCGCTTGTGTTTTTCCCGAGGCAGGTGCCAGGTGCTCCCCATCACTCCCCGTCCCCCGCAGCCCAACTTCCCTGCCTTGCCTGCTCCAGGCGCCCTCGGCCCTCGTGCCAGACCCTGCCAAGTCTGCCGCTGCAGCCCTTACACCTCGGCTCACGGGTCTCTGAGGGGACCCAGCTGGGACCTACGCCTGGCAGGATCTCTGGGTGGGGGATTTCAGTGGGCAAACAGCACTGACTCTTCCAGGCTGCGAACGGACCTTCTCTCTTTCCTCACAACGGTGGCACCTCCTTACCTCATCCCCGCAGCGTTCCGACTCCAGCGGGTCTTGAGTTTGAAGTGTGTAGGCTTGGCTTAAAACCTTCACTGCAAAGTGGGGAAACATCTTGAAGTTACTTTGAGAGAGTTCAAGTTGTTCCCTGTAACCTTTTGTGATACAGAAAAGTGAACCGGTGAGAAGTTCCAACAAATTTTCATTACTACCTGCTAAACTACCTTCAAATGTCATTTGGTGCTTCTTTTAAGGTATGAGGGACTCAAGGGGATAAATCAGGACACTCATTTCCCAGTTCCTGTAAGAGCTGTCCTCAGGAAAGAGAGCTTAGAACCAACTCTGGAAATGGGGAGTGAAAGCATCTTTTCTTCCTGGGGCTGTGCTGCGGTATACAGCGGGTAAACATGAATATCCAACTGTTTACATCCTGCTATGCATGTTCACACTGATCTTTCTCCTGAGGAAAAAAAAAAAAAAAAAAAAAAGACAAAACCCCATGAGTGAGTAAGTGAAAGATGATGGAACCAAACTAATTGTGTTAAAACTATTCCTCTCCTCCTGTTCCAACTGAAGCTGGAATGCATCCAGATTTGAATTTCCAAAGTCTGGCCCCTCTTCTCAGAGGTTACACTGAACTTTGACCAACTTGGTCTTCATGTTAGAATCTGAACCCACTTTTATTCCTCACCTTGTCCCTCTTAACACCCAGAAAAACAACGGGGTATCACATATATCAGACTATACCTCCGTAGTCTTGGGCAGATAAGAGCAAAACAGGTTTCACATGAACCTGTCTGAGGTCAGGGACGTTCAATCAAGTGTTACTGAACTCAGATAAATGGGATCAAAGATTCCCAAATAACAGTATAAAATCACTCTGAAACATCTGCAACTGCAAACACAGATGGGCAGAGAAAACAGTAGGTCTGCAGGTGAAACCCTTGCCTCAGATAAGGACAGTGTTTGCCTTTGAACTCAGCCAGTTACCCTCTGCCTTCCACCTGGGGAACTGGAAGGAGACTTGTGGTTGTCTCCCCCTACTCTCCTCCTTTTTCCCCTGGACCTTGCCTTCAGGGTGATCATTCAGTTGGACACTTCCTGCACTTGCTGTCTCAGGTCAGTCCCACCAAAGGCAGAAATGAATGCCGGGGTGTGGGAATACGCAAGACAGAGAGGAAGACATCTCTAATTAGCACAGCTGGTTTGATAACCAGGATGCCATGGCAGGGACAAACAGAATTTTGAGATTATGAGAAAATGGGATTAAACCTGCTTAGGGGAAGAGGACGTGCTGTATCACATCTCAGCATCCCACATGACAACACAAAGTGACTCTGCAAGGCAAAGACTTAATTTTAACAGGTCTCATTGATACTAGGCAAGCCTGATTGTTATCTCAAAAAGCCATTGGCGTAATGATTGGCCGTTAATGCCCGTCTCCCAGGCTCTTTCAGGGGTGGGTGGAAATAGTCAAAGCCTGCAAAGGACACTTAATGCAAATTGCTGCAGTCAAACCTTTTCTACTGTCTGTCCCCCGGTTTTGTGGGGGAAGATTCTCTTAACACAGCGGGGTTTTAAAATTCAAACAAATTTTGTGGGCGGTCATTGAAGCGCAATCAATGCAGAAGACATAGACAGCATCCAAAATCACTGGGAAGTATCCCATTCTTGTGCTTGAAAGGCTTTGAATCAGAAGGTCTGCCAGGGCTGTTGCCTGATGAGTATTTGTGAATCTTCCCAGTGAGATAACGTAACTTTTTCTAGCCTGGTGATGCTGAAAGCAAAAGACCATCCCAAAGCGCAGGAATGAGCCTGGCATTCTTTTGGCAGTGTGCAAGTATAACCCGAAGGCAAAGGCAGTTTCCAAGTGGAATGACTGAACTGGGAGAGGTTTGAAATGCAGGTAACCTCCAGGGAGGTGAAGCGGGGAGGGCTGAAGGACAGCACAGCGCAAGAGGCAGCTGGGTGCTCCGGCTTGTACACATCTTCCAGGGAAGCCTTCCTGTGGGACACTGTGGCTGACAGGAACTGAAGACATGCTTTCAGTAGAATGGCACTGAGATATATGTATACACTTTCTTTTTCTTTTCCCGCTGAATGGGGGCTACTTTGCTATTCAACATTAACCTAAAAACCAAGTACCCTAAAATATAAAAAGTATTTTTGCGAATCTCTGCTATCCCCTGTGATGGGTAGTGTGTGAATAGAAAACTTGGAGACAGTAGCATAAAACACAAAGGCAGGAAGGGAGTAAGTGTTTATCACGATGTGCAGAATGCACCTCTCTGCTACAGCCTTGAAAGCTGCTTCTACAAGCTGGCAATATTCAGTTGCTGGAAGACAATATAACTAATCCAGACATGTTCAGCATGTAGAATTCCAGAATCTCAGCCTTGTCCTTCCCTCACGAGCAACAGGAATTGGATTCATTTTTTCCCCAAAGAAAAAAATCACTTGAAAGTCTAGAAGTTAGAATCCAAGAAAGATATCACATCTGCTTCAGTGAGTTTCTCTCTTTTGAACTTGGGGAGGAATTATTTTACTGTGCCAGAAATGCAGGAATTGTGTTGTTACATGGAAACTTTAAAAAAGCAAAGACAAAATTTGAGCACTTCACTTCTTTTTCTCCTTGATATTCATTTTCCCCTGAATTTCAGCCAAACTGCCAATTCAAAACTCATATCATTGCTTAGTGTATGGAAATTCCGATAAAATTAGTGTGTCAGTTAAGAAGAAAACAATGTGAAATAAAGAAAGTGAATGTGAAAATAGTAATTTGAAATAAAATAGTTCAGTTAGATGGCCTAAAATCTTCTATTAGTGAAAAAAAAATCACTAGATCTAATGTAGAATAACAAGAGTTGTCAGAAAAATATCTCAGAAATACTTTTACACACACACACACACACACATTCCTCTGTGTGTGTGTGTACACTTCTCCCCATCCTACTGCTTTTTCTTCCTGCTTTCTCCCCTGTAATTTTTTAAGAGCTGGTATTTGTCATTTTCATTCTATTCGCCCAGAATAAAATTTCCAAGAAGTTCCCTAATGTTCTTTTTGGCTTTTGAGAATTAAAACAAAGCAAAAAAAACCAAACCAACAAACAAAAAAACCCCCAAAATTAAGAACAAAACCCCAGGCCTTTCCCACATTTTTAAAAGCTTTATATTCCTGCATTCTGACACAGACAGAATCCACAGGACAGTTCAAACAAGTGGGCTGTTATCCTCTCTCTGTTTCTATGGAAATGAGTGTCAGACCACTTAAAACAAAGCACATACTTTACAGTAATCACTACATTTTGATTATTTAAAATAACAGAGCGCAGTTTTCCCAATCCAACCTCTATTTCTATGGATACAAGCTGAAAATCGTTGTAGAGAAGCCTGTTCCATAGTTTTTTCCAATTCTGAATTTGTTTTGGATGCTGTAAGTTCTCACAAGGCGCTATGGATGATACGATCTAACAAGAGCTTCAAGTGTGCTGTAATTTGAACTGGAGAGGACCAATTCTGTGAGCCAGAGTTAGGAAACATTCTTGTGTGTGTAAATAGAAATTGGAATGAATACTGAGTGAAGTACTCCACCCAGCAGGTTTAGAAGGAGGGGAATGATTTGCTGTTTTCTGCTATTTTTTGACTTGCTTCAGAGAGAGTGAGCTGAGCTAAGCAAGTTCTGAGTTTGGTGATCATGAGCTGCTCCTTGGCCAAACTAGTCAAAACACCATAGAGACCCCCACCACTTCACGAGACAGAAGATGTGACCCATGAAGTTTGCAAAGCCAGTCTCCTCACGTTTCATTTGGAATGAAACCTCACTCCATTTCCTCGGGAGAGGCAGCAGAAGGTCCCCGCTCCCCACCCCCCTGAATGCTGCCAGTCTTGCTGGCACTTCTCCTGTACGCAGATTGTTTTTTCTAGCAGTGCACCTGGCACTTGTATAGACATGAAGTGAGAGGCATGTCCCATCTCAGAGAGCTTACTGCTGCAAACAAGAGAATGTCCCTGGTCACTTCCCGACATGATGTTTCAAAGACACACTAGGAAAGACTGTGTGTCCTGCCCCTCAGTTAGGAAGGACATTAGGCCACAGTTACTGGGTGGAGCACGGTCAGGGAAATCACCCTCTTTGTCAAAGTGCTTTACTACGGTTTTATGAGCCTGCCTCTGATGGGTCGTTATCATGACACTGTTCCCCTTCCGTAAGTATTTAAGACAAGATTTTCCAAAATGACCAATGACTACGTACTTGAAATTCAAGACAGAAGCTTTTCAAAGCCACAGAATCAATGTCAAAACACTGAAAAAACTGTGGCTTTTCCAAGAGCCTTGAAAAAATCGGGCTTCCAGATGTCTCAAGTTAGGTATGCAAAGGCATGCAAAACTGATGGTGTTTCAGAAAAGAATAGCCCGTATCAATATCTAATCAGTGAGAGTTAATAGTTTTGAGATCCAGACCTCAGGCTAATTCGACCTGAGCACAGTGAAATTAGAAGCATATAACAAAAATTTAAAATGATATTGCAGTGCTTATAAGTGCCTGCTTTTCCCATCAAGACTGTAAGGGCTCCCTGGTAAATTCTGTGACTCAGTGACTTTGTCAAACTCAGACTGGATGATGCTTGAAGATTATTCCATGTGTATAAGGTGGGAAGGATTTCAGTACACAGAAATACCCGAGAATCGCAGTAGATACTCAGAGGTGCTCTCAGCAAATGCTTCCTCTGGCTATGCACAGCCTGCTCATTGACACTTTTCTGTCCTCTTCCCTTTTTTTCTGGTCTTTCCACCCATCTTCAGCACCTGGGCATGCGGCCCAGTTCCAGAGTCTCACCATGCTCTGACTCAAACCCCTGATGCTCATAATGCCTGGTCGGCAGATCCTCCCATATCGACAGGCTCTAATATTCCTCGTGGGAGGAAGATAAATTGCCATTAGTCAGGCTTAAAATGCACTCCTTGCACTCCAGCTGAAATAACTACGGGATTGGAGGAGGAGGAAGAAGAGGAGGAGAGATGATTTTGTTTTACAGCATCTAGAGTAAAAAAAGTTGTGGTTTTACCTCAGCCTTGCCAGCCCACTCGTCTCCTGGGTCCATACACGGACCTTGCACATACCCTGGACTCCTCGATGCCAAACTCCTGGAATTCAAGCTCTGCAATGACTGTGTCCAAGTGTGTGAGCCAGCACTGGGCTGATCCCAGCAAGGATCATGGAGGTGCAGGGCACAGGGCATTTGGACATGTGATGACAAAGAAGAGATAGTGTTGGGAGCATTCCCTTCTTGGGAGGCCGTGCCGAGGAGGTGGTCCTGTCAGCCCATCTCTGGGCAGCGTCACCCTCTCTCCTTCTGTCATCCCATGCCTCAGGGTGCCAAAGGCTGGAAAGCAGGAAGATTTGACAAAGAGCTCTATATCACACTTGAAATTTGGGGAAAAACTGAAGGAAACCTTTCTGTGTAATAGTTGTGTAAACTGAGAGCGAACACTGAGAGCTACAGTTTTAAGGTGCGATTTTGGATTAAATGTATTCCCTCTGAATGCTTTCTATACTTAATTTATACATAAAAAGAAACATTTATTTTAAGACACTAATGCATTTCTTACCAAAGGAGTGAAGGGTGGGAGATTGCAACTCACAGATGAAGTGAAGTGAAACCACCACAGGGGTTACTGTAACTGTAAGTGGGGTATCCCAACAGCAGGACAGGTTTGGGCTGGGATTAGCATGGGCTGTATAGCTGGGGTCATGCAAAGGTCTGTCTGCAGCCCTTCTCATAGTCCCTCATCTGCAGGGAGAGGCTGTAGGCCTGGAGATCAGGCTGAGTTTGGGAAGGGTCAGGAGGACACGGTTACGGAGTGATGTAAATGCGTATCAAGAGACTTGAGGGGTGGCAATGTCAGCTAGAGAACAGCAAGGATCCATGGCTAACGGCTGGAGATAGGGGCTGCCTGAGAAGGACGGGAGTGCTTAAGGCTGAAATCAGAAGAGAAACCTCGGTGAAGCTTTTGTGTTAGAAATGGTCTCATCTGCCAAATCAGATATTTGTCTTCAGGATTGCACGAGTAAGGAATCCCACAGCAAAGAAAAAGGTCCAGGTTTGGGAGCAAAGGCAAGTTGGGCAGGACTGCGGGGCTGGGGCTTGGCTGTTTACCTTCTGTTCAGGACAGTAAAGGCCTCAGAGGTCGTAACTGAGGCAGGAAAGGGTCGCTTGGCTCAGTTAGTCTTGTATCTAGAACTGTTCCTTTAACAAGGGGGGGAGCTGAGGTTCATGCAAGGGACCAGGAATTGCTTTTTAGCCTTGAAAATGCCAGAGGGGTGTGTGTAACTTGGATATGATGATAAGTTCATCTGGCAAGAATCACAGAATATTTTGATTTACTGAAAAACCGGGCAGCTCAGAAGTTACTACTCGACTCATTGCTGCTCCCATCTGTTGCACACGTAAGCACAGCAGAACAGATGATTTTTTTCTGAGCCTGAGGTCTTCGACTGACCCTCCGTAAATGCGTCTTGCCAAAAAGCAGACTCGGGGGAGGAAAGTTGTCAGATATAATAGAGAAAGAAAAGGACACAGGCTTCAAAGTCCACTCCAGCAGAACATGGAAGTGACCTGGCTGGAAATGAAACCCGTAGTCTGCTTCCCCAGCCTCCTGGAAGCCTCTAACAGCTCCACAGGCAGTGAGGGGAGAGAATAATTTAACTTCAAGTTGAAATAAAAATAATTTTCAGTAGCATTCTGCAGTACTTTTAAAATACTAGAACCATGAAATATGGTGTGATGATAACTATCAGGCTTGTAAGCCTGGTAACTAGGACTTTTACCTTGAAGATCTCAGTATGGGTACTTTAAGCCTTTTAAAACAGAGTTAAATCAATTTTTTTTTTCCCTAGTTCTGCTAGCACTAGCCTTTCTTTTCACCCCCTCAAAAACAGAGCAACTCCCTCTTGAGAATGTTATTTACTTTCCATATTATGTGCTTACCGATTTCTGGAATTGCCAATGTATTTGGATACCTGCATAAATTTAAGTTTCAAGAAAACTGTAAGGCTGAAACAAAAGAGAGAGACTGCTGCAGATGGGATACTGGGAAGGAATTCTCGTCTGTGAGGGTGCCGAGGCCCTGGCACAGGGCCCAGAGAAGCTGTGGCTGCCCCGGATCCCTGTGGCCTGACTGAACTAGAGGTAAAGCCGCCTGGGTGTCCTGCCCACGGCAGGGGGTGGGAAGGGATGGTGGAACGAGATTGAGGTGAATGTTTTGAGATTAATTCGTGGGTTTTTTAATAATATACTTTATAAGCCTGTGTAGTAGATATTTTAGAGTTAGTTTGTGTTTTACTGGATAACATCACTTTCTTAAGCGTAAAGGAATGCGGGGTTCCCGGAAGACATTCCTCTGCCGAGAGGGACGATAATCACCCATCGCGGAGAGAAAGGAGGGTGTGACCCCTGGCTGATGGAGCTGAGCACCGCCATCAGCCACCGTCAGCCGAGTGCTCAGCGCCCCACAGCCATCATCCCGACTGTCGTCAAGGACATACATCTCAATACCCGGTTCCAGCAAACCCGGACAAAAGCTTCTGTCTCCCCGGAAAAAACTATTCACCTGACTTGCAACCGTAAAAGACCCTAGATGAATATGAATCAAGAATCATACACACAAAGAACCCATGACGTAATCGGTTGCCCAAGCCCAAAAACTGTATAAAAACGGGCTCTGCACACTCTGAGTTTGTGAACCGGAGGGGGACTCTGTGCCGTTCCATGGTAACTATTTTTAACTCTTTTTGCTCACCTGAGCACCGGTCGCTGGGCAGGCCCGACAACTCGGCCGGGGCGGGACCGCGGGAGCACCACCCTGCCCGGGCCGCGATATCTCCGGGCCGCTGCCGCTCCCGCTCCGCCCGCCCCTGCCTGCGGGAGCAGCGGCGATTCCGGGGTGCCGCCGTGCCGGCTCCGAACCGGGCATGGCCGGGAAGCGGAGCGGGGCGCCTGCGGCCCGCGGGACGAGGAGTTCGATGGCGCCCGCCTCACGGCGCTGCTGCGGGACCCCGCGGCCGCCGCCAAAGGTGAGGGGCTCTGCGTGGCGGGAAAGGCGCGCCCTGAGGCGGCCGCGCTGGACAAAGGCGGCCGCGCCGTCCCGGGCTGAGGGGGCCGCGCCGTCCCGGGCGGAGGCGGCCGCGCCGTCCCGGGCGGAGGCGGCCGCGCCGTCCCGGGGCTGAGGCGGCCGCGCCGTCCCGGGCGGAGCCGGCCGCGCCGTCCCGGGCGGAGCCGGCCGCGCCGTCCCGGGCGGAGCCGGCCGCGCCGTCCCGGGCTGAGGCGGCTGCGCTGGGCAGAGGCGGCCGCGCCGTCCCGGGCTGCGGGGGCCGCGCCGTCCCGGGCTGCGGGGGCCGCGCCGTCCCGGGCTGCGGGGGCCGCGCCGTCCCGGGCGGAGGCGGCCGCGCCGTCCCGGGCTGAGGCGGCTGCGCTGGGCGGAGGCGGCCGCGCCGTCCCGGGCGGAGGCGGCCGCGCCGTCCCGGGCGGAGGCGGCCGCGCCGTCCCGGGCGGAGGCGGCCGCGCCGTCCCGGGCGGAGGCGGCTGCGCTGGGCAGAGGCGGCCGCGCCGTTCCGGGCGGAGGCGGCCGCGCCGTTCCGGGCGGAGGCGGCCGCGCCGTCCCGGGCTGAGGCGGCCGCGCCGTCCCGGGCGGAGGCGGCCATCCCGTCCCGGGCGGAGGCGGCCGCGCCGTCCCCGGCGGAGGCGGCTGTCCCGGGGCACGTCGCAGGGGGTGGGTGGCACCGGTGCTGCTGCTGGCGGGGCTGGCGCACATGGCACCGCTCGGCCCCTCAGGGTCGCGGCCGGGCCGGAGCGGGCCCTGCACGGGGCGCCGGTGCCCCGGGTTGACGCTGCGCCTTTGCAGGGCTGGAGACGTTCGTGTCCGTCGCCAGGACGCTGCCATCGGCCCAAGTGTACGATGTCGTGGAGGGATACGTGAAAATTTCCATGGAGTGTGCTGAGATATTCAAGCTTCTCGATGGAGAAAGGAAGCCTGAAAGTGAAGTAAGTTGGACAGGGGGCTTGTAATTCAGGGACTGGCGGCTGCAGTCCCAACAATCCCACCCTGGAGCAGAAGCGACAAAAAGTTGCCAGAAAATGGTCACAGTGGCCAAGGCTGCCAGAGCTCCAGGAAGGTTTGGGCAGCGCTGTCAGGCGTGGGACTGTTGGGGTGGCTGTGCAGGACCAGGAGTTGGACTGGATGATCCTTGTGGGTCCAGCTCAAGATACTCTGTGGTTCTGTGAATAAATGCTTTGTGGTGTAGATAGCTCTGATAATTGATTATGGCTTTGGTTTGGTTTTTTTCTTTTTTTCTGGAAGTAGCAGTGGCAGAAGCACCTACCGAGTGGGAGGTGCTCTTTTCAGTTCATAGATGTTCCTGGATTTAATGACACACACAGCCAATCGTCCCGTCCAAATCAAGCTGTTAAGGTTCTTTAAATGTTATCAAAAGATCTTTTAGGAAATAAGGGGATCAATAAAAGCAGTTAAGTAAGCAAAACAATAGTCTGGTGAAAGTAAATGTTCTTAGGTATCTCCCTGATATATCAGTATTTCTAGGAAGCTGCTGGTAAAGTTGACCTCATTTTTCTTATTTTAGCTGGACACAATTTATCCTCATCAGAATATGACGAATGAACACAGAGTTCAATAATTTTTCACTCTGAATGCTGGTGCAGCATTGCTGACTGCTTACAACATAGTACTGTATTGTGTGGCTTTTTAACCATCGCCTGCTATTCTTTGTCTTCCAGTATCATTTTTATCTGTGTCGTGTTCAGTGACAGCCTTCCCTCAATATCCCATTGCTCACAGGGGCTGGTGTTTGTAATGGGCGCAGCCCAGTGCTGTGTGGTTTCTGGATTCCTCTGCAGGGAAATAATTGCAAGACCGGAACAGCCCCAGTGTTTTTCTCGGGGACATTTTGTTTTTCGTCGTCCACTTAGGAGCAGCCGTCTCTTAAAGCAATGATTCCTTGAAACTACATGCTCTCCAAAGTGATCTTTTCCGAGAGGAAGCATTAATTTGGGAGAGAATCTAAAAGTTAATGTCACTTTCGTGTGTGGAAGCTTTCCTCTTGGGGTGGGGTTACCCTTTATCGATGGTGGTTATTACTATTTGCTCAGCTAATAATTTCAAGTCTTACCTGATATTGTGAGATGCTAACATACTTTTTTATCCGGCAGATGCTGTTAGTCTTTCAAGCCCTAGAAGCCATTTTACTGAGGACAGCCAGCGACCGCTCACATTTGTGGGAATGAACATCGTCAGAAAGTTGATTCATTCCTATATGAGACTGGTCTATGCTGCTTTGTATTCTGAAAATCACAAGTAAGTCTTCTTGGTGCTCTGCTGGAGAATCTCTGTCAGTTGATCTGGAGGGACTGTACGGGACGTTTCAAAATTCATCTTGAGTTATTGCTAATAATCCACCTTTATTTAATAATCCTTTTCCACTTGTCATAAAATAATTGCCTGTGGAAGTCTTTGCAAAGTGAAAGCTCTGATGCATCATACAATCCAGTGCTGTAGGATAATTTCCTGAAGGTGTAGTTTTCATCGGTTGGGCCTGCCCTGGTGAGAGCTAACACTGGTGGTACCTTGAGTCCTCTTACTTTATTGCTGCTTGATTTGTGGGGTGGAATGTACTGCGTGGAACAGGGCTGGGCAGTCTTCCTGTGACAGCAAAAAGAGCTGCTCTTGAGTTCTTTGTTTTCCTGTATTTTTTTTGGAGTCAGGTTGCCATGTTTATAATAGATTTTTCTCTTTCAGACTGGCTTTTTCTGTAATTTTTTCAGTCTCCTAAAACTGAGGTCATTTTAGGTTGCTCAATAACTGTTGTTATTTAGTCCAGACCAAACAACTTCTCATGCTCCTGTGGATGGGGAAAAAAGTTGCAAATGCCAGAGACATTTCAGTACAGACCTGGGAGGAAGAGGGAAGCAGAGAAAAAATCAGACTGAAATTGACTTGGCCGAGGCAAATGACTCATCTTTCAGTCTTTGAGCAGAACTGGAAAACCTTTTCTCTGCTTGCCTAGTTCATAGGCACAGCTGTGCTTCCTGAGCTGTGCAGTTGATCTTATTGCAGCAGGCTTTTTAACCTGACAAAGAATCTCAAATGTGTAAACTGGAAACAAATTTTGAGGCTGTGCAAGATGTGCACTTCTGATGAAATGTTTAAAGATTGCAGGTTCTGGAGGAATCCTTCTAGAACCTGCACAGAGGGGGCTGCAGATTTCTGGTGGGAGATGCTCTGCATTTTCTGTGCAACCTCTTTGCTGTGCAGAGGGATTTTCTTTATTGCATGTCTAGATGGGATCTCTGCTTGAACCACACGGCTTTTTACAGATTGTCCATGACAGATGCACGATGGACAGGTTACAAATCTGTTCATGCTAGTGGCTGTTCAGATGATGGAGGTCTGCTGTCCTCTTATGTATTCCTGTTGAAATAAATGGCAGACCTCTATGAATTTAGGAGTTCATAGAATCATAATTAAGGCTTGCGTAGTCCAGCCCCACTGCCATGACCAGGTCATCTTAGAGTTGTTCGTTTTGGCACTTTCACCCTTTTAAACTACTTGATAAAAGGAATATCCAGCCTCACCTTATGGCCTAATTTTGGGGAAGAATATGAAAAGGCATTTCCTTCTCCCTTCCTCCCTCACCCCTCTTTCCCAGCTGCTGTTATTGCTACCTAAAATAATTGCTTTGATTATTTAACTTCCCTTCTATTTTCTCTTGAAGTTTTAATCTGTTGGTTTGGTGATTAGTATAACCATGATCCTGGAAATAACCTGCAGGTTTTCCCTCTGCTTTGTCTTTTTAGGGTGAGCCAGGGGTGCCTTACACTGCTGTCAGCAATGGTGGCTCAGGGCCCGGGTTCAGCAAGGGATGTATATAGTCATTTCGATTTCAATGACAAATACCTGCCTGGATTGTTGGAAAGAAGATGCAAGAAGGTAAATTAAGGTCCTGCATGCAATGAAATGCTATGCCATGGCTCCACCAGCATTTTTAGCTAACTGTTGGGAACAAACTGTTGCCAATGTTTGTTGTATTTTCATCTGCAAGAGCTTAACTCTCCCTTCCTGTCCTGTGTCAGGCTGAAGTCCTTGACTGTGCCTAACTGGACACATGAAAATGCCTTACGTGTTGCCAACGAGCTGTGGAGAAACATAAATGTACAGTTTCTGTGAACTGTCCTTCTGGTGTCTAAAACAGAGTGAAAGCGATAGTACACTCCTGGAAACTAGTCAGTCATTTTGTGGTTTGGTCCCACTGAAATAAATGGAAGTTGGAGAGGGGATATTGCTCAGTACTAATACAGGGTAATTGTGTTTGAAAGCATAAACAGAATAATCCAAATTATCTCTAACTGGAAATCCTTAAGAGGAATATGTGAGTGAGGGGAAGAAGTCACTCCTCTTTTTCCTGAAGAAACTATCTCTTGTTTCCTCCCTGTTTGCTAAAAATAGTCAGGATTGACACAAACCAGAACAAGAATATCTAAGTGTCATTCCAAATGCAAGTATAAAATTAATCCAGTATTGTTTGCAATGTTGACATATTGTTTCTAGATTTTAAAGATTACTTGCAGAGTGAATGTGTAAGTTTGTGTTAGGTTTGTGCCATCTGAGGTGAAAATTCAGACGTTTTCTTTATTAAGCAGTCAAATGGAAGGCAAAAAACCAAACATCCCTTTTTCCCTGGAACCACCTTTTATAGTTCTGGAACTGTCAGATTCCTCGAGTTTTGACCTCACTGCAGGAGTTGTCTGCAGGAGTACCTCCACCCTTAATTTTGAGTGCTTGGGTGTAGTCTTTTGACCACAAGCTGCTCAAGTGCTCCAGTAAGGTACAAGGAAACAAGCATCCAAAAGGTCTTACTCTTGTACAGCTTTCCATGAAATTGTGTCACAGCTGGTTATCAGAGGTGAGTTTTTAACACAAAAATACCAGGCCCAAAGCTTCCAGCAAAATTTTGTTTGTTTCTATATTTCTTCTTTCAGCCTTTTCATGAGTCCCTGCTGCCTTATCTTTTGCATACACAGAATCATCTTTACATGCAGATTATTTTGCACAGCAGGTTTATAAAAAATTGTAAACCATGGGGGGACTCTGTCAGGGAGTGTAGTGATAGGATGAGGGATGAGGTTTTTTTTAAAAGAGGGTGTATTTACATAGGATATTGGGGGGAGATTCTTGGCCATGAGGGTGGTGAGACGCTGTCCAGCACAGGTTGCCCAGAGAAGCTGTCACTGCCCTGTCCCTGGAAGTGTCCAAGGTCAGGTTGGACAGGGCTTGGAGCACCCTGGGATAGTGGAAGCCATCTCTGCCCATGGCAGGAGGTGAATGAGGTGATCCTTAGGATCCTTTCCAACTCGAACCATTCTGTGATCCGTTGTTCATATCCTGTGGTGCTGTTACAGGTCAGGGTGTCGCTGCTTCCACTGTGCCTGAGTTGGTAGTTTTATACTTGCCCCTTTTAATGGGCATTTTTGTGACCTGACCAAGCAGGGCACAAGTGAGGAGGTTCAGTGACGCAGGGTTTGGCATGAAACTGCTGTTAATGTTTCCTTTTTCTTTAGATCTGTGGCCTGGTCTCATATCTCTGGAATTGAAGAGCACGTGAACTAGCACATTTTCCTTTTTAGGTAAAAGTGATCTGCTTCATGCCAGAAGCGTTTTAGCTGAATACACTGTGGATGTATTGCATGTAAATGTGGCTCTGTGGCTGCATGCAGCATGTTTACAGAAGTTGTTTCATTTACCCATTTGTGGCACTGGTACAGGTAATCAGCAGTTGCAGTATTGATTCTGCAGTTGGGTACCGCCTGTGTGCTGACAGCTTTTTTTTTAATTTTATATTTACATTTTTATGTTTCCAGGGGAGAACAGATGCCCGCATGGCCTGTATTCAGTTTGCTCTCTCCTTTCTCATTGCTGGTGGCAATGCAGTCTTGGCACAGGTGCTGGAATTAAAAGGTACTTCATAATTGCATTTGGGTTTTTGTTTTCTAAGGCACGGTCATTTACATGACCTAATTAAAATGCAAACCAGGTAGAGAGCACTAATGGGGCAGCAAAATGTCAGCACTGACAGTCCAAGGCTTGGAAACCAGTGGGGCAGCTAGGTTCTGTAGGACTGCAGCTGTAGTTCCTCAGCATTCTGTGGTCATCATGCTGTCACTTACTCCCAGTTCACCTTTAACAGCTTTATTTGCATTGTGGCCTCTAGAGAATTCCTTTCTAATGGGAGCTGAGACTCAGGCAAACAAAGTTTATTTGTGGCATTCATCCAGTTCTTTCTAGCTCCCTGAGGGAGATGAAGTTAACAGGGAAGAGTTAGGTGCTGATTGTTTTGGTCCATGTGCTTTGCTTGCTTTCATTAATGGCTGGATAACAAGTAGCTTTTATGCCTCCTCCTGTTACAACTGAAACCTGAGATGGCTTTTCCTAGGAAGTGAACAGTTGCATTAAGTGCTACTGCTGTTTCTCTCAGACAGGTATTTGTTGTCTGCCTCTTGCCAAAAGCTTACGCTCACAAGTCTTATTTTGAAAGGGGAAAGGGAAAGAGAGAAATTTTTAAGTGAAATAATAAATTTGCCACAAACTGTAGTGTACTGTCTCGTGCACTTCCCCAGCCAAACCTACCTGACATTAGCTAAAAGTAGCGCGCCCAGAAATCGGCAGCACGACCATATCCTTTCCTTCGCTTTTTCCTGTTGTTCAGCCCTGCACTGAACAGCAGTGGGACTGGTGGGGTTCTTACAGGGAGTATTCAGATGCTCAGGTTGTGCTTTATATGTGTGAGCACTTGTGAGTCAAATTAGAAACGGCAGCTCTCGATCTAAGCACCGAATAAGTGGATTTAGTTTTGAAAGTATTCATACAGGAAGGTGTGGGGAAGGAAACTGGGGATTCTGTGGGTGTTTTTCTCATTCCTGTTGGGAAGACGGCAGGTCATTTCCTAGGCAAGCGTGCTGGAAATAAAGTTGCTAATGCTTGTGCTGGGTAATGGAGGTGCGACACTCCACTCTTGCTGTGAAGGAAGGAGAAGCCAATTATGGAAATATTTTGTTTAGGTTCAGATGATGCTGAGATGCTGCTTCTGAAAGCTGCACTGCTTCAGGTCATGTCTTTATCAGAAGGTTGTGCCCCACTTGGTAGCACAAAGCAACTTTGATTTTAGCAAGCTGCTAAAAGGTATGTGATGGGGGTTTGTATTTCCTCCAGTGTTTTCTCTGGCTGTTTACAAAGTCCACAGCAGAAGGGAAGGTTTGCTTTTCTGTGGAGATAAAGGAACTGTTTTCTAAAAGTAGCCCATTTTAGTTTCTCTGTTCTGTTTTTATTATTTATTAAGTTTTTGTTGTTTGGTCTTACTGTTGGATTGCCTGGGTGGTGACTTTTTAAAATGTGTTGTTGTTTCTCTGATGAGGGCCACAAAGATCCTACCCAGGCTCCGAGAGGCTCAGACACCAGTGCTTTGTGCTGCTGATGTCAGGTCAGATGGGGGCAGCTCAGGTTCTGATTGCACTGCGAGAGCTCCCTGACCTGTCACAAGAATAAGTGAGGTTATTCATGAGCTGGTGATAGCAGGGATGCAGGGAGAGACATGAGTGTGAAGTTCCATTGTCTGGAGCAAGTATTGTCGTGGTATAAGCATTTGTTGAGTTAAATTCTGTATTTTGCTCTCCAGTTTGTCCTTTGTCCTGCCTGTAGGTCACAGCTTTTCAAGGTTGCTGAGACTGATAGAAGAGATTTTATATTTCCATGCACGACCAGTGCTTTGTGCTGGGGTTAGGTGATGAAATCTCCCTCTGAGGGCTGGATTCCCGCCTTGGGTTGGCCAGCCTTCGCTGCAGTGTGTCTGGGGATCCCATGACATGAAGATCTGTGAATTGCCAGCTTGTCTCACAGTTGTGTTCTAAACCCTAAAACAGGAATGTTCTGAAGTCTCAGGCAGATGGACCGATGTGAAGTTTGTTTCTTGCGTTCACACCTCAGGTATCGTCACTGGAAAGGGCCTGCGGGAGGAGGTCCCTCCTCTTCTGCAGCACCAGATCCTGAAAGTGGCTTTGGAACTTCCTGCCAACAAGTTTGCCTGGTTCAGAGTACAGGTAAGAGGCTGGTGCAAAGTTATGTTTGCTTGCTCTGTTGTCCTCAAATGTTTTCCTCTGGCATCGCCTTGTTTTAAATTAGTCCAGACATTTTAGGGGTGACCCTTTTGTAAAGCAGCAGGAATTACAGTCTTAGCAGTAGTGAAAACTCCCTTCTGAGCTGGAAGGTTTTTTACAGGGAAAACATTTTTTGCCTCCCTGATGAACGGAGGAGGATGTTGCTGTAGCTCTTTGTGTCTCTGGAGATGTTCCCTCACAAGAAAGAGTGTGCTGGATTCCACTTGTCTGGAAAGCCTGAGCTGCAGACCAGGGAAATGAGCTACTGATGGGAGCCGTCCCACCCCTTCCCAAGGAGGATTCCAACATTTTTTAATGCTCTCCATAATTGGTGGAAGCCATCAGGGCCCCAACTCTATTTTACTGCAGGCTTGTCAAATAAGAACTCTGTCAAGACTTGGCTTGTCATGTCAGGAGAAAAGAGTGGACCTGGCTTTGAGGAGGTAGCAGGGATAGACATGGAATGATTAGGGAATGAAATATGATTGATGAGGGAAGTTGCTTTGTCTCGGGCCCTTTCAATAGTTGGGGGTTTCTGTTACTACGGTCTTCTTCCGCTTTTCGGGCAAACATTTTGCAAATGAATGCAACGATGCTGGCTCATTGACTGCAAAGTAGTGTAAATGATCCCACTGGTTTCTGGCCTTGGGACTTTTGGGCAGGTCTATAAAGTAACACGCTTACCTTGCGTATCATTGTCAGTGCAACATAGTCCTATACAGTGTTGCTGTAGCAGAGGAATTCTAATACATTTTTCTTGTAGGACATCTCTGAAACAGAGAAGCTATCTGGTGAAAAATCAGTCTTCTATTTACTGATGAAAATGTTTGTTACAAGTACCCACTCTCATCTGAAAACTTCCAGCAAACAATTAATCTTCAGGGTACGTATTTGAATTGAAATATCGGGATATTCACTATATCCCACAGGTCTGAAATGCCAGGATGGTAAAATTTGTTCTTGAAGCAGCAGATACCTTTACTGCATGATTGTGTGGTCGACACCGGATTCAGGTTTAATTTAGCGATGATTTTCTTTGTTAGATCAGTAGTTTTCTAAACTGTCCTACAGGCTATTTGTAAGGCGCACTTTTTTTCTGCCTGTGATGACATGAAGATGTACAACCCTCTGAAAGCAGTATAACCTGCTTTCCAGAAATTATAGAGGTAAGGTTTTTATTGTCCACTATGCAGTTGACAAGTCCCACTAGTGAGTGGAAAGAAAAGGCCTCTTGAGTTGAGGGGGTGAGGAGAGTGGCAGGTACTTCTTTTCATCGACCTGCGCTTCCTCTTTCCTTTCCCAAAAGAAGGGATCATGAAGTTACTGTACAAAAAGATCTGCATCTCTTGGAGTTTTGTATTTGAGGTGTTTTGAGGTTTATTTACACACCTCCCCCTTTGTTTCCTGGACAGGTTTTACGTGACAGTGGCGTGTTTGAGTACACATGGAAGGGAACTTTCAGTTTGGCTGGAACATTTGGATAATGCAAAAGAAGACCAGAAGGAAGCAGTGATTCAGTTTTTGGAAAGGGTAACAGTGTTCAAATTAGCTGGATGAACAATGCAAAGAATAATGTTGGTGGGAACTAGAGATCTTGTTCTGTTGTTGAGAAACCTGTCAAAGACCAGTGAATGGATTCTCAGAAAAGCATTGTTTGGGGTTCTTTATACAGAGGTGGCATCATTCTTGTCTCAAATGGGAGGACAGGAAAATTATTTGCAGGAAAATGCAATCCAAAAGGATCAGTTCTTATTACAGCATTGTTGGTATAAGTGTAGAGAGCCGTATGTGTGGTACCTTTTATCTCCTCTTTAGGTGCCAAAATTATCAGACCTCAGTGAATTGTGGTCTTTTACAAGGAAAGCTGACACTTGCTGTTACTCTTCAGGATGTTGAATGCCCAGTGCTTCATTTCCAGTGCGGTCTCCCCAGGGACTCAGTCTGTGGTAGCAATCTGGATGCCAAATTGCAGTGGACCTTTCTTTTTTCCACTCCCATGCAGAGAAGGAACCGTAGACAGAAGGCTGCAGAAGTGATATGGAAGTTGTCCTTCTAAAACCTGCCCATCTTCCAACACCTTTTTGCACACGGTCTTTCTTAGCAGCATATGCTTCCCCTGCGCTTGACAGCCAGCGCACTTACCTTCCTCTCCACCTTTGCTGACAGATCCTGCTGAAGCTGGTGCCAGGGCCCTGCCCCTGCACAGACAAGGCAGCAGACCTGGTTCAGGAAGCCAGCATGCTCCAGGTCACCGTGTTTAATTAAACAGGACTCTGATAACATCAGCATCCCCGTCTCTCACATTGCTGGTATGTGGTGACTCCTCAAACACAATTTCACGACTTGGGGCTACATTTTCTATCCCCAGTAAGCAAACTGGGGATGGATAACTATAGAAATCCTGTTAAGTAAGGACCTCCAGGACTCAGCCCTCCATGTGAACTTGGTATCAGAAGTAGAAGTTGGAGTTGCAGTTACCACTTTAACCCCCAAAAGTAATTTCTGATGTGGTTGTGCCACTTTAACAGTATTTGAAGTCTCTATTCATGCTCTTGCAGCAGCATTTTTGAACTCAAATGGAAATTTAGTCCTTCTGCCTGGGGCTGTTCATAGAATTGTGGAATCCCAGAATGGTTTGGATGGGGAGGCCCCTTAAAGCTTGTCAGTTCCACCCCCTGCTATGGACAGGGAGACCTTTCAGTAGCCCAGGGTGCTCCAAGCCCCATCCAGCCTGGCTTTGGGCACTGCCGGGGATCCAGGGGCAGCGACAGCTTCTCTGGGCAGCCTGTGCTGGACAGCAGCATTGACAGGCAGAGTGAAGTTCAGCTGTGATTTTTGTGTTGCACTTAACAATGTATTGCGTGACAAATGGGGCTTTCATCCTTTCTTTGATTTTTTTTTTTTTTTTTTGGAGGGATTGAATTTAAAAAAAATGCCTTATATTCCTGGAGTGTTGCGTTCTGCCTCTGTTGTTTTCCCAGTTAGTCTAGATCCTCTGCTTAGATTTTTTTCTTCACTTATTAGATGTCCTGATTATATGGTGGATGTCCTGAGCGAGGGCAGTGATGGCTTAGATGAAGAAATTGGGCTCTCTTTAAATGAAGATGTGATTGTCCAAACATTTCCCTTCAGTGCTGTTGTTTCTGCTGCGTTGGAAGCCAGGAATATGCTGTTGCTTCAGTCTGAAACTGGAACAGGTACAGATTTTTTGGTTTAATGTGTCATTTCTACCAGTGGAGTGAGAAGTGGCATCATTTTTACCCATTTTTAATAATTTTTTTACCATTTATCGTTTTTTAGCTTAAGACATGACATTATCTTCCCTGCAAGCAGAAGGAGATTCAAATCCATGGTGTTTCTTGCTCAAGAGAGGCATTGAAGCTCTGTAGGTGCCTCTGCCACTTTTCCCTGACCTTGAAGAGAAGAGACACTGTCCCTGCATGGACAGTCTGGGTCTGGAGGTAGTTGGCTTCAGTAACACAGTGTTTTAAAGGACAGAGTGTGGAGACCAGGAGAGGAAAGTGGTTTCCATGGCTGTAGGCAGCTCTTCCGAGATCAGGGAGAGAGGACTGCGCTGTTAAATAGGAAATGGATGCATTTTCCAAAGAAAACTATTTCAGAAATGAAGCTCTGGTGGCAAAGTTCTGCCACCTCCTTGAAGAAAGCGCTGGAGTCCCAGGGGCATCAGACGGGCTTGGAGCAGGACTTGCCAACTCCACAGCACCTCACTGCGTTCTCTGGGTGTATTTGGCGATCGAGTAGCACCGGGGGTGGACTGGAAGTCCCAATTCTGAAAGAAAATTCTATTTAACTTGCACACGTTCACTGGGGTGCGTGCCCCCGGTGCAAATCAGCTCTTCGCTGAGGTGGGGCTTGGCAGGGGTGTTTTGCTGTTGAAATACAGGCATATTTAGCACAACACAGTGAGGGTGGATTATTTACTTCAGCAAGTACTGATGTGTGGAGGATTTTTCAGGTATCTCAGTGGTCAGGAACATTTGTCTAGGTCACTACAAACACTTCTTGATCTTATTCAATACTTTTCTGAGTGATGCTTTGTGGGCTGCTGCTGAGGCCCAAAGGAATGAGGGTTGCCCCAGTGTCTGTGCTCATGTTAATAGTTTAATTTATTTTTACTTTTCTAGGAGCACGCATCGTGGAGTACCTTGTTGCTGTTTTCACTGACCTCCTGCCCTCTCAGAGAGAACCACTTGCTCTCTGCTTGATGTTCCAGCCCTATGATAAAGATCTCAAGTCCCTGAAAGTTGTTAAGTATCCTCAGCTCTACCAGTTCAGCCAATACTATAAACTCTGGATGCCCAAGCAATCTCAGGATCATGTGGTATGGAATACCTGAAGTTACTGAATTCTTGAGACAGTATTCCTATAAAAACCTTGCAGTTTCTAGAGGTGACATTTCCATCAGAAAAGTGCGGTTTTATTGAGCTAATTCTGTATTTGTTGTTGATCGTGTTAGGACACAAAATTTTGTGTTGGGACACAAGGACTAAAATGAAACAAAAGGTGTAAAAAAAAAAAAACCCAAAATGATTTCAAGAGGGGAGATAGTCTGCAAAAAAATGTCCACTTAGGCCTGGATGCTGACTGCTATTGCTGGTCAATGATAGCAGCTGACAGGTCAGATTTCAAACTGTTTTGTTTAACAGGAAACTGGTTTGTTCCTTCTTGTGAGTAGGATCATTAGTTTTGCATGGGCAAAGCACCTCCAGATTTTCCATCTAGGAAAAGTAGTTAGGGAGCCATTTAAAAACATAATCCTGGAGGTGAACAGCTTGGCTTGGTATTACTGTGTGGAAAGGGAAGAATATATGTTCTGATTTTTCTCTCAACTTTCTTCCACAGCTGTTTTTGTGTTCCTGACTTCCGTTGACATCGGGGACACGTGGCTTGGAGCCCAGGAGCCGGATATGTCACTTACCCGTGTCAGATGGGTCTGCACTCGTGCAGGTTAGGAATTACAGGATCGCTCGGAAACTCAGAAACAAGGAGAGGAAACTATTGTGTCTCTTTGCAAAAGAATTTATCTCCATCAGGGCATTAATTCAGGGAACTAACATTCCATCTTTAATGTTCTGTGCTCTGCAATTATCACACTGAGCCATGAAAGCCTCCTCAGCTGTTTTCATACAGACCTAACTTGTTTGATCAAAAAAATCGGTATTTTATTTCTGTGTGCAAACTCAGGGGACAGATTTTATTCAGCGTCTCTCAGGAGGACATTAAAGCTCGAACTTCCACTTTCTTAAACAATCTGAGACACAATATTACTTACCATTTTTATTACAGGCATTATTAACTTTTTGAAGAACCGTAAAGACTGTTTGTGGACGTGTGTGTCATTAATATCCATCCTCTTTCCAATACAGAATGGCAAAGAAAGGCTGCAGAGCGTCCTACAATATGCTCTCAGTGTAAATAACGAGGAGCCAGAGGCAGCACTGGTTGGACAGTGGCCTTGGGCTCCACCCCGGCCCCATCCCCAGGCCGCGCTGTAGTAGATTTCTGTTTGGTTTGTGTCCAAAAAGTGGGATTTGTGCTGGAGAGGTGCTTTTGGGAAGAAAGGATGGAGTAAATCTGCTCCAGGGAAGTGCAAGGAAGAGCTACCTACCAGGGGAGGGCAGTATTTATAAACTGTCTCCGTATTTGCCTGTAATTCTGGGTGTTTGGATTTAGCCTGGGATTGTCAGCTAAGTTATAAACAAGCCAACCCGGCTACTGAACTCCCAATGAACGTTTGGAACACTTGCACAGAAAGACAAGGTAGTGATGATTCCAAAGGAGAAAATGTAAATGAAGGGTAACGATTGCTGGGAAATTTCCTTAGGAATTGTGAACCTCACACAAACGGAATTTAGGAGGTGGAATCCCAGTTTCAGCCTTGGGCACGTGCAGGAGCAGAGGGATCCTTATTCACAGCAAGGAAAGCCCGGTGCCCCAGCGTGTCAGTGCACACAGTGCAATGTCCAGGAAATGAGCAGCTGGGACTGGCAGCAGCTGCAGGTGAGAGCTGTCACAGGATGATTGAGGGGACAGAGCAGCCCCAGGTGAGAGCTGTCACACTGATGAGGGGACAGGTGGAAGCTGTAAAGGATAACGAGGGGGCGGGTCCTGCCAGCACTGCTTTAAGAGGGGAGCCCGAGCTCAGTTTGGCACGGAGCTGCGGGAGGAGAGGGGTTTATGCTGGGCTCCCAGGTGAGGCTCATGGAAGGATGGTGAGTTCATCTCACAGGGGCTGGGGGAGGCCTTGGGCGTGGAACATTACTTCAGGAGGTGCTGAGGGACAAACCTTTGTGCCGAGCAGCAGCAGCAGCACAAAAGGTTGAAATAAGTTTTGGTTTGGCATGTAGTGATGGGATTGGCGTCTATGGTGTGCTAGTGTTGTCTAAAGGTTTAAACTTTAACGTTTATTTTTAAAGTTTTAAGTTAATGAATTAATATGGGTCGCAAGACATGGGCTTTTTCCTTTTTATTTGGCTAGAGGGAAGTCTTTAACTTTGGGGGGGCTCTGAGTATATGTTCTGGAGTATTATTAAGGGGTTTGGACATGGTGTTGTTTTTATTATATTCAGTAGTTTGACTAGGGGTGATAAGAGTTGGCTTTTTTTGCTGGAATTTTTTTGGGGTTGTCTGTTTGAAAATTTATATATTTATGCAGTTAAGTGTGGTGGTGTTTCTGGTGTAACTCTTCAGCATATGTTATTGTTTGTGTGTTTTAGGTGGTCCACTTCTCTTACGCCCTGACCGATTGGCCAACAGATCTGCTGAGATCATACATCGATGTTTGTTTTATTTCTTGTAGCCGAATAAGAGACAGCAGCCCGGTGACAGCAGGAAATTCCCAGAGGGCAAGGCGGCATTCTGTGGCACCCGGCGTGGATTCTCATCCCCAGATGTCCAAGAGATAAGTGGAGGGTTCAGAGCCACAGAGGGGATGAAAGTGGAGTGCTGGGTCAGGACTTGTCAGGAGGGGTTTTTGAGTCAGGTGTGGAGATAGGGATGTCCAAGATGTGCCAATTGAGAGTACAGGTGTACCAGCCCGACCCCACCCCTACCCCAGACCCGAAGGAGTAGCCCTAAAGACATGCCCGTTTCCCTGAGTGCAGGTACAGGCAGGAGCCCTTATGCAGGACAATGCCAGAAGGCCTGGCTGCGAGGTGCAGGGCTCTAAAGAAGTTGGGTTTAGAAGGGGGGAGGTGTAGCCACACACACAGAGGCTGAGGTAAAGGACTCAAGGACTAGAGGACACACGGTGAAACTCAGGGGAGCAGGCTAGGATACAAGTCAGAGTACAGGTGTAGCGGCCCTCACAGCACTGCTACCAGCACACTTCCCCTGAGAGCAGGTGCAGGCAGCAGCCCTAGTGCAGGAACACACCAGAAGCTCTGACCTGTGCAGACACAGTCAGGCTAGGGCCAGGCAGGAAGCGATAGTGGGGAGCAGGATCCAACAGGGCTGGGGATAACGGGGGTTTCCCGCCCCACCCACCCTGGGATTCCCTGTCTCTCCGCAGCCGGTGGAAGTGCTCCTGATTCCCTCTCGAGGCGGCGGTTGGTAAGGCTTCGTGCCTTTTGCCACCGCAAAGAGTTCGGCTCTGTCAGCCTCTGCCCTGTCTCAGGGCCACGTTTCTTAGGGTAGGCAGGGAACAACTGTGGATGTACCTGTCCTGCGTGCGGGACAGCTCTTGGGACCCTAACGGTGCAGAGCGTCCCCGGCTGCAAGGTCTAGGGCTCTGAAGAAGCAGGGTTCAGAAGGGGGGAGGTTACAGTGATACACACAGAGGCTGAGGTAAAGGACTCGAGGACTAGAGAACACACAGTGAAAATCAGGGGTACAGCCTAGGATACAAGTCAGAGTACAGGCATCCCGGCCCTCACAGCGCTGCTGCCAACACCGTTTCCCTGAGAGCAGGTGCCGGCAGCAATCCTAATGCAAGACAAGGCCAGAAGTCCTGAGAGGTGCAGGCAGTAGCCCTAAGCTAGGGCCAGGCAGGAAGTGACCGTGGTGGGGCAGAGTCCACAGGGTTGAGGTTCACCGGGGATGTCCACCCTGCGTTCCTGTCCTGCTCTAACCGGGGATGCTCACAGCCCTAATGGAGGCCACGGTGGGTGGGCTCGGTGCCAGTAATGCCTCTAAGGCTTTGGCGCTGCGAGCGTCGGCCTCCGATTATGCTTTGATATTTGGTTTTCTTTATTGTAGCTGACTAGGAGACAGCAGCCCAGTGACGGGAGGAATTTCTCTGAGGGAGAGGCAGCCTTCTTTGGCACCCGGCGTGGATTCACCTCCCCAGACATTTGAGAGATAAGTGGAGGGCTTGGAGCCACAGAGGGGATGAAAGCGGGGTACCAGGGCAGGGGTCAGCGGGAGGGATTTTTTGAGTCGGGTTTGGAGATGGGGATGTCCCAGATGTGACCCCTTAGGCTACGTGAAGGAAAAGTCTCATTTTTCATCTCAGTGCTGAGGTGTGCAGGGCAGAGCAGTCCTGGTGTGTGTTGTGTCACTTGTCTGATGTGCACTCTGTCTGTTTGGTGTCTTGTCTTTTCCTTTAGTCCTTTCAGGGGCCTGTCAAAACCCCTGGCATCAGTCTTAGCATTTCTGATCTCTGTGCTCCTCAGCCAGGTGCCTTTGTCTCAGCTGCTCGGACACTCATCAGAATCCATCTCTCTTCACAAGCATCCAGTCCGATGCCTTTTCAGGTCTTGTTCTGAGCTGTACTGACAGCCGTGCACTGCCCTGATCCATTCCGGCGGGTTAGGTCTTGTGAGAATGCAAAGACAGGTAGAGGATTCTGACCGTAGGATTCTCGGGCATCCATCTCTGCGTCTCTTGGGATAAGTCATCCCGATGGCATCTTGTTCCTGCAGGGTTCTCTGAGCCTGGCCAGCTCACCTTCCATCTTACCTCGGTCATCTCATTCCGAGTTCTCTGGACCCTCAGGGTCATTCTTCTTGCCCAGAGTTTTCTGTCCCTGTTGCGTCCCCTCGTTTGTCCTGTGCTGTGTCACGGGTGTTGGTGTGTGTTTGGCCCGGAGCTGCTCTGCCTTGCTGCTCAGTCTGGGTGTAGGGGTACGAGGGTAATAGTCCTGGGGGCTTGAAATTTGTGATGTGGGGTGTGGTTAGACTGTAGAGGGTATTCCTAGATTGCCACAAGATGTCTGGAGCTGTCAAGGTATCCTGCAGCACTCTGACTTTTGTCCGAACTTTCTTTCAGATGCAGAGAGATGAAATCTGTGGCAGAGCCCCCCATCCTGGGTGAGGGGGCTCCCCTGAGAAGGTCAGTCCCTGTTTCTGTTTGCAGGGGAGGTGTAAATGATGGCTGTGTTACAGCTCTGTGTGGAGAGTGTGATTGATAACTGGCTAGCTGCAAAAGGTCACGTAGACATGAGAGAGCTTTGCTGAGCACACAGGCACTCTCATGAAAACCAGCAAGGCAGTAAGCTTCGTATGTCCTTGAGCATAGCTGCTATACGATAACAACAGCTCTGTTCTTTGTCTTTATTTTTAGGTGGTGAAGCCGGATCTCAGCAGTCAAGCTGACGTGGGCAAGGTGAGCAGTGACTCGTGGACAGAAGCCGTTGCTGTTGTTCAAGCCTCACTCGCTGGTGCAACTCTAAGCCTCCGTTATTGTGTGTTTTAGGGAGTCCACTCGCAGGAGGCCGAGCTCCCCTCTCACCAACGGGACGACAGACCCGGGTCACCTCACCCGTGAGCCCTCTGGGAGCATTCCAGGAGTCTGTGATGGAGCCTTGATCTTCTCCTTGTGAAGGCCCCATCCAGGTAGGCTTGGATAACGGCCGAGGAGTTGAGGTGAGTCAGGGAGGAGAAGGAGGGAGGGTCCCCTCAAGTTCCAGCGCTGCCACGTCACCTTGTCTGCTCTTTACCCAGGCAGACCCTGCGACGCCGGCGTTGGCCTCTGAGCGCAGCTGAAGCACGGGGCCGAGGACACAGGCAAGCTTAGGAGACAGTGAGTAGCAGAATTGTCGGGTTTTGGGTGATGGGCTGCTAAGATCACGCATTCATGTTTGGTTTTCTTTGTTGTAGCTGACTAAGAGACAACAGCCCGGCGACAGCAGGAGTTTCCCTGAGGGAGAGGCGGCCTTCTTTGGCACCCGGCGTGGATTCTCATCCCCAGACGTCCAAGAGATAAGTGGAGGGTTCAGAGCCACAGAGGGGATGAAAGTGGAGTGCTGGGTCAGGACTTGTCAGGAGGGGTTTTTGAGTCAGGTGTGGAGATAGGGATGTCCAAGATGTGCCAATTGAGAGTACAGGTGTACCAGCCCGACCCCACCCCTACCCCAGACCCGAAGGAGTAGCCCTAAAGACATGCCCGTTTCCCTGAGTGCAGGTACAGGCAGGAGCCCTTATGCAGGACAATGCCAGAAGGCCTGGCTGCGAGGTGTAGGGCTCTAAAGAAGTTGGGTTTAGAAGGGGGGAGGTGTAGCCACACACACAGAGGCTGAGGTAAAGGACTCGAGGACTAGAGGACACACGGTGAAACTCAGGGGAACAGGCTAGGATACAAGTCAGAGTACAGGTGTAGCGGCCCTCACAGCACTGCTACCAGCACACTTCCCCTGAGAGCAGGTGCAGGCAGCAGCCCTAGTGCAGGAACACACCAGAAGCTCTGACCTGTGCAGACACAGTCAGGCTAGGGCCAGGCAGGAAGCGATAGTGGGGAGCAGGATCCAACAGGGCTGGGGATAACGGGGGTTTCCCGCCCCACCCACCCTGGGATTCCCTGTCTCTCCGCAGCCGGTGGAAGTGCTCCTGATTCCCTCTCGAGGCGGCGGTTGGTAAGGCTTCGTGCCTTTTGCCACCGCAAAGAGTTCGGCTCTGTCAGCCTCTGCCCTGTCTCAGGGCCACGTTTCTTAGGGTAGGCAGGGAACAACTGTGGATGTACCTGTCCTGCGTGCGGGACAGCTCTTGGGACCCTAACGGTGCAGAGCGTCCCCGGCTGCAAGGTCTAGGGCTCTGAAGAAGCAGGGTTCAGAAGGGGGGAGGTTACAGTGATACACACAGAGGCTGAGGTAAAGGACTCAAGGACTAGAGAACACACAGTGAAAATCAGGGGTACAGCCTAGGATACAAGTCAGAGTACAGGCATCCCGGCCCTCACAGCGCTGCTGCCAACACCGTTTCCCTGAGAGCAGGTGCCGGCAGCAATCCTAACGCAAGACAAGGCCAGAAGTCCTGAGAGGTGCAGGCAGTAGCCCTAAGCTAGGGCCAGGCAGGAAGTGACCGTGGTGGGGCAGAGTCCACAGGGTTGAGGTTCACCGGGGATGTCCACCCTGCGTTCCTGTCCTGCTCTAACCGGGGATGCTCACAGCCCTAATGGAGGCCACGGTGGGTGGGCTCGGTGCCAGTAATGCCTCTAAGGCTTTGGCGCTGCGAGCGTCGGCCTCCGAGCTCAGCTGACGCACGCACGGGGCCCGAGGACCCGGTCCTGCTTAAGAGACGGTGAGTAGCAGAGCTGCTGGTTTTTGGCTGATGTGCAGCTAAGATTATGCTTTGATATTTGGTTTTCTTTATTGTAGCTGACTAGGAGACAGCAGCCCAGTGACGGGAGGAATTTCTCTGAGGGAGAGGCAGCCTTCTTTGGCACCCGGCGTGGATTCACCTCCCCAGACATTTGAGAGATAAGTGGAGGGCTTGGAGCCACAGAGGGGATGAAAGCGGGGTACCAGGGCAGGGGTCAGCGGGAGGGATTTTTTTGAGTCGGGTTTGGAGCTGGGGATGTCCCAGATGTGACCCCTTAGGCTACGTGAAGGAAAAGTCTCATTTTTCATCTCAGTGCTGAGGTGTGCAGGGCAGAGCAGTCCTGGTGTGTGTTGTGTCACTTGTCTGTTGTGCACTCTGTCTGTTTGGTGTCTTGTCTTTTCCTTTAGTCCTTTCAGGGGCCTGTCCAAACCCCTGGCATCAGTCTTAGCATTTCTGATCTCTGTGCTCCTCAGCCAGGTGCCTTTGTCTCAGCTGCTCGGACACTCATCAGAATCCATCTCTCTTCACAAGCATCCAGTCCGATGCCTTTTCAGGTCTTGTTCTGAGCTGTACTGACAGCCGTGCACCGCCCTGATCCATTCCGGCGGGTTAGGTCTTGTGAGAATGCAAAGACAGGTGGAGGATTCTGACCGTAGGATTCTCGGGCATCCATCTCTGCGTCTCTTGGGATAAGTCATCCCGATGGCATCTTGTTCCTGCAGGGTTCTCTGAGCCTGGCCAGCTCACCTTCCATCTTACCTCGGTCATCTCATTCCGAGTTCTCTGGACCCTCAGGGTCATTCTTCTTGCCCAGAGTTTTCTGTCCCTGTTGCGTCCCCTCGTTTGTCCTGTGCTGTGTCACGGGTGTTGGTGTGTGTTTGGCCCGGAGCTGCTCTGCCTTGCTGCTCAGTCTGGGTGTAGGGGTACGAGGGTAATAGTGCTGGGGGCTTGAAATTTGTGATGTGGGGTGTAGTAGGCCTGTAGAGGGTATTCCTAGATTGCCACAAGATGTCTGGAGCTGTCAAGGTATCCTGCAGCACTCTGACTTTTGTCCAAACTCTGTTTCAGATGCAGAGAGATGAAATCTGTGGCAGAGCCCCCCATCCTGGGTGAGGGGGCTCCCCTGAGAAGGTCAGTCCCTGTTTCTGTTTGCAGGGGAGGTGTAAATGATGGCTGTGTTACAGCTCTGTTCTTTGTCTTTATTTTTAGGTGGTAAAGCCGGATCTCAGCAGTCAAGCTGACGTGGGCGAGGTGAGCAGTGACTCGTGGACAGAAGCCGTTGCTATTGTTCAAGCCTCACTCGCTGGTGCAACTCTAAGCCTCCGTTATTGTGCGTTTTAGGGAGTCCACTCGCAGGAGGCCGAGCTCCCCTCTCACCAACGGGACGACAGACCCGGGTCACCTCACCCGTGAGCCCTCCGGGAGCATTCCAGGAGTCTGTGATGGAGCCTTGATCTTCTCCTTGGGAAGGCCCCATCCAGGTAGGCTTGGATAACGGCCGAGGAGTTGAGGTGAGTCAGGGAGGAGAAGGAGGAGGAGGGAGGGTCCCCTCAAGTTCCAGCGCTGCCACGTCACCTTGTCTGCTCTTTACCCAGGCAGACCCTGCGACGCCGGCGTTGGCCTCTGAGCGCAGCTGAAGCGCGGGGCCGAGGACACAGGCAAGCTTAGGAGACGGTGAGTAGCAGAATTGTCGGGTTTTGGGTGATGGGCTGCTAAGATCACGCATTCATGTTTGGTTTTTTTTGTTGTAGCTGACTAAGAGACGACAGCCCGGCGACAGCAGGAATTTTCCTGAGGCAGAGGCGGCCTTCTTTGGACCTGGCAGGGATTTGCCTCCCTGGATGCCTGAGAGATAAGTGGAGGGCTGTGGCTCACAGAGGGGATGAAAGCAGGATGCCAGGGCAGGGATCACCGGGAGGGGTTTTTTAAGTCAGATTTGGAGTTGGGGGCACCAAGATGTGACCCCTTAGGCTACATGAAGGGAAAGTCTCATTTTTCATGTCAGTGCTGAGGTGTGCAGGGCAGAGCAGTCCTGGTGTGTGTTGTGTCACTTGTCTGTTGTGCACTCTGTCTGTTTGGTGTCTTGTCTTTTCCTTTAGTCCTTTCAGGGGCCTGTCCAAACCCCTGGCATCAGTCTTAGCATTTCTGATCTCTGTGCTCCTCAGCCAGGTGCCTTTGTCTCAGCTGCTCGGACACTCATCAGAATCCATCTCTCTTCACAAGCATCCAGTCCGATGCCTTTTCAGGTCTTGTTCTGAGCTGTACTGACAGCCGTGCACCGCCCTGATCCATTCCGGCGGGTTAGGTCTTGTGAGAATGCAAAGACAGGTGGAGGATTCTGACCGTAGGATTCTCGGGCATCCATCTCTGCGTCTCTTGGGATAAGTCATCCCGATGGCATCTTGTTCCTGCAGGGTTCTCTGAGCCTGGCCAGCTCACCTTCCGTCTCACCTCGGTCATCTCATTCCGAGTTCTCTGGACCCTCAGGGTCATTCTTCTTGCCCAGAGTTTTCTGTCCCTGTTGTGTCCCCTCGTTTGTCCTGTGCTGTGTCACGGGTGTTGGTGTGTGTTTGGCCGGGAGCTGCTCTGCCTTGCTGCTCAGTCTGGGTGTAGGGGTATGAGGGTAATAGTCCTGGGGGCTTGAAATTTGTGATGTGGGGTGTGGTTAGACTGTAGAGGGTATTCCTAGATTGCCACAAGATGTCTGGAGCTGTCAAGGTATCCTGCAGCACTCTGACTGTTGTCCTGACTCTGTTTCAGATGCGGAGAGATGAAATCCGTGGCAGAGCCCCCCATCCTGGGTGAGGGGCTCCCCTGAGAAGATCGATCGCTATTCAAGGTGAGAGTCACACATTTCACATTTATTGGCACTCCAGTGCAGGCCACCTGCGTTTACAGCTTCAAACAGGTGAGTCCCTTGGTAACCCCCCTGGGCAGCAGCTGGAGCCTGCTCCGGGCTGGGCTGCGGGAGCAAACACTTTTGGCTGACACAGCTCCACACTGAGGGTACTTGGGAAAACACCTGCCTTGTCCTGGAATTTTTTTTTTTGAGCTTTTGACAAGGTTTTAATCATCACCTTGGTAAAAATAAATGGTAAGGACTGAAAACATGAGAGGCTGGCAGGTTATACGCACGAAAGACAACTTTTTTTTTCTTAAATATTTGTGCAGCCTATATCTTAATTTTGAGACTCTTTTTTGGTCAACTTTATTGTAAAAACCCCTTATTTTCAAGTTAGCTGCTTCAATAATGAATTTGTTTTACAAATACCCGCTAATGTCCGAAGGTTAAAGCACTAACACCAACATCCCACCTCTTTTATTTTTGCAGCAAAATTTTATCTTTACTAAACTTGAAACTTGATGTTTTTGCAGGTAGTAAGTTAAAGAAGGTGTTTATCTGCCCATCACTGATAGTCAGGGTCATGAAGAAATTGCTCTAGTGTTCTAAAATAAATGCAGATTTTTAGGCCTCTCCCATTCTCTCTGACTAGCAACATGTGAATTGATTTTTGATCTCCTTTCTGTTGGTGTCTGTGGGTTTTAAGCTGCATGGAGAAGGTGTCTGTGGACATGGCACCCAGGGAATGGTGCTGGGAAGGGCAGGATGGAAAGGAGCTGCTCAGGAATCCAGAGCAGCAGTGGAGTGGGAGCTGGTGCTGCTGCCTCAGTCACACCCTCCTGGACAGTCTGTGCAGTGATAATATTCCTACTTTCCTTCCTGAACCTGGGGTTGGAGGAGAACACGAGTCTTGGCATTGATGGAAAGGGGAACTCGAGGGAAAAACTGCTGTTTGTGTCCTCAGAGAGCAGTGGGAAGAGCCTGGGAGAAATCCTGGCTGGCTGAGGGATCCTTGTGTCCCCTCGGGAATAAATCCCTGCGTCTCCTCAGCCCTGCTGGTTTGCAGTAGCGTTTGTACACCTTTCGCTGCAGCTGTGGTTCTTAATAACTGGAAGTCCAGGGATTCTGGGCGATTCCCATAAGTTCTCCTGTTTTGTAGGAGCTGCACGGTGAGGTCAGCATTCTGAGGGAGGCCCTGGCACAGCTGCCAAGGGCAAGGAACGTGGAGCATCCCGGGGCTTCTCCCGCCCGAGTTTCTCCCGGAGCGTGCTGCGTGTCGTGCCGGATGTTTAACCCGGGTTTGGGGTGTTCTCCTGCAGTCCCAGCTCTAACTGCTGCCCCCGAGCCCCGGCCTTGCTCTGTCCCAGCACTGAACCTGGCAGGTGGGTGTGCTTTTCCAGCCCTTGAATCCCACGGGCAATCCCAGATTCCCGGAGCTCCCCGAGGCACAGCCTGGCCTCCCTCCCTGGGAGCTGCACCTCAGTCTGCCTGGACCAAGGCCATCCTGTTTGAGACTTTATTCCTGTTGCTTTTCCTCTTGCAGGTAGTTGGCGAAAAGGAGAGAGCCAGTAGGAAGTGAAGCCACTGGAAGGCCTTATCCCAGTCCAAGGTTGGATGGGAGTAACTGGACCTGTTGAATTCCCACTTCCCTTTAAATCAGTGCAGAGGAAGCAGATTTTAAATCATCATTCCATGAACTTTCACCAACTTCATGACTCTTGCAAAAGTTTTCAATGTTAGAAATTCCTGAGCTTGTTTTCCAGGCAGGCTTGGATTTGGATGTTATTCCTTCCTTTTAATTGAAGGAATAACTCTGATTTTCTCTCTGATTTTAGTAAGGGAATATTTATTTATTCCAATTTTCCATCCTAATTGGAATTTTTGTACCTTGTAGAGCACATTTCTAAGGAAATTTACCCAATTAATGTTGGTAAATCAGCAATTGTCCAGCACCATCTCCACAAAATTCTGTGATTTCCCAAGAAAACTTTGAAGTATTTATTTGCCACGATTCGTCTCTTTGTAAAGTTCAATTTACTGCATTTTTAATTACATAAATGCCATTAAAACCTGAATCCAGGCCTAGCTGCTGTTCCTTGGACACAAGGGGCTAGTTCTTTCCTACCTTGGCACATTTGGATGTTTGTCCAAAATGAGCTTCCCACTAAAATAGAATTTGTTTCCAAGCAGAAGTGGGAATTGTCTAGAAAACCTTCTGTTCTGGGGGGCACTGGGTTTGTTTCCCTTATTGCTGCATAATTGTGGAAAGCCATGGCGCTTTTTTAGGCAGTGGCAGGAGGTGAGAGCTGCGTTTATTTAATTTTGTATTTTATTTTTTGTTATTTTTGTATTTTTGTGCTCTTTTGTTGTGGTTTTTCATGTTGCGTTTTGTGGTTTTTCAAAGACTTTTTCTTCAGTTTTTTAATTTTTATTTTTTTTCTTTAGCTATTTATTTACTTGTTAAAACTACTTTTCGTTTTTTATTTTAATTTTTTGTTTAAATTTTTTTTCCACTTTTTTGTTACTTTGAAATTTTTTTCTTTTGGTATTTTAATTTTATTTATTATTTTCTATAGTTTTGGTTTATTTTTTCATGTTTTCTTTGTTCCTTTTTTTTTTCCCCATACTCTTTCTTCCCCCGGGCGCCTGGGAGTTTGGCTGTTGGCAAGAAAGATGAGAAATGACCTCGGTGCCCGCTGGACGTCGGGATGTCATAGAGAGCGCAGTTGGCAAAAGCTCCGTATTTTCTGCTCCATAAAACTCCTGAAGGGAGAAAGCTGTGACCACCGTGGTGCCGTTTTTTCCTTCCCAGCCCCGACCAGGTCTCCTCCTACCCGTGCACAGTGTTACCAGCAGCAGCCTGCTGTCCAGGCTGTCGAGGCGTATTTCAGAGGGAGCAATAGAAACAAAGTAGACGTTTTATTTTGAACTCTCCGACCCTGCTTGTTTATTAGCAAAGAAATCCAAAACAAAGCGAACAAAAAAAGAAAACCCCCAAAATAAAATCCCCCGCAACCCACCAAAAAAACCCCATACAGATAGAGAAAATATGCCCATATTATCTAAATAAAGATTAAAACTTTACCCCTTAGAAAACCAGGCTCATTTAATTCAAATTAATTGTGTTTCTGATGTGTTAGGTTAATGAATTCATCTAGTGTAAAATATCGTTTAAAATATAAACAAACGAATTAAAAAATAATGAAAAAGAAAAATAACAAAAAGTATAGGATATGAAAAATAATATCAATAAAAAATACACAATATATTATTACTTACACGTTTTATAAATATATTTAATATACATAATATAAACATCTATAATGTACATAATCATATTTAAATGAAATGTATTATTATTTATAACATTACATAATAAATAAATTATTTTATATATAACTTTCTATATTTAATATCTATAATAAATATAATAGTATAATAAACATAATACATGATGTATAATGTACATAATATAAAAGATGAATTGTAATGATGAATGTAAATATCAGAATCACAAAGATATAAAATATTGAAATAGAGCCTGAACGAAAGGCTTTTTTGTTTCGGTCTGGTTGCTGGCAGTGCTCTCGCAGGTGTGCTCGGGGGTCTTTTGGGCCATTTATTCCGGAGGCTGTTCGCAAGGGCATTCCTGGGCACGTTCGTTTATGGCTCCGCTCCGCGCCGCCGCGCGGCAGTGCTGCCACCCTGTGGGCAGAGAGCGGTAGTGCAGCTGTCCCCCGTGCCCGTCCCGCCTGATCTGTGCGGCAATGCTGCCACCGCGTGGGCAAACAGCGGTAGTGCAGCTGTCCCTCCCGCCCGTCCCGCCTGATCTGTGCGGCAATGCTGCCACCGCGTGGGCAAACAGCGGTACTGCAGCTGTCCCCCGTGCCCGTCCCTCATGATCTGTGAGGCAATGCTGCCACCCTGTGGGCATACAGCGGTACTGCAGCTGTCCCCCCCCGCCCGTCCCGCCTGATCTGTGTGGCAATGCTGCCACCCTGTGGGCAAAGAGCGGTAGTGCAGCTGTCCCCCGTGCCCGTCCCCGACGCGCGTGGAAGCCCCGCACTGTGAGCTCGGGGGCGGCGCTGCCGCCCGCCCGCCCGCAGCTCGGGGCCGAAAGGGAGGGAAAAAGGCAAGGAGCCCGGGCGCGTGGCAGCCGGCTGCCTGCGCGCGCCACCCGGACCCCGGAGCCGTCCGGGCGCGATTTTCCGCGGCGTTTGCGGGTGTGCGGACACGGGATGGGGGCGCAGCGGCGCCGCGGGCTGCAGTCCATTCAGTCAGGCGCTTGTGGGAGGAGCCGAGGGGGCATTTTAGTGGGTTCCACTACCAAGATGGCGGCGAGACGCGAGGCGCCCGACCTTCCAAAAAGGGCGGCCAAAAGGGCGGGAAAAAATAAGGACCCTATAGGCGTTTAGCCAGACGCCTGCACAAAAACCCCGACTACGGCGCCGCCCGGGCGCAATTTTCCGCGGCGTTTCCAGGTGTAGGGACACCGGTCATGTGCTCAGCCGCGCCGCGCTTGCGTTCGGATTCGCGGATTTAGTCAGGCGTCTGTGTAAACACCTGGCGGAGGCCTATGCCGAGCCGCAAAGAACATGGCGGCCGGGACGGAAGTGGCCGCAGCCGCAACAAAGATGGCGGCAAGGAAAAGCGGAAGTCACGCGACGCCCCTCACAAAATGGCGCCCAGGCGCGAGGCGCCCGACCTTCCAAAAAGGGCGGCCAAAAGGGCGGGAAAAAATAAGGACCCTATAGGCGTTTAGTCAGATGCCTGTACGAAACCCCGACAACGGCGCCGCCGGGGCGCAATTTTCCGCGGCGTCTCCAGGTGTGGGGACACGGGCCGTGTGCTCAGCCGCGCCGCGCTTGCGTTCGGATTCGCGGATTTAGTCAGGCGTCTGTGTAAACACCTGCCGGGGGCCTTAGAGGTGCCGCAAAAAAGATGCCGGCGGAACCGGAAGTGGCCTCAGACGCAACCATGATGGCGGCAAGGAAGGGCGGAAGGCTCGTGGGGCTCGTCGCGGCCGAAAATCGCCGAGTGCAGCTCACACCCTGCAATGGCAAAAGCTGTTTTATTAAAACTCAGCCGAGAATTTTTCTCTTATTTCCAGGTCACAGGATATACTGAGGCTGAGAGGGATCCTAAAATCTGACTCTCAAGCGGACGGACCGTTTGAGAATCGAACTCAGCACCTTGGCATTACCCGGACTCTGCTCCAAGCAGCTGAACCAATCTCTGCATTATGGGGATGGACCTCCATAGGATGGCAACGCTTGGCCCCACTAAGGTAAGTGCAGTGCCGCCTTCTCTGCCAAAGCTGCTTCACACACCAGCCCCTGGAATGGCTCGAGGGCAGAAGTGGCTGGCAGCTCACGACAGCACAAAGCTCTTCCAGTGACGCTGATTTCCTGTCCTTTCCAGGATTTACCCAACAGCTGCCGTAAAAGTACTCACACAAAGTCTCTTTCCGGGCGGAAAGGAGCAGGACAAGTCCTGAGGCTTCCCTTCTTCCACGGCCAAAGCTCTGCAGAGAGGCAGGGCCGGTCCCACCCGCACAGGGGCGTTTCCTGCAGGTGAGTGTTGCCGGGCCAAAATGATGGCAGCTGCTGAGGCCGGGGCTGCTTTTCTGGCCGGAGGCCTCGGTGCCCCCCCGTGCCGCCTGCAGTGTCCCTCGGGGTTTCCTGCAGGTGTCCCGGGTGCCCGGAGGCGCAGGGAGGAAGGAGGCCGGCAGCCCCAGCGGGGCCAGCAGCCCTGGGATGATGTGCAGGGAGGAGCTGTGCCTGCGGGGCCCCGCCCGTGGCAGCGGCGGCCAAACGCAGGGCCCGGGGCCGGGCTCGGGGCTGGCACGGACACGGCCCCGGGGCTGCCGCGGCTCCTCGGCCAGGGGCTGCTCCCGCCGGGCACGGGGAGATGCTGCAGCCCGGACAGAGGCACCCACAGCCCAAGAGCTCCCCGGGGAACAGCTGGCATTGCCCGGGAACGGCGGCTCGGGCTGTCTGCAGAGGGGCTCAGACAGCAATTCCCACCTCCCGGAGCTCCCACACAGTTGCCAGGGATGTCCTGGCCACCCCAAATCCCCTCCCTTTCAGCCTGAGGACATCACCCGTCGGCAGCATTAAAGCCAAGGCGCTCCTCCCTCACAGAAATTAAATCCAGAGCAACGGCCCTCGGAGATGCCTCAAAATCAAAGGTTTGAGTGGGATGGAGTTTCGTTTGGATGAGGTCTGGACTTTTCCAGGGAGCCGGCCGGAGTGCAGAAGCGATGGAAAGCTTTTGCAGGTGGGTCCCACTGGAGGTGTGCTGAAGGCAGGGATGGGCGTCCCTTGCCTGAGGGAAAGGCACTTGCAGAGGCCACTGCTGGGGCTCGGAAAGGAGCTGAGCTCCTGCAGGGAGCTGTGTCCTCCCGAGGGCACAGGGGCTGCCTCAGCACAGGCCGGCCAGTGCCTTCTCCTGCTCTGAAACATCACCTGGAGCCCGAGCTCAGGGGGGTGGCTGAATTCCAGGGAAATCTGACAGGTGACCCCCAGGGGGTGAGGGTTATAATTAACCAAATCTATGGAATAGAAACCTATCCTGTCCCCATCCTGCTGAGCTTCCTTGGAAGCTCTGCTGGTTCCTGACATGTCTGGCATTCAAGCAGCAGCTCTGCGTGGGAATATCCGTGCTCCGTGAGGCACTGTGAGGTTATTGCAGCGGGAACTGAGCAGGGAATTCGGGGCCGTGGGTATAATTCATCTAAACTAGCAAAGGTGACAGTGAACCCCAAATCTGGGCACCACACAGAGAACAATCTTTGTGCTGCCCTGTCAGCTCAAGCCCCTGGGCTGGGAAGTTTTGGGAGTCAAACATATGGAATGATAGAAGTCACAGCAACTGGTGTCACCCCGAGGGACAGTCCAAGTCCCAGACAATTCCTCTGCAATCCCCTGGGGGGGAAAACACCCTCTGTCTGCCAGGAGCCCTGACTCTGTTTCTCCTAGCAGCTGTGTTGGGCTTTAAGAACTTGAAATAACTTTGAAGCCAAAGAAATCACGTTTTCCTACTGGTTTGATTGTTGTGTTTGTTTTTTGTTTTGTTTTTTTTTTTTTCTTTCAGATGCTGGACTTGCTTCTGTGGATGTGTGCTGAGCTCTGGCTGCAGGGGACTGTCAGGCCTGAATGGCTGTGAGTCTGTGTTCTTCTCGCTGGGGAAGCGGAAATAATTATTAATTAGACTGCAGAAATGTTTTCAGAAACCTTTCCCCTTTCCTGCCCTTTGCTGGTGGATCTTCTCTTTCTGCCTTTGACTTTACAAAGCTGTTCCCTGATGTCATTTCCCCTGCCTGAATTCCTTGCAGCTCCTAGCTGGGAAAAACTGGGATGATGTCCTGGGGATGTTCTTAGGGGAGGACAGAGGTGAGATTTTTGCCTGTGTTTTTCTAATATTTTCTAAAATTTCAGGGAGCTGCTGCTGCTGCTGCTCCTGCTCCTGCTGCTGCTGCTGCACAAGTGGAGCCTTGTCAGCGAAGACCTGCATCTGCAGGAGGCCCCGCAGGCCCTGGCTGGGAAGTGCCAAAACAAAGAAGTGATCAGTAAGTGCTGAACTGCTTCCAGGAGGGCGTATTTTGTTGCAGCCGTTACAGAGCAACAAAAGAATGGTGCTGTGTCCGCGTGGTGTTGGTGACTTTGTGTGAGTTGCTTTATTAAAGCCAATCGTTGGTAAGGGTTTTGAGCATCCCTTGGATAGCCCTTGGAGCTCTGGGTGCCCTGGCTGTCTCTGCGGTGCCCTTGCCGTCCCCTGGGTGCACCTTGGGGTCCCCGGGCTGTCCCCTATGTGTCCCTGGGGTGCCCTGGCTGTCCCCTAGGTGTCCGTGGGAGTGCCCTGGCTCTCCCTGGGGTGCCCTGGCTGTCCCTTAGGTGTGCCTGGGGGTTCCCTGGCTGTCCCCTAGGTGTCCCTGGGAGTTCCATGGCTGTCCTCTAGGTGTCCCTGGGGGTGCCCTGACTGTCCCTGGGGTGCCTTGACTGTCCCCTAGGTGTCCCTGGGGGTTCCCTGGCTGTCCCTGGGGTGCCCTGACTGTCCCCTAGGCGTCCCTGGGGGTGCCCTGGCTGTCCCCTAGGTGTCCCTGGGGGTTCCCTGGCTGTCCCCTAGGTGTCCCTGGGGGTGCCCTGGCTGTCCCCTAGGTGTCCCTGGGGGTGCCCTGGCTGTCCCTTAGGTGTCCCTGAGGATGCCCTGGCTGTCCCCTAGGTGTTTCTGGGGGTTCCCTGGCTGTCCCGTGGCTGTCCCTGGGGGTGCCCTGGCTGTCCCTGGGGTGCCTTGACTGTCCCCTAGGTGTCCCTGGGGGTTCCCTGGCTGTCCCTGGGGTGCCCTGACTGTCCCCTAGGCGTCCCTGGGGGTGCCCTGGCTCTCCCTGGGGTGCCCTGGCTGTCCCTTAGGTGTCCCTGGGGTGCCCTGGGTGTCTCTTGGGGTGCCCTGACTGTCCCTGCGGTGCCCTGGCTGTCCCCTAGGTGTCCCTGGGGGTGCCTTGCTGTCCTTTAGGTGTCCCTGGAGGTTCCCTGGCTGTCCCCTAGGTGTCCCTGGGGCGCCCTGGGTGTCCCTGGGGGTGCCCTGGCTGTCCCCTAGGTGTCCCTGGGGGTTCCCTGGCTGTCCCCTAGGTGTCCCTGGGGGTGCCCTGGCTGTCCCCTAGGTGTCCCTGGGGGTTCCCTGGCTGTCCCTGGGGTGCCGACTGTCCCCTAAGCGTCCCTGGGGGTGCCCTGGCTGTCCCTTAGGTGTCCCTGGGGGTGCCCTGGCTGACCCTAGGTGTCCCTGGGAGTGCCCTGGCTGTCCCTGGGAGTGCCCTGGCTGTCCCCTAGGTGTCCCTGTGGGGGCCCTGGCTTTCCCTGGGGTGCCCTGGCTGTCCCTTAGGTGTCTCTGGGGGTTCCCTGGCTGTCCCCTAGGTGTCCCTGGGGGTGCCCTGGCTGTCCCCTACGTGTCCCTGGGAGTGCCTTGGCTGTCCTTTAGGTGTCCCTGGAGGTTCCCTGGCTGTCCCCTAGGTGTCCCTGGGGGGCCCTGGGTGTCCCTGGGGGTGCCCTGACTGTCCCTGGGGTGCCCTGGCTGTCCCGTATGTGTCCCTGGGGGGGCCCCAGCTGTCCCCTGGCTGTCCCTGGGGGTGTCCTGGCTGTCCCCGAAAGTGCCCTCCCTGTCCCCTAGGTGTCCCCAGGGGTGCCCTGGCTGTTCCTAGCTGTCCCTTGGGGTGCCCCGGCTGTCCCTTCGGGTGCCCTTGCCGTCCCCTGGGTGCACCTTGGGGTCCCCGGGCTGTCCCCTAGGTGTCCCTGGGGTGCCCTTGCTGTCCCCTAGGTGTCTCTGGGGGTGCCCTGGCTGACCCTGGGGTCGCCCTGGCTGTCCCGTGGCTGTCCCTGGGGTGCCCTTGCTGTCCCCTAGGTGTTCGTGGTAGTGCCCTGGCTGTCCCTGGGGATGCCCTGGCTGTCCCCTAGGTGTCCCTGTGGGGGCCCTGGCTCTCCCTGGGGTGCCCTGGCTGTCCCTTAGGTGTCCCTGAGGGTTCCCTGGCTGTCCCCTAGGTGTCCCTGGGAGTGCCTTGGCTGTCCTTTAGGTGTCCCTGGAGGTTCCCTGGCTGTCCCCTAGGTGTCCCTGGGGGTTCCCTGGCTGTCCCTGGGGTGCCCTGACTGTCCCCTAGGCGTCCCTGGGGGTGCCCTGGCTGTCCCCTAGGTGTCCCTGGGGCTTCCCTGGCTGTCCCCTAGGTGTCCCTGGGGGTGCCCTGGCTGTCCCCTAGGTGTCCCTGGGGGTTCCCTGGCTGTCCCTGGGGTGCCCTGACTGTCCCCTAGGCGTCCCTGGGGGTGCCCTGGCTGTCCCCTAGGTGTCCCTGGGGGTTCCCTGGCTGTCCCCTAGGTGTCCCTGGGGGTGCCCTGGCTGTCCCCTAGGTGTTTCTGGGGGTGCCCTGGCTGTCCCTTAGGTGTCCCTGAGGATGCCCTGGCTGTCCCCTAGGTGTTTCTGGGGGTTCCCTGGCTGTCCCGTGGCTGTCCCTGGGGGTGCTCTGGCTGTCCCTGGGGTGCCCTGGCTGTCCCCTAGGCGTCCCTGGGGGTGCCCTGGCTCTCCCTGGGGTGCCCTGGCTGTCCCTTAGGTGTCCCTGGGGTGCCCTGTCTGTCCCCTAGGTGTCCCTGGGGGTTCCCTGGCTGTCCCTGGGGTGCCCTGACTGTCCCCTAGGCGTCCCTGGGGGTGCCCTGGCTCTCCCTGGGGTGCCCTGGCTGTCCCTTAGGTGTCCCTGGGGTGCCCTGGGTGTCTCTTGGGGTGCCCTGACTGTCCCTGGGGTGCCCTGGCTGTCCCCTAGGTGTCCCTGGGGGTGCTTTGGCTGTCCTTTAGGTGTCCCTGGAGGTTCCCTGGCTGTCCCCTAGGTGTCCCTGGGGCGCCCTGGGTGTCCCTGGGGGTGCCCTGGCTGTCCCTGGGGTGCCCTGACTGTCCCCTAGGTGTCCCTGGGGGTTCCCTGGCTGTCCCTGGGGTGCCGACTGTCCCCTAAGCGTCCCTGGGGGTGCCCTGGCTGTCCCTTAGGTGTCCCTGGGGGTGCCCTGGCTGACCCTAGGTGTCCCTAGGAGTGCCCTGGCTGTCCCCTAGGTGTCCCTGGAGGTTCCCTGGCTGTCCCCTAGGTGTCCCTGGGGGGCCCTGGGTGTCCCTGGGGGTGCCCTGACTGTCCCTGGGGTGCCCTGGCTGTCCCGTATGTGTCCCTGGGGGGGCCCCAGCTGTCCCCTGGCTGTCCCTGGCGGTGTCCTGGCTCTCCCCGAAAGTGCCCTCCCTGTCCCCTAGGTGTCCCCAGGGGTGCCCTGGCTGTCCCCTAGCTGTCCCTTGGGGTGCCCCGGCTGTCCCTTGGGGTGCCCTTGCCGTCCCCTAGGTGCACCTTGGGGTCCCCGGGCTGTCCCCTAGGTGTCCCTGGGGGTGCCCTGGCTGTCCCCTATGTGTCCCTGAGGTGCCTTGGCTGTACCGAAGGTGTCCCTGGGGGTGCCTTGGCTGTCCCCTAGGTATCCCTGGGGGTGCCCTGGCTGTCCCTGGGGTGCCCTGGCTGTCCCCTAGGTGTCCCTGGGGGTGCCCTGGCTGTCCCCTAGGTGTCCCTGGGGGTGCCCTGGCTGTCCCTTAGGTGTCCCTGGGGGTTCCCTGGCTGTCCCTTAGGTGTCCCTGGGGGTTCCCTGGCTCTCCCCTAGGTGTCCCTGGGAGTGCCCTGGCTGTCCCCTAGGTGTCCCTGGGAGTGCCCTGGCTGTCCCTGGGGGGCCCTGGCTGTCCCCAAAAGTGCCCTCGCTGTCCCCTAGGTGTACCCAGGGGTACCCTCGCTGTCCCCTAGGTGTACCCAGGGGTGCCCTGGTGTCCCCTAGGTGTCCCTGGGAGTGCCCTGGCTGTCCCCTAGGTGTCCCTGCCTCGCCCGAATCCTCGACTCCGCCTCCGGCGCCATGGTGACACCCCTCCCAGTCTGGACCAGTGTGGCCACACCCCCTCCCCTGGGGCCATTAGACCCATCCCAGTATAGACCAGTTAGGCACCGTGTGCCCACCACGGACCCCCACACGCCTGCCAGTTCGTCCCAGTCCACTCCCCGTCCATCCCAGTTCTCTCTGATCACCCTCCCAGTGCTCCCAGTCCATCCCAGTCCCGCAGGTGTTGGTGCTTGTGGCTTGATCAGCTGCTACCTGTCCGCAACGTGGAGCCGGTCAAACGAGGCCTCAGGGGGACGGGGGGGCGGATTTGGGGGGTCCTGGGGGTCCCGAGTTGTCCTGGAGGGGTTTGGGGGGTTTTGGGGGGTCTGGGGGGAGTTCTGGGGGCTGCTTTGGGTGGTTTTGGGGGATCTTCGGGAGGTTTGGGCGGCCCATTTGCGGCATCAAAGGAACCTGAGGAGGGTTTTGGGGGCTCCTGGAGGTCGGGGGGGGCCCTGGGGGTGGTTTGGGGGGCACTGGGGGGTTCCAGCCCGTGACCCCCCCCGTTTTTGACCCCCCCCCCCGAGCTGTTTCGGTCTCATCGACGCCCTCCTGAAGCCCAAGGGGGGGTGGGCGCTGGGCCCCCCCCGCTGCCCCCTCCCCCTGCCACCCCCGCGACGCCCTGCAGGTGAGGGACCCCCAAAAACCCCTCCCCAGACCCCAGATTCACCCCTGGGACCCCAAAAAACCCCCAAAACCTCTCCCCGAACCCCAAATTCACCCCTGAGGCGCCATAAAACCCCCAAACCCCTCCCCATGAACCCCAAATCCATCCCTGGGACCCCCCAAAACCTCCCCAGGACCCCAGATCTACCCCGGGACCCTCGAATCCATCCCTTGGACCCCCAAAAACCCCAAAATCCATCCCTGGGACCCCCCAAAACCTCCCTCCAAACCCCAAATTCACCCCTCGGACCTCCAGAATCCCTCCACAGGACCCCTCAGGGATCGTTCCCCACGAAAAAGGGCGGGAAACGTGAGGGGAGAAAAAGGGCGGGAAACGTGAGGGGAGAAAAAGGGCGGGATCAAGTGGGGGGGATCAATGGAATTTTGGGGGGGTCAGCGACGCTGAGGAAGGATCAATGGAATACTGGGGGGGCATCAATGACATTGGGGGGGGTCAGTGACACTCGGGTGGGGATCAATGATGCTGTGGGGGGGTCGATATCAGCTCGGGGGGCGGCCATGGGTTTTTGGGGGGCCGCAACGCAGGCGGCCGTGCTGGGTTTGGAGCGGGGGGGCCCCAACAACCCCTGGGGGTACCCTGGCTGTCCCCTAGGTGTACCTTGGGGGCCCTGGCTGTCCCCTAAGTGTCCCTGTGGGGGCCCTGGCTCTCCCTGGGGTGCCCTGGCTGTCCCTTAGGTGTCCCTGGGGGTGCCTTGGCTGTCCTTTAGGTGTCCCTGGAAGTTCCCTGGCTGTCCCCTAGGTGTCCCTGGGGCGCCCTGGGTGTCCCTGGGGGTGCCCTGGCTGTCCCTGGGGTGCCCTGGCTGTCTCCTAGGTGTCCCTGGGGGTTCCCTGGCTGTCCCCTGGCTGTCCCTGGGGGTGTCCTGGCTGTCCCCGAAAGTGCCCTCCCTGTCTCCTAGGTGTCCCCAGGGGTGCACTGGCTGTCCCCTAGCTGTCCCTTGGGGTGCCACGGCTGTCCCTTGGGGTGCCCTTGCCGTCCCCTAGGTGCACCTTGGGGTCCCCGGGCTGTCCCCTAGGTGTCCCTGTGGGGGCCCTGGCTCTCCCTGGGGTGCCCTGGCTGTCCCTTAGGTGTCCCTGGGGGTTCCCTGGCTGTCCCCTAGGTGTCCCTGGGGGGCCCTGGGTGTCCCTGGGGTGCCCTGGCTGTCCCCTAGGTGTCCCTGGGGGTTCCCTGGCTATCCTTGGGGTGCCCTGACTGTCCCCTAAGCGTCCCTGGGGGTGCCCTGGCTGTCCCTTAGGTGTCCCTGGGGGTTCCCTGGCTGTCCCCTAGGTGTCCCTGGGGGTGCCCTGGCTGTCCCCTAGGTGTCCCTGGGGGTGCCCTGGCTGTCCCTGGGGCGGCCCTGGCTGTCCCCAAAAGTGCCCTCGCTGTCCCCTAGGTGTACCCAGGGGTGCCCTGGCTGTCCCCTAGGTGTTTCTGGGGGTTCCCTGGCTGTCCCGTGGCTGTCCCTGGGGGTGCCCTGGCTGTCCCTGGGAGTGCCCTGGCTGTCCCTGGGGTGCCCTGGCTGTCCCCTAGGTGTCCCTGGGGGTTCCCTGGCTGTCCCTGGCTGTCCCCTAGGTGTCCCTGGGAGTGCCCTGGCTGTCCCCTAGGTGTCCCTGTGGGGGCCCTGGCTCTCCCTGGGGTGCCCTGGCTGTCCCTTAGGTGTCCCTGGGGGTTCCCTGGCTGTCCCCTAGGTGTCCCTGGGGGTGCCCTGGCTGTCCCCTACGTGTCCCTGGGAGTGCCTTGGCTGTCCTTTAGGTGTCCCTGGAGGTTCCCTGGCTGTCCCCTAGGTGTCCCTGGGGGGCCCTGGGTGTCCCTGGGGGTGCCCTGACTGTCCCTGGGGTGCCCTGGCTGTCCCCTAGGTGTCCCTGGGGGTGCCTTGGCTGTCCCCTAGGTATCCCTGGGGGTTCCCTGGCTGTCCCCTAGGTGTCCCTGGGGGGCCCTGGGTGTCCCTGGGGGTGCCCTGGCTGTCCCTGGGGTGCCCTGGCTGTCCCCTAGGTGTCCCTGGGGGTGCCCTGGCTGTCCCCTAGGTGTCCCTGGGGGTGCCCTGGCTGTCCCTTAGGTGTCCCTGGGGGTTCCCTGGCTGTCCCCTAGGTGTCCCTGGGGGTGCCCTGGCTGTCCCTGGGGGGGCCCTAGGTGTCCCTGGGAGTGCCCTGGCTGTCCCCTAGGTGTACCCAGGGGTACCCTCGCTGTCCCCTAGGTGTCCCTGGGAGTGCCCTGGCTGTCCCCTAGGTGTCCCTGGGGGTGCCCTGGCTGTCCCTGGGGGGCCCTGGCTGTCCCCAAAAGTGCCCTCCCTGTCCCCTAGGTGTACCCAGGGGTGCCCTGGTGTCCCCTAGGTGTCCCTGGGGTGCCCTGGCTGTCCATTAGGTGTCCCTGGGGGTGCCCTGGCTGTCCCCTAGGTGTCCCTGCCTCGCCCGAATCCTCGACTCCGCCTCCGGCGCCATGGTGACACCCCTCCCAGTCTGGACCAGTGTGGCCACACCCCCTCCCCTGGGGCCATTAGACCCATCCCAGTATAGACCAGTTAGGCACCGTGTGCCCACCACGGACCCCCACACACCTGCCAGTTCATCCCAGTCCACTCCCCGTCCATCCCAGTTCTCTCTGATCACCCTCCCAGTGCTCCCAGTCCATCCCAGTCCCGCAGGTGTTGGTGCTTGTGGCTTGATCAGCTGCTGCCTGTCCGCAACGTGGAGCGGGTCAAACGAGGCCTCAGGGGGACGGGGGAGCGGATTTGGGGGGGTCCCGAGTTGTCCTGGAGGGGTTTGGGGGGTTGTGGGGGGTCTGGGGGGAGTCCTGGGGGCTGCTTTGGGTGTTTTTGGGGGATCTTCGGGAGGTTTGGGCGGCCCATTTGAGGCATCAAAGGAACCTGAGGAGGGTTTTGGGGGCTCCTGGAGGTCGGGGGGGGCCCTGGGGGTGGTTTGGGGGGCACTGGGGGGTTCCAGCCTGTGACCCCCCCCCGTTTTTGACCCCCCCCCCGAGCTGTTTCGGTCTCATCGACGCCCTCCTGAAGCCCAAGGGGGGGTGGGCGCTGGGCCCCCCCCGCTGCCCCCTCCCCCTGCCACCCCCGCGACGCCCTGCAGGTGAGGGACCGCCAAAAACCCCTCTCCAGACCCCAGATTCACCCCTGGGACCCCCAAAAAACCCCCAAAACCTCTCCCCGGACCCCAAATTCACCCCTGAGGCGCCATAAAACCCCCAAACCCCTCCCCATGAACCCCAAATCCACCCCTGGGACCCCCCAAAACCTCCCCAGGACCCCAGATCTACCCCGGGACCCTCGAATCCATCCCTTGGACCCCCAAAAACCCCAAAATCCATCCCTGGGACCCCCCAAAACCTCCCTCCAAACCCCAAATTCACCCCTCGGACCTCCAGAATCCCTCCACAGGACCCCTCAGGGATCGTTCCCCACGAAAAAGGGCGGGAAACGTGAGGGGAGAAAAAGGGCGGGAAACGTGAGGGGAGAAAAAGGGCGGGATCAAGTGGGGGGGATCAATGGAATTTTGGGGGGGTCAGCGACGCTGAGGAAGGATCAATGGAATACTGGGGGGGCATCAATGACATTGGGGGGGGGTCAGTGACACTCGGGTGGGGATCAATGATGCTGTGGGGGGGTCGATATCAGCTCGGGGGGCGGCCATGGGTTTTTGGGGGGCCGCAACGCAGGCGGCCGTGCTGGGTTTGGAGCGGGGGGGCCCCAACAACCCCTGGGGGTACCCTGGCTGTCCCCTAGGTGTACCTTGGGGGCCCTGGCTGTCCCCTAAGTGTCCCTGTGGGGGCCCTGGCTCTCCCTGGGGTGCCCTGGCTGTCCCTTAGGTGTCCCTGGGGGTGCCTTGGCTGTCCTTTAGGTGTCCCTGGAAGTTCCCTGGCTGTCCCCTAGGTGTCCCTGGGGCGCCCTGGGTGTCCCTGGGGGTGCCCTGGCTGTCCCTGGGGTGCCCTGGCTGTCTCCTAGGTGTCCCTGGGGGTTCCCTGGCTGTCCCCTGGCTGTCCCTGGGGGTGTCCTGGCTGTCCCCGAAAGTGCCCTCCCTGTCTCCTAGGTGTCCCCAGGGGTGCACTGGCTGTCCCCTAGCTGTCCCTTGGGGTGCCACGGCTGTCCCTTGGGGTGCCCTTGCCGTCCCCTAGGTGCACCTTGGGGTCCCCGGGCTGTCCCCTAGGTGTCCCTGTGGGGGCCCTGGCTCTCCCTGGGGTGCCCTGGCTGTCCCTTAGGTGTCCCTGGGGGTTCCCTGGCTGTCCCCTAGGTGTCCCTGGGGGGCCCTGGGTGTCCCTGGGGTGCCCTGGCTGTCCCCTAGGTGTCCCTGGGGGTTCCCTGGCTATCCTTGGGGTGCCCTGACTGTCCCCTAAGCGTCCCTGGGGGTGCCCTGGCTGTCCCTTAGGTGTCCCTGGGGGTTCCCTGGCTGTCCCCTAGGTGTCCCTGGGGGTTCCCTGGCTGTCCCGTGGCTGTCCCTGGGGGTGCCCTGGCTGTCCCTGGGAGTGCCCTGGCTGTCCCTGGGGTGCCCTGGCTGTCCCCTAGGTGTCCCTGGGGGTTCCCTGGCTGTCCCTGGCTGTCCCCTAGGTGTCCCTGGGAGTGCCCTGGCTGTCCCCTAGGTGTCCCTGTGGGGGCCCTGGCTCTCCCTGGGGTGCCCTGGCTGTCCCTTAGGTGTCCCTGGGGGTTCCCTGGCTGTCCCCTAGGTGTCCCTGGGGGGCCCTGGGTGTCCCTGGGGGTGCCCTGACTGTCCCTGGGGTGCCCTGGCTGTCCCCTACGTGTCCCTGGGAGTGCCTTGGCTGTCCTTTAGGTGTCCCTGGAGGTTCCCTGGCTGTCCCCTAGGTGTCCCTGGGGGGCCCTGGGTGTCCCTGGGGGTGCCCTGACTGTCCCTGGGGTGCCCTGGCTGTCCCCTAGGTGTCCCTGGGGGTGCCTTGGCTGTCCCCTAGGTATCCCTGGGGGTTCCCTGGCTGTCCCCTAGGTGTCCCTGGGGGGCCCTGGGTGTCCCTGGGGGTGCCCTGGCTGTCCCTGGGGTGCCCTGGCTGTCCCCTAGGTGTCCCTGGGGGTGCCCTGGCTGTCCCCTAGGTGTCCCTGGGGGTGCCCTGGCTGTCCCCTAGGTGTCCCTGGGGGTGCCCTGGCTGTCCCTGGGGGGGCCCTGGCTGTCCCCAGAAGTGCCCTCGCTGTCCCCTAGGTGTACCCAGGGGTACCCTCGCTGTCCCCTAGGTGTCCCTGGGAGTGCCCTGGCTGTCCCCTAGGTGTCCCTGGGGGTGCCCTGGCTGTCCCTGGGGGGCCCTGGCTGTCCCCAAAAGTGCCCTCCCTGTCCCCTAGGTGTACCCAGGGGTGCCCTGGTGTCCCCTAGGTGTCCCTGGGAGTGCCCTGGCTGTCCCCTAGGTGTCCCTGCCTCGCCCGAATCCTCGACTCCGCCTCCGGCGCCATGGTGACACCCCTCCCAGTCTGGACCAGTGTGGCCACACCCCCTCCCCTGGGGCCATTAGACCCATCCCAGTATAGACCAGTTAGGCACCGTGTGCCCACCACGGACCCCCACACACCTGCCAGTTCATCCCAGTCCACTCCCCGTCCATCCCAGTTCTCTCTGATCACCCTCCCAGTGCTCCCAGTCCATCCCAGTCCCGCAGGTGTTGGTGCTTGTGGCTTGATCAGCTGCTGCCTGTCCGCAACGTGGAGCGGGTCAAACGAGGCCTCAGGGGGACGGGGGAGCGGATTTGGGGGGGTCCCGAGTTGTCCTGGAGGGGTTTGGGGGGTTGTGGGGGGTCTGGGGGGAGTCCTGGGGGCTGCTTTGGGTGTTTTTGGGGGATCTTCGGGAGGTTTGGGCGGCCCATTTGAGGCATCAAAGGAACCTGAGGAGGGTTTTGGGGGCTCCTGGAGGTCGGGGGGGGCCCTGGGGGTGGTTTGGGGGGCACTGGGGGGTTCCAGCCTGTGACCCCCCCCGTTTTTGACCCCCCCCCCGAGCTGTTTCGGTCTCATCGACGCCCTCCTGAAGCCCAAGGGGGGGTGGGCGCTGGGCCCCCCCCGCTGCCCCCTCCCCCTGCCACCCCCGCGACGCCCTGCAGGTGAGGGACCCCCAAAAACCCCTCCCCAGACCCCAAATTCACCCCTGGGACCCCGAAAAACCCCCAAAACCTCTCCCCGGACCCCAAATTCACCCCTGAGGCGCCATAAAACCCCCAAACCCCTCCCCATGAACCCCAAATCCACCCCTGGGACCCCCCAAAACCTCCCCAGGACCCCAGATCTACCCCGGGACCCTCGAATCCATCCCTTGGACCCCCAAAAACCCCAAAATCCATCCCTGGGACCCCCCAAAACCTCCCTCCAAACCCCAAATTCACCCCTCGGACCTCCAGAATCCCTCCACAGGACCCCTCAGGGATCGTTCCCCACGAAAAAGGGCGGGAAACGTGAGGGGAGAAAAAGGGCGGGATCAAGTGGGGGGGATCACTGGAATTTTGGGGGGGTCAGCGACGCTGAGGGAAGATCAGTGGAATATTGGGGGGGCATCAATGACATTGGGGGGGGTCAGTGACACTCGGGTGGGGATCAATGATGCTGTGGGGGGGGCCGATATCAGAGGTTATCAGAGGAAATCGCCGCCGCCGTCCTCCCGTGCCCAGAGCCCCGCCAGGACCCCAGCGCAGCTCCGGCTGCAGGCGGAGCAGGAGCGGCTCCTGCCGCCCGCAGCGATCCCGGTCCCGATCCCGATCGCAACGCCCCCCTGGTCCTCCGGCCCCGAGACCCATAGCCCGCCCGCCGGGGGAGGCCGCACCGCTCGGGAGCCGCAGCCGACACTGACAGGACCCGAACCAGAACGGCCGGTCCCATTCCCGGCCCCGCCTGGCTCCGCGCAGGGCCGCGAGCAACCTCGGCTCGGCTCAGCTGTGAGGGGCGGGGCGGGGCCGCGGGCGATGGTCCCGCCCCCATCCCGGGCAGCGCGGGGCGCCGGGGCGGGCTCGGGGCGGAGCCGGGGCGGGCTCGGGGCGGAGCCGGGGCGGGCTCGGGGCGGAGCCGAGGCGGAGCCGGGGCGGGCTCGGGGCGGAGCCGGGGCGGAGCCGGGGCTCTGTGAGGCGGGGCCCGGAGGCAGCCGGGGCCGGGCAGTACCGGGGGCGCGGCTTCAGGGGCGCGGGGCGGGTCCCAAGTGCACGGCGCCGGGACCCCACCGGGGCGTTCCACACCGAGCCCATAGAGCAGCAGCTACTTCCGCCACCCTTTTGAATCCCCGCGATTGGCGGGCTCGCTGAGGCATCGGCAGTGCTGATTGGACAGCGGGCCCCGGGAACCGCCCCCGCCCCCCGGCCCGCGCTGAGGGCCCGGGGCCTCCGCCCTCAGACCGGCTCCGGCTCCAACCCGGCCCGGGCTCTGCTCCGGTCCCCCCGGCCCGCCCTGAGGGCCCGGGGGCTCTGCCCCGAGACCGGCCTCGCCCCTCCCCGCCTCGCCCTGTAGTAGATTTCTGTTTGGTTTGTGGGAAGAAACATGTGTGAGAAGTGAGAGTTGTGCTGGAGGGGTGCTGCTGGGATGAAAGGATGGAGTAAATCTGCTCCGAGGATGTGCGATGAAGAATTCAGGGTCAGAGGTGGGCAATATTTATAAACTGTCTCCATATTTCCCTGTATCTCTGGGTGTTTGGATTTAGCCTGGGATTGTCAGCTAAGTTATAAACAAGCCAACCCGGCTACTGAACTCCCAATGAACGTTTGGAACCCTTGCACAGAAAGACAAGGTAGTGATGATTCCAAAGGAGAAAATGTAAATGAAGGGTAACGATTGCTGGGAAATTTCCTTAGGAATTGTGAACCTCACACAAACGGAATTTAGGAGGTGGAATCCCAGTTTCAGCCTTGGGCACGTGCAGGAGCAGAGGGATCCTTATTCACAGCAAGGAAAGCCCGGTGCCCCAGCGTGTCAGTGCACACAGTGCAATGTCCAGGAAATGAGCAGCTGGGACTGGCAGCAGCTGCAGGTGAGAGCTGTCACAGGATGATTGAGGGGACAGAGCAGCCCCAGGTGAGAGCTGTCACACTGATGAGGGGACAGGTGGAAGCTGTAAAGGATAACGAGGGGGCGGGTCCTGCCAGCACTGCTTTAAGAGGGGAGCCCGAGCTGAGTTTGGCACGGAGCTGCGGGAGGAGAGGGGTTTATGCTGGGCTCCCAGGTGAGGCTCATGGAAGGATGGTGAGTTCATCTCACAGGGGCTGGGGGAGGCCTTGGGCGTGGAACATTACTTCAGGAGGTGCTGAGGGACAAACCTTTGTGCCGAGCAGCAGCAGCAGCACAAAAGGTTGAAATAAGTTTTGGTTTGGCATGTAGTGATGGGATTGGCGTCTATGGTGTGCTAGTGTTGTCTAAAGGTTTAAACTTTAACGTTTATTTTTAAAGTTTTAAGTTAATGAATTAATATGGGTTGCAAGACATGGGCTTTTTCCTTTTTATTTGGCTAGGGGGAAGTCTTTAACTTTGGGGGGGCTCTGAGTATATGTTCTGGAGTATTATTAAGGGGTTTGGACATGGTGTTGTTTTTATTATATTCAGTAGTTTGACTGGGGGTGATAAGAGTTGGCTTTTTTTGCTGGAATTTTTTTGGGGTTGTCTGTTTGAAAATTTATATATTTATGCAGTTAAGTGTGGTGGTGTTTCTGATGTAACTCTTCAGCATATGTTATTGTTTGTGTGTTTTAGGTGGTCTACTTGTCTTACGCCCTGACCGATTGGCCAACAGATCTGCTGAGATCATACATCGATGTTTGTTTTATTTCTTGTAGCCGAATAAGAGACAGCAGCCCGGTGACAGCAGGAAATTCCCAGAGAGCGAGGCGGCATTCTGTGGCACCCGGCGTGGATTCTCATCCCCAGACGTCCAAGAGATAAGTGGAGGGTTCAGAGCCACAGAGGGGATGAAAGTGGAGTGCTGGGTCAGGACTTGTCAGGAGGGGTTTTTGAGTCAGGTGTGGAGATAGGGATGTCCAAGATGTGCCAATTGAGAGTACAGGTGTACCAGCCCGACCCCACCCCTACCCCAGACCCGAAGGAGTAGCCCTAAAGACATGCCCGTTTCCCTGAGTGCAGGTACAGGCAGGAGCCCTTATGCAGGACAATGCCAGAAGGCCTGGCTGCGAGGTGCAGGGCTCTAAAGAAGTTGGGTTTAGAAGGGGGGAGGTGTAGCCACACACACAGAGGCTGAGGTAAAGGACTCGAGGACTAGAGGACACACGGTGAAACTCAGGGGAGCAGGCTAGGATACAAGTCAGAGTACAGGTGTAGCGGCCCTCACAGCACTGCTACCAGCACACTTCCCCTGAGAGCAGGTGCAGGCAGCAGCCCTAGTGCAGGAACACACCAGAAGCTCTGACCTGTGCAGACACTGTCAGGCTAGGGCCAGGCAGGAAGCGATAGTGGGGAGCAGGATCCAACAGGGCTGGGGATAACGGGGGTTTCCCGCCCCACCCACCCTGGGATTCCCTGTCTCTCCGCAGCCGGTGGAAGTGCTCCTGATTCCCTCTCGAGGCGGCGGTTGGTAAGGCTTCGTGCCTTTTGCCACCGCAAAGAGTTCGGCTCTGTCAGCCTCTGCCCTGTCTCAGGGCCACGTTTCTTAGGGTAGGCAGGGAACAACTGTGGATGTACCTGTCCTGCGTGCGGGACAGCTCTTGGGACCCTAACGGTGCAGAGCGTCCCCGGCTGCAAGGTCTAGGGCTCTGAAGAAGCAGGGTTCAGAAGGGGGGAGGTTACAGTGATACACACAGAGGCTGAGGTAAAGGACTCAAGGACTAGAGAACACACAGTGAAAATCAGGGGTACAGCCTAGGATACAAGTCAGAGTACAGGCATCCCGGCCCTCACAGCGCTGCTGCCAACACCGTTTCCCTGAGAGCAGGTGCCGGCAGCAATCCTAACGCAAGACAAGGCCAGAAGTCCTGAGAGGTGCAGGCAGTAGCCCTAAGCTAGGGCCAGGCAGGAAGTGACAGTGGTGGGGCAGAGTCCACAGGGTTGAGGTTCACCGGGGATGTCCACCCTGCGTTCCTGTCCTGCTCTAACCGGGGATGCTCACAGCCCTAATGGAGGCCACGGTGGGTGGGCTCGGTGCCAGTAATGCCTCTAAGGCTTTGGCGCTGCGAGCGTCGGCCTCCGAGCTCAGCTGAAGCACGCACGGGGCCCGAGGGCCCGGTCCTGCTTAAGAGACGGTGAGTAGCAGAGCTGCTGGGTTTTGGCTGATGTGCAGCTAAGATTATGCTTTGATATTTGGTTTTCTTTATTGTAGCTGACTAGGAGACAGCAGCCCAGTGACAGGAGGAATTTCCCAGAGGCATAGGCGGCCTTCTTTGGGGCCCAGCGTGGATTCACCTCCCCAGACATCTGAGAGATAAGTGGAGGGCTCGGAACTAGGGAGGGGATGAAAGTGGGGTACCAGGGCAGGGATCACTGGGAGGGATTTTTCGAGTCGGGTTTGGAGATGGGGATGTCCCAGATGTGACCCCTTAGGCTACATGAAGGGAAAGTCTCATTTTTCATGTCAGTGCTGAGGTGTGCAGGGCAGAGCAGTCCTGGTGTGTGTTGTGTCACTTGTCTGTTGTGCACTCTGTCTGTTTGGTGTCTTGTCTTTTCCTTTAGTCCTTTCAGGGGCCTGTCCAAACCCCTGGCATCAGTCTTAGCATTTCTGATCTCTGTGCTCCTCAGCCAGGTGCCTTTGTCTCAGCTGCTCGGACACTCATCAGAATCCATCTCTCTTCACAAGCATCCAGTCCGATGCCTTTTCAGGTCTTGTTCTGAGCTGTATTGACAGCCGTGCACCGCCCTGATCCATTCCGGCGGGTTAGGTCTTGTGAGAATGCAAAGACAGGTGGAGGATTCTGACCGTAGGATTCTCGGGCATCCATCTCTGCGTCTCTTGGGATAAGTCATCCCGATGGCATCTTGTTCCTGCAGGGTTCTCTGAGCCTGGCCAGCTCACCTTCCATCTTACCTCGGTCATCTCATTCCGAGTTCTCTGGACCCTCAGGGTCATTCTTCTTGCCCAGCGTTTTCTGTCCCTGTTGTGTCCCCTCGTTTGTCCTGTGCTGTGTCACGGGTGTTGGTGTGTGTTTGGCCCGGAGCTGCTCTGCCTTGCTGCTCAGTCTGGGTGTAGGGGTACGAGGGTAATAGTCCTGGGGGCTTGAAATTTGTGATGTGGGGTGTGGTTAGACTGTAGAGGGTATTCCTAGATTGCCACAAGATGTCTGGAGCTGTCAAGGTATCCTGCAGCACTCTGACTTTTGTCCAAACTCTGTTTCAGATGCAGAGAGATGAAATCTGTGGCAGAGCCCCCCATCCTGGGTGAGGGGGCTCCCCTGAGAAGGTCAGTCCCTGTTTCTGTTTGCAGGGGAGGTGTAAATGATGGCTGTGTTACAGCTCTGTTCTTTGTCTTTATTTTTAGGTGGTAAAGCCGGATCTCAGCAGTCAAGCTGACGTGGGCGAGGTGAGCAGTGACTCGTGGACAGAAGCCGTTGCTATTGTTCAAGCCTCACTCGCTGGTGCAACTCTAAGCCTCCGTTCTTGTGTGTTTTAGGGAGTCCACTTGCAGGAGGCCGAGCTCCCCTCTCACCAACGGGACGACAGACCCGCGTCACCTCACCCGTGAGCCCTCAGGGAGCATTCCAGGAGTCTGTGATGGAGCCTTGATCTTCTCCTCGGGAAGGCCCCATCCAGGTAGGCTTGGATAACGGCCGAGGAGTTGAGGTGAGTCAGGGAGGAGAAGGAGGAGGAGGGAGGGTCCCCTCAAGTTCCAGCGCTGCCACGTCACCTTGTCTGCTCTTTACCCAGGCAGACCCTGCGACGCCGGCGTTGGCCTCTGAGCGCAGCTGAAGCGCGGGGCCGAGGACACAGGCAAGCTTAGGAGACGGTGAGTAGCAGAATTGTCGGGTTTTGGGTGATGTGCTGCTAAGATCACGCATTCATGTTTGGGTTTTTTTGTTGTAGCTGACTAAGAGACGACAGCCCGGCGACAGCAGGAATTTTCCTGAGGCAGAGGCGGCCTTCTTTGGACCTGGCAGGGATTTGCCTCCCTGGATGCCTGAGAGATAAGTGGAGGGCTGTGGCTCACAGAGGGGATGAAAGCAGGATGCCAGGGCAGGGATCACCGGGAGGGGTTTTTTAAGTCAGATTTGGAGTTGGGGGCACCAAGATGTGACCCCTTAGGCTACATGAAGGGAAAGTCTCATTTTTCATGTCAGTGCTGAGGTGTGCAGGGCAGAGCAGTCCTGGTGTGTGTTGTGTCACTTGTCTGTTGTGCACTCTGTCTGTTTGGTGTCTTGTCTTTTCCTTTAGTCCTTTCAGGGGCCTGTCCAAACCCCTGGCATCAGTCTTAGCATTTCTGATCTCTGTGCTCCTCAGCCAGGTGCCTTTGTCTCAGCTGCTCGGACACTCATCAGAATCCATCTCTCTTCACAAGCATCCAGTCCGATGCCTTTTCAGGTCTTGTTCTGAGCTGTATTGACAGCCGTGCACCGCCCTGATCCATTCCGGCGGGTTAGGTCTTGTGAGAATGCAAAGACAGGTGGAGGATTCTGACCGTAGGATTCTCGGGCATCCATCTCTGCGTTTCTTGGGATAAGTCATCCCGATGGCATCTTGTTCCTGCAGGGTTCTCTGAGCCTGGCCAGCTCACCTTCCGTCTCACCTCGGTCATCTCATTCCGAGTTCTCTGGACCCTCAGGGTCATTCTTCTTGCCAGAGTTTTCTGTCCCTGTTGCGTCCCCTCGTTTGTCCTGTGCTGTGTCACGGGTGTTGGTGTGTGTTTGGCCCGGAGCTGCTCTGCCTTGCTGCTCAGTCTGGGTGTAGGGGTATGAGGGTAATAGTCCTGGGGGCTTGAAATTTGTGATGTGGGGTGTGGTTAGACTGTAGAGGGTATTCCTAGATTGCCACAAGATGTGTGGAGCTGTCAAGGTATCCTGCAGCACTCTGACTGTTGTCCTGACTCTGTTTCAGATGCGGAGAGATGAAATCCGTGGCAGAGCCCCCCATCCTGGGTGAGGGGCTCCCCTGAGAAGATCGATCGCTATTCAAGGTGAGAGTCACACATTTCACATTTATTGGCACTCCAGTGCAGGCCACCTGCGTTTACAGCTTCAAACAGGTGAGTCCCTTGGTAACCCCCCTGGGCAGCAGCTGGAGCCTGCTCCGGGCTGGGCTGCGGGAGCAAACACTTGTGGCTGACACAGCTCCACACTGAGGGTACTTGGGAAAACACCTGCCTTGTCCTGGAATTTTTTTTTTTGAGCTTTTGACAAGGTTTTAATCATCACCTTGGTAAAAATAAATGGTAAGGACTGAAAACATGAGAGACTGGCAGGTTATACGCACGAAAGACAACTTTTTTTTTCTTAAATATTTGTGCAGCCTATATCTTAATTTTGAGACTCTTTTTTTGGTCAACTTTATTGTAAAAACCCCTTATTTTCAAGTTAGCTGCTTCAATAATGAATTTGTTTTACAAATACCCGCTAATGTCCGAAGGTTAAAGCACTAACACCAACATCCCACCTCTTTTATTTTTGCAGCAAAATTTTATCTTTACTAAACTTGAAACTTGATGTTTTTGCAGGTAGTAAGTTAAAGAAGGTGTTTATCTGCCCATCACTGATATTCAGGGTCATGAAGAAATTGCTCTAGTGTTCTAAAATAAATGCAGATTTTTAGGCCTCTCCCATTCTCTCTGACTAGCAACATGGGAATTGATTTTTGATCTCCTTTCTGTTGGTGTCTGTGGGTTTTAAGCGGCATGGAGAAGGTGTCTGTGGACATGGCACCCAGGGAATGGTGCTGGGAAGGGCAGGATGGAAAGGAGCTGCTCAGGAATCCAGAGCAGCAGTGGAGTGGGAGCTGGTGCTGCTGCCTCAGTCACACCCTCCTGGACAGTCTGTGCAGCGATAATATTCCTACTTTCCTTCCTGAACCTGGGGTTGGAGGAGAACACGAGTCTTGGCATTGATGGAAAGGGGAACTCGAGGGAAAAACTGCTGTTTGTGTCCTTAGAGAGCAGTGGGAAGAGCCTGGGAGAAATCCTGGCTGGCTGAGGGATCCTTGTGTCCCCTCGGGAATAAATCCCTGCGTCTCCTCAGCCCTGCTGGTTTGCAGTAGCGTTTGTACACCTTTCGCTGCAGCTGTGGTTCTTAATAACTGGAAGTCCAGGGATTCTGGGCGATTCCCATAAGTTCTCCTGTTTTGTAGGAGCTGCACGGTGAGGTCAGCATTCTGAGGGAGGCCCTGGCACAGCTGCCAAGGGCAAGGAACGTGGAGCATCCCGGGGCTTCTCCCGCCCGAGTTTCTCCCGGAGCGTGCTGCGTGTCGTGCCGGATGTTTAACCCGGGTTTGGGGTGTTCTCCTGCAGTCCCAGCTCTAACTGCTGCCCCCGAGCCCCGGCCTTGCTCTGTCCCAGCACTGAACCTGGCAGGTGGGTGTGCTTTTCCAGCCCTTGAATCCCACGGGCAATCCCAGATTCCCGGAGCTCCCCGAGGCACAGCCTGGCCTCCCTCCCTGGGAGCTGCACCTCAGTCTGCCTGGACCAAGGCCATCCTGTTTGAGACTTTATTCCTGTTGCTTTTCCTCTTGCAGGTAGTTGGCGAAAAGGAGAGAGCCAGTAGGAAGTGAAGCCACTGGAAGGCCTTATCCCAGTCCAAGGTTGGATGGGAGTAACTGGACCTGTTGAATTCCCACTTCCCTTTAAATCAGTGCAGAGGAAGCAGATTTTAAATCATCATTCCATGAACTTTCACCAACTTCATGACTCTTGCAAAAGTTTTCAATGTTAGAAATTCCTGAGCTTGTTTTCCAGGCAGGCTTGGATTTGGATGTTATTCCTTCCTTTTAATTGAAGGAATAACTCTGATTTTCTCTCTGATTTTAGTAAGGGAATATTTATTTATTCCAATTTTCCATCCTAATTGGAATTTTTGTACCTTGTAGAGCACATTTCTAAGGAAATTTACCCAATTAATGTTGGTAAATCAGCAATTGTCCAGCACCATCTCCACAAAATTCTGTGATTTCCCAAGAAAACTTTGAAGTATTTATTTGCCACGATTCGTCTCTTTGTAAAGTTCAATTTACTGCATTTTTAATTACATAAATGCCATTAAAACCTGAATCCAGGCCTAGCTGCTGTTCCTTGGACACAAGGGGCTGGTTCTTTCCTACCTTGGCACATTTGGATGTTTGTCCAAAATGAGCTTCCCACTAAAATAGAATTTGTTTCCAAGCAGAAGTGGGAATTGTCTAGAAAACCTTCTGTTCTGGGGGGCACTGGGTTTGTTTCCCTTATTGCTGCATAATTGAGGAAAGCCATGGCGCTTTTTTAGGCAGTGGCAGGAGGTGAGAGCTGCGTTTATTTAATTTTGTATTTTATTTTTTGTTATTTTTGTATTTTTGTGCTCTTTTGTTGTGGTTTTTCATGTTGCGTTTTGTGGTTTTTCAAAGACTTTTTCTTCAGTTTTTTAATTTTTATTTTTTTTCTTTAGCTATTTATTTACTTGTTAAAACTACTTTTCGTTTTTTATTTTAATTTTTTGTTTAAATTTTTTTTCCACTTTTTTGTTACTTTGAAATTTTTTTCTTTTGGTATTTTAATTTTATTTATTATTTTCTATAGGTTTGGTTTATTTTTTCATGTTTTCTTTGTTCCTTTTTTTTTTCCCCATACTCTTTCTTCCCCCGGGCGCCTGGGAGTTTGGCTGTTGGCAAGAAAGATGAGAAATGACCTCGGTGCCCGCTGGACGTCGGGATGTCATAGAGAGCGCAGTTGGCAAAAGCTCTGTATTTTCTGCTCCATAAAACTCCTGAAGGGAGAAAGCTGTGACCACCGTGGTGCCGTTTTTTCCTTCCCAGCCCCGACCAGGTCTCCTCCTACCCGTGCACAGTGTTACCAGCAGCAGCCTGCTGTCCAGGCTGTCGAGGCGTATTTCAGAGGGGGCAATAAAAACAAAGTAGACGTTTTATTTTGAACTCTCCGACCCTGCTTGTTTATTAGCAAAGAAATCCAAAACAAAGCGAACAAAAAAAGAAAACCCCCAAAATAAAATCCCCCGCAACCCACCAAAAAAACCCCATACAGATAGAGAAAATATGCCCATATTATCTAAATAAAGATTAAAACTTTACCCCTTAGAAAACCAGGCTCATTTAATTTAAATTAATTGTGTTTCTGATGTGTTAGGTTAATGAATTCATCTAGTGTAAAATATCGTTTAAAATATAAACAAACGAATTAAAAAAATACAGAAAAAGAAAAATAACAAAAAGTATAGGATATGAAAAATAATATCAATAAAAAATACACAATATATTATTACTTACACGTTTTATAAATATATTTAATATACATAATATAAACATCTATAATGTACATAATCATATTTAAATGAAATGTATTATTATTTATAACATTACATAATAAATAAATTATTTTATATATAACTTTCTATATTTAATATCTATAATAAATATAATAGTATAATAAACATAATACATGATGTATAATGTACATAATATAAAAGATGTATTGTAATGATGAATGTGAATATCAGAATCACAAAGATATAAAATATTGAAATAGAGCCTGAACGAAAGGCTTTTTTGTTTCGGTCTGGTTGCTGGCAGGGCTCTCGCAGGTGTGCTCGGGGGTCTTTTGGGCCATTTATTCCGGAGGCTGTTCGCCAGGGCATTCCTGGGCACGTTCGTTTATGGCTCCGCTCCGCGCCGCCGCGCGGCAGTGCTGCCACCCTGTGGGCAGAGAGCGGTAGTGCAGCTGTCCCTCCCGCCCGTCCCGCCTGATCTGTGCGGCAATGCTGCCACCGCGTGGGCAAACAGCGGTAGTGCAGCTGTCCCCCGTGCCCGTCCCTCATGATCTGTGAGGCAATGCTGCCACCCTGTGGGCATACAGCGGTACTGCAGCTGTCCCCCC